>NC_037602.1:6166745-6500771 GCF_003073045.1 Pomacea canaliculata | reverse complement strand
GAGAGAAAGAGACTATCTTTTCAGTCTGTTAGTGTGAATGTTCACGCGCTGTTGAGGAGGAGAATGGAATGACAGGGGAGATAAAGCAAACACTGACATTCGGTTGTCTCCCTGTTTAACTGCGGAGCGTTACAAACGGAAACACTTGGCGCCTATTAGCGTCTTGTTGATAAGTGCGCATGTTTGACAGTTAGGGCCACCGACCATTCCCCTATGCTCTCAACTTTTAGTTACCCTGGGAGTTAATTAGCCACTAGTAACCTTACGAGTGTCGACCTTAGATAAACATGGCTTCTTGTCGAGCAAGCCTCTAATTGTTCTTGCCATGCAACTTCATCCATCATTTTTATTCATGTCTTCGTATAGGACAACACGTTGATTACAAATCTGTGTAAGAGGGTTGTTTTGACTAGTTTAAGATAGTAAATAGTTATTACAAATAAAAGAACACGTTTCTAACACGTCCAAACATAAAATAAGAAAAGTGTTCATATAATGCAAAATTTTTAGTCTTCAAACCTATGCTAGACAGGATACAACAACCATCTCTCTCTTTCCCATCTCTCTCACACACACACAGGCCAGAGAGCTACGAAGGTTAAGAGGAAACCTACGGATCCCCATCGGCACCGATGTCTCCCTGTCAAAAGAAACTGAAGCCAAAGAAATGGAATGAGGCATCTTGTCCAGACGGCCATTTGCAGACACAACCCCAAACACACATCAAAACAACATCCAGTCGAAGAACAAGACATCAGACAAGACAAACAGACAGCAGTTCCCTCCACTTGTTACTCATCCGTTCTCAAGTCTTTTGGGGGTACCTCGAATCGGAGTTGCACAACCAGACCCCACGTTCCTATTGTTTCCATGATTGTCTCTCAAAAATCAACAACCGTGTTGCTACTGTAAACATGTTGTTTGCCAGAGTGATGCCGAGTAGCATTTCCTTTTATTATTATATACATAGATGATTTATCAAGCAAATCATGGTTCATGTTTTCCTCCCATCTGTAGACTTCCATATGTCCCGAGATAGGCTACTAACCCCGCTTCCGTTATTAGCCACCAATGAGTGTGTATTGCGCATGCGCTGAATAATTGATTAAATACCTTCATCCCTGCGATGTATTCTTCTGCTCTGATTACAAAGTCCGAAGAAAATCTCTTTGACATGCTGACCTGACTTTGTGAATAGAAAGTCCTTGACAATGTTATTTCTAGTCCGTGAAGATGATTGATGGACTAAATGCAAAATATGATTGATGAGAGTATTACGACTGATGGCAAGATCGAAATCACGGAAGAATTGCGACTGAAATGAAAGTGGGGAAAATGACTTAACTTAGAAAAAGTTTCAGCCTCACAGGAAAAAAGTGACAAGGTAACCAAGCACTAAAACAAAAGACTGCAAACTAAAAGATGCTGGCCAATGGTACGATGTACTCGTGAAGGAGAATTATGCAAATTTAACCAACTGTGGTTTCCTGACATTCCTCTCATAGTCTTGCTGGCTGTTCCCTCCGATCACTATTACCAACGGCAGTCTGTCTCTTTCTGCAGGTAACAGCATCTTCCTCGTCTTCATGGCCTCGACAGGGCGGGTGAAGATGGATGTAGCTCGTGGTTCGCAGGAAGGCGACCCTAGAAGATTACGAGCCAAGAGTTCAAGAATTTTCAAACAACCCAACTGCTAAGCTTCTCTGTTCTGTTCCAAAAGAAACTCCATGCCACGCCGCACGAATTGCGCCCCATCATGCCTTCGTGGGCTGTGAAAATCATCCATCATCACCCTAAACAACCCCCAACCTCTCTAAAAAAGGAAACGAACGCCGCTAGCCTTTTGACCCCGGGGGATGAGGTTTCTTTACATCAGCTGTGAAGTCACCTCCCCGCCTTTCACATTATCTGTCTGCTTCTCTTGGCGCTCATTATGTTAGCTGTGTTTAAGATTAACACGTTGATAATTCTTTGCTCGTTCTCTGTTACTGCTCCTGTCTTTAATTTGTATAAATTCTGTTTATACACCTTAGCATGTTGAATTGCTGACATTTTTATTTCTTTCCTCACTTTTTTTTTATCCAGTGCTAACGTTTAGACCAGAATAAGTTATTATGGTGTTAATAGTACAAATACTTTGGAGTGTTGGACATAACAGTATTCTTTAGCTCAGGTGTTTCCCACAATAATATTTTATTTTTCTATGCCTTTCCCACAGTTCGTGCAGGTGTCGTTTTCACTTTTTGTTGAAGTAGTTTTGACATTTTGATGACAGAGACCGGATTTTCATTGTTAGAGGGAGGGAGGACTACACCTTTGTTCTGATGATCCCTGTGTGATTCCTCGCAAGATGACATTTATCAAGCATCACGATGACTTGCACGCGCTACAGATACACCTCTAGATGATGACGTCACGCATGAAAGACAGAAGGGAAAAAAAACAGCAGCCTCCGGAGGATTCACTTGTAGGAGGTCTGTTATGCACAGCGGAATGTCCGACGAACTACAACATGGTAGAGGGATCAGGACAGAAATACTTTCCTTAACGAGCGTACCTGTGTCGATGGGAGTATGAGAGATGAATAGAAGAGACTACTCCTGCGCATATGTGTGTTTGCGCATGTCTACAGTCAGCATCGGCTTGCTACCGTTAGCTACCTACAATTAAATTACAATTTTTTCTGTCCTTTTACCTAACTTTGTATCATGTATTGATATAAATAAAACACGTGCGTTCTATTGAAAAGCTTCGTTAGCTTCTGTTGGCTAAAATTATCTTCAAGTTCCAAATTTCTATAATTATCTGCAATTGATTACAATCTTTCTGATTAAGTGCGAAGGAATTTGATTTTATTTTTCCCTCCCTCTTTCTATCGGGTACATCTAACATGAGTTGAACTCAACCGCAGTTGACCACAGTTGGTGACTTTGGTTAAAGAGCTACAGATAGCTACAATTATCTGCATTACAATTATCTGCATTACAATTATCTGCATCATAACTATTTCCATTACAATTATTTGCATTACAACTATCTGCATTACAATTACCTGTCAGACACAAATGTTACAGTGTCTGTGAGATCAATACCTAGAGTGAAGCAAGCCCCGTGTAGTACTGCGGCTTCCAACTGTTTGTATCTATTCACGGTCCTGACTTCCACGCGCGCCTACACGTGCGACTAATGGGGCTAAACACACTGGCATGCCGGGAGGCAGAGAGGAGGAGTACCAAAAAATCTGCTGCATGAGGGCGGGGGTACCTTGGCGATCCGCTGGAAGACCTGGAGCATCTTTCTGCCACGTGGCATATGTCATTAGCGCGTGACTTTTAATTATCGTGCGGGTATTGGCAGATGGTTAATGCTTTATCGCTGCCATTTCATGCGTGGCAAATACCAGAATCCTGCAGGTTCTGTCAGAAGGCGCCGCCATCCTGAAACCTGAAGTCAGTTCATCCCCCACGGATGGGGGAAAGGGTGTGATGGTTAAGGGGAGGGGGAGAAAGCGAGTCACGTGACTAGGTTGGCTAAGGTGAGAATAGACTACCTTGCCGCCAAAATCTTTTATCGCTGCCTTGCTCGGATTGATTGTCTGAATGAGAACTATTATCAACACACAAACACAACGCATTCATGTACACAAATTTACTCATAAGGACGCGCGCGGACACACACTCACATACACACATGAACATGAATGCAAAATATACCTTTTTTTTTCGCCTTTTTCACTTTACTCGCATTTTTATATTTACTGAATTCGCATTTAATAAACAGGACAGTTCACGAGGACCCTCCCAACCCTTCCCACCAAAAAAAAAAAAAAAAAAAAAATGCGTCTGGGGGTTCACGTCTGAGCACACGAGGACAAATTTCCTGGAGAAAGTCAGAAAGTTTTTATTTAATTTGTCTTTTGGTCCTCTCGCACTGGTGTTAATTACAGTGGCGGCGATAAGCTCTCTCGAGGGCAGATCATCAATAGTTCACAACTGGAGACGGCAGCAAGTCTACGGCTTTGTTGTGCTCATAACGCCCGCGGCATCTTGCATGATCATTTCCCAGCTACACCAGAATTTTTTTTTTACTATTATTATTATTATGTATGTCATTTTTATATCTCATTTTTTTCTTTTGTTTTCTAGTTTGTGTTTTCTTCATTCGTTTCTCGCTTCTTTCCTTCTATTCTCACGTTCTCTGTCTCTCATGTATTATACATAGTTTGTTTTTTAGTCCTTATTTACTTCAGTGAGGGTGGTTTTTTCTGTTTTGTTCTTTTCTAGATGCTACTATCTTTCGCTCTTCCCTCACTGATCGGAATTACCAGAAGAATTGTTAGCTAATCGTAAATAATCAGTGGCGTAATAACTTTAAAACTCTTTTTTTTTGTGCCCTGCCTGGAAGGCCTCTTCTTCATGTAGAAATGTTTTTTCTCGTGTCCTTTGAACTCATTTGCCCCTCTGCCTACCTCATGTTGACCTTTGCTAGATACCGTGATTCTCTGAAAAAGAGATACTCAAAATGTTCTAGTGCTCTCATCACCATCATTCATTCTATATGCTGCGGCTGTTGGCTGTATACATGAGAATCTCGTAGCAGTCGATTGAATTTGGAATAATCAGTGTGTGTGTGTGTGTGTGTGCGAGCGTCTGTATGAATACTACATCACTATTCCCCCACATAAATCAGACGAGGTGTTCGATCACTGAGTGGGATAGACGTTTGTTCGTGTAATAAAATTATTTCATTGCATCCCTTTATTCCTTCCTCTGGGGATCATTTGATTTTCCCCTCGTATGTTATTGTCACTGTTTGCTTTAACTGGAGGTGGGTGGGTCTGTAGGTGTATCTCTATTGTCTGCAAATAGGAACCATATACACACATAATCGCTCAAAGAGATTTACGGAGACATTTACTCAAACATTTTTACCTGCCAATCACCTCCCTACCTGCATACACACATACTACTGACCGACAGTTGTCCTCCAGCACGACATGACCATTGATCACCACACTAGACCCAACGAACGGTTGAATACACACGAACGGTACATTGGAGAGCCTCCGCAGGGACGCAGACATACATATGGAACTTTGTGGAGAGGTCCAGACAGAATTGTAACGCCGCTTAAAAACCGCAGACTCTCCTCTCGTCCAAACATCCACAATACCCGCGCCACAGCTCGGGCCGTCATATTCGCACCCAAACTCCCAGCACCATTCCAGCCATCCGAGGGGACGCCGTTAGCCAGCCTGACCAGATTCCGGCAATACTTGGTGCTAATGGACACGTGTCCCTTGATTGCGGAGCAGCCAAGCTGAAGACGCTGCCCCAGAGCGACAGGCGAAGGCCACTCGGAGCTTGGCACGAATCCAAGGGAACTGATGGTCTGCCCTCGCCTTCCACGCCAGCTTCATCCCAGTAAAAGCGCATGGCGTTGCGCTGTCACGCTTGGCCTACCATTCAGAAAGAGTCTGGATGGAAAACTGAATGGATCTACATGTAGCGATTTAAAAGCAGGGCAAAAAGAGTTCCTTATTTTAACCCTCCATACGTCATCAGCTGGTCGCCGGAAGTATCGCCGATATAAAGCAAAGTCGTTATCTTTAGATGGCCAATGGAAAGGACACGAAAATCGCGTTACTCTTCTTCAGACAGGATATAAAATGGCAGAGAATGGAGCGACATCTGGGAAATCGTAATAACGATCTAAATCTGACTCGAGCAAACGTCTCAACGAGGGTCTGAATCTGGCTCGAGCTCAGTCCCGAGGGGGTGGAGCTTGGACAACGTACCCATAGGCAGGTCACGTGATCAGCACGAACATCTCTTCCTGATCAGTCCACCTCCTCCACCTCATAGCGCTTCTTGAGCAAGAAAACTAGAATTCTAGAACAGCCAAAGAAACTTTGAGCCTGAAGCGGGTCTACTGCAGCTCGCCGAAGTCGAATAAAACTTGTTAGACAGAAGTTTGTACGTCCAAAGAACATTTAGTCACATCATTGAAATGTCGCCAGGCAGTTTAGAAGAGAAGAGTATTTTTTCAAATTCTAATTCCGTTTATTTCATTCATCGTTTGAGGAAGACATTCAATACAAACAACAATACTCCTCAGGAGAAGATTCCATACACACTAAAGAAATTAGTGTGTGTGAAATTATGACCTTTGAATATTAACGTTTCCACGAGAAAATACTTTATTATAATAAATATTTCTGATAGTTTCTTTTAAATTCAGATTTCTAATTTTTGCAGGAGACATAAGTTTATTACTACAGATACTTGCAAGAGGCAGGTGCCTTAACATCAACCACATAAAAGACAGAATACCTATGTTGACTATTTCTGAGAGATTTCATCATCGAGGTTTCCCAGAGATTTGAGTTGTCATAAATGTTTGATGGCGGGTAGCGTCCCTGGTGTTTCAGAAACAACAAGCAAGTCTGGTCAGTGTCAAATAGGAATTCACACGTTTACAACGGGTCTTCCCCGGAGAGTAATGTCTGAGGCTTTACATGGTCAGCGAGGTCGAACACAAGTGTGGAGGGGCCATCCACGACCCGTCATCTGTATGTTTACTGCAGGCAAGCCAGACGACATTTCAAAGTGCAACACAAAAAGAACTTGGCACTTTATGGAGGAACTGGCTCCTGTACACTTTGCTTTCATCCACGAATAGCGACTCAGTGCGTCTTTTGTAGCTCTGTCCAACGGTCTTTGCAGAAGAACGGGTCTAGACAAGACCAGGGGTTGGGACTGATGATGTAGATGGGTTCAACTACTGATTTGCTTCATAATTTGTCTGTCCGTCCATCCACTTCTTTATTACTCATTTAATTAATCACACTTTCACTCAAGTAGCGAAAGTTTTGGTCACGTGCAAACTCTACTTGGCTCTCAGTGTCTTATCATCTACAGATGCTGAAGAGGACAAATGAAATCTCCTAACGAGGCCGAAACCCAGAGTGTGCTGACGATGCATTGGAAGAAATGTCTGTCCTGGAAGATCGCCCATAAACTAATGGTTTCTTCTGACTTTTACAAACAGAACTTGCTCGAATGTTCCTGCTCTGCAGGGGATTGTTACTGGACATGTTCTTCCTCTTGCAGTACCATTACGACAGGAGCCTGTGGTGTGACCCCGCACCTCTGCCCTCAGAAGCACGTGCTACCGGTCCTCTGGTCGGTTCTTGCGACTCGTGACAGTCACGCGCGCCCTCTATGTGGTAGAGACACTCGTGTCCTGAGTAGCTTCGTTACCTCCCTTAACACCGAGCGTTGACGAAAATCTATTCCTGAACCAGTTATCATACGGCTAACATTTTATCACTTCAAAAAAAATCGCAATTACTTTTTTTTATAATCTCTGCATTTTCTTTTCAAGGGACTCGAATCTTGAAAGTCATTCTTTCAAACTACATCAATTTGAGGGGATGGGAAAAAATACACGGTGTAAAGAAAAGCTATTCGCTGTTTGCAGCCACGGAAATGACGTCGCCAGCAGGGCTACGGCGGAACCCGAAGAGCTTCCGGTGCTAAATATATGGCCAAGCAACGGAGACACGGCAGCCGGGACTCTCCGAAAACAGAGAAAACAGTGAGGCAGCGATGGGCTGAGTGGTGCTCGGTTAGCCAGTCTGGCGAAAGCAATTATTGAATCACTGTTTCGGGCACGCCTGCCGACAGGGCTGAGCGGTCCTTTGGCGAGGCGGCAGAGAAGAAAGGGTGAGACCGGGTGTTTGTGCCATCTATCTCTATGAACGCGCCGAGAGCACTTTCCGCAGCTGAGACCATCTTTTTTGTTGTTGTTGGGTGGGGATGGCGGTAGGGATGGGTTTCCACGACTCTTGGCTTTGTTGCCTGCGTTGTCTCAAACCTTCATTTAGGAATTCTTTTTACTTTGGATGGGTAGGTCTTCGCTTTCAAGTCATACATGACCAATGTATCGATACCCACACTCCTACACAAACTTATTTTCACGAGTGCAAAAAAACCACACACACCCGGATAGAGTTACAAACATAAGCACAAACTTAGCTTCTTGTAGCCTTTCTGTACATTATTATTGTGAAATAAATAATAATTATTGAGCCAGGTCTCGCAATGATCGAGGGCATCGTGGCTTTTGCTTAGCACGTAATTTGTTTTTCAAATATCTTCTCACTAAATAAACTAGACACGTAGTCTTCGTGGTTGACAGACCCCCACACCTTTAACGACCCCAGCAGATGGTCCTGAGGTCCTTGCTATCATTGTCTCGGTTATAACCCCGCTACTAATTCGATTGTGAACCTACAGATCTCTGTGAACGTAGTGTGTGGACACGATGACCTCATGACCTCTGATATTCGAGGACTGGACTGAACCCAGATGTTGTGTGCACTGAAACTGCTTCTTGATCTCACTTTTATTACCTCATATACAGCGATTGTACAAATACCAACGATAATTGCCTCGCTTTGAAAATAAAACTACAAGTTGTTGAAAACGAAAAGACTACGTATACAGACAAGTCATTATTTCCTACAATTAATTACAATCATTATCTACCTTGATATGGATTTGCACCGACTCTAGTGTCGTTGTATATCAAATATGATGGCGATTGGATCAGGATATGAGCGATACTGTTGCTGCAGAATATGTGTTAGTAGGATTCCTTTTCCGCGAAAATTTTGTTTGGTCTCTGCTGCTGGCAAAACTATCTCCGTGGTAACAGTGTATGTATCGAGATGGATCCTCAATGAACCCTTGGTTCTTGAAGACATCGATGAAGATGATGGAAATGCTTGCGTGTCATTCGATTTTCATGTGATCATTGGAGATGTTAGGAGAGGACAGCAACCATGACACAGACAGGGAGCGAGTAGACAGACCGACAGACCGACAGTCAAAGAGACAGACACAGAGGTGTTGAGAGGAGAAGGATACACATTTGAGTGAATTCGTCTGTCTGTGTGTGTGTGTGTGAATGAATAGATAGGTGAATTAATGAGTATACGAAAGTGTTCGTTTAAAAGCTTAAAAGTTGTCACAAAGACAAACAGTAATATATCAGAAGAGAAGACACCGCGGGGCGATAATGTGTCCAAACTCACAATTTTTCACACTCAGTTGTTGACCTTGTAAACTTTTCAAATCCCTTCCCCTCTTCCCCCTGTCCCTCATCTCCTCAAGCCCCCCTACAGCCCTGCTTCCTTTTCCCCATCACAGATCTTCATTTTCCTCTCTTGCCTCTGGCTGTGCAGGTCGTCTGCAGCTCTCTGAGCCTCCAAACCCTCATCCTCCTGTACCCTGCCTCCTCCTGTATCCTGCCTCCTCCTGTACCTTACCTCCCCCTTTACCCTGCCTCCTCCTGTACCTCCTCCTCCTGTACCCTGCCTCCTCCTGTAACACATATCTCCCATAATTATGGCTTTTATATCGGAATTCCACATGATGACTGCGTGTATGAGTGTGTGTATGACAATACAGGATGTGCATTGTCTTTGCATGCGAGTAGGTATTGAGTTTAGTCATTCTCTCCCTCTCCTTTACTTATGTCGCCAGAGCACAATCTTTCTTTCATTAACAGCATTTATAGTCTAATTTCAGTGTAAGTAAATCAAAATGTTGAAACTTCTATAAACAAATTCAACAATAGATATTTTGTTTCTTTAATCTTTCAACTTCCTTTTTTGAGTTGCACGTTCAAGGGAAATGTCAAATCAAATTAAGCCAAATTGATTTTAACTTTTTAAATATAATTCTATTAATAAGAATCCGAACATCGCTGTAATAGAATGATTCAGTTCTTGGGGTAAGAGTATTTTTCTGCTTTCACGAGAGCACGCGTGTGTGTTTTGTGTACAGTTGAATAATTTATTTGAATGTGAAGGAGTTGGAGAGAAAAAATGCAGAGAGAGAGAACGGAGGAAAGAAAGATGATACAGGCAGGAGAGTGAGAGAGGATGAAGGGATGAGATGTAAAGAAGCTGTGTTATTAAGGCAGCCTTATCAAAAACTCCATATCGTCATCAATTCCGAAACCTTGACAGCTGTCGTCTGCATGGCTGTCCAAGGAATCTTGGGTATTGAAGCCGCGAGTACACGGATGTCAAAGGCATCACGGCTAAGTACACAGCTACCCGGCCCCTCGCCAAGCTCTTTGACACTCGGGCAGAAAGGCTAGCATCACCTCTGGCATTCATCTTCCTCAGTGGCTAGACTTGTACGGAGCCTGATCCATACCGCACGGGCAATCTGGGACCACTGAGGGATGAAGGTTCTCGATCTTTCCCCGTGAAAACACCCCATCCAGCAAAGCCCAGGCTCTGAACAGTGTTTGAATTGAAAACAGAAGGAAACTTCTTGACTCTTTGACCGTGCAATCAAGACGATCTCTTCTCTTGACTGACCTGCGGCGGCCACCCGACAGCACTCTCGTGTTCCTCTTGGTTCACAGAAGTAATGTTATAGTAGAGACTTACTCTGGTACCTACAGTGGTCTTGAGAACAAATCCGTCTATACATGAGATATCCTTGTATGTATGCGTGAAGACAAGTAAGTATATTTGAAAAACTGATATGTATGTGGGCATTAATCAGGTATCTACAGCAGACCTACTGTCCATGCTACAGGTAAGCGACTCTCCTGTTTGGCTCGACTGATGAATGGCGGTGGTGCGTAAGGTGTTTGGCTCACGCGAGAACCATTCCGTGATGGATCAGCCGGTGCTCCAGCACTCCCCCTGATCATTAATGCAGGTCTTGACGAGACTTCATCGAGATCCGATCTCTGCCTCGGGCTTCTGCATTAGTACGTCTGCACCTACGACGACATCCGTGGGTCACAGAGTCATTCATCACCCGGTATCTTCCCCCCGTACAGGCACACCTCTCCACCAGACATGTGAGCTCTCACCTGCACACCTGTACCCCATCCACCACTCAGTCCAGGTATTCACCCAAGCCTCTATCTCCCCACCAAGCTCCACACAAACAATGCGAGTGCAATCCACAACAGCAGAGATCTTCAGTCAAACGTATTGCAGGTAAAGGTAATTTGGACTTACTTGCTGGCAGAGCTATGTTAGCTAAGTATCTCGTTCTGGGAGTTTGCGACAAAAAAAAAAAATACTCAGGTAAAGGATGGGTAATCCTTCTCTCGTTCTCGTCGCTGTACTGAATGTGGCGGTTTGCCAAGAAGCGACGGATAAAGCTGCTGGCTGTACCCTATGGGCCTCCAAGAAGTGAATTCATCCCACCCAGGGTTCTACAACTATCAGAGTTATCAATCACTAATTCTCACATCTCTCAACGCTACTGCACTAGTTGTATAAAATGAATTATGATTGGCGTAGAAAGTTTAGAACTTTTCAAAAAAAAGAAAAATAAAAAAAAAGGAAGAAGAAGAACCTTAACTCTATTTTCTATTCAATATTTCACTTTTTTATTTTGCCGTTTATATTTTCGTGTATTTCGACCACCGTGGCTCTCTATAGAAATAATTCCACTCTTGGCATTCCATAGTATGTAGACAACATCAGGTGTCGCTACTTAACCAGCAGCCTTCCTCTCACACACACACACACACACAAACACACACACGAGCACACACACACACACACACAAACACACGCGCGCACGCACACACACATCTGTTATCTCTACATCCGGGGCCTCTTTCCAGTCCGCCGACGAGTTAGCAAAATATCAGCTGACTGCACTGGCTCCTCGCAGGCTGTGAGCTTCTCTTGCCTGCCATGATGATGTGCAGGCGGCAGGCTATTAAGAAGACATGCTGATCAAACTGGTTCATCATCATTCTTGTTATGCTCGAGGTTTGAAGCCTGGCTTGAGGACCTAGTGACTCGCTGTACATAGACAGGTGGACCGAGGAAGATTAATGAGGACGAGGGAAACTCAAACAAGCAGAAAGATTACAAGAAGTATGAGAAGAAAAAAGAAAAAAGTAAAATAAAGAACAGAAAAAAAGTAGACGAAAAGGGTAGGAGAAGTAAGGAGAAGGTCATAAAGTAAAAGGAAGAGAATAAGGAGAAGGTGATGGAGTAGTAGTAGAAGGAGTAGAAAAAGTAGAAGGTGGAGAAGTATATAAAAAATGAAGGAGAGTGTACAATAAGACAAAAGGAGTTGACAAAAAAAAGAATATAATAAGGAGGAATAGAAAAAGAAGTAGAATAAGAACAAGGAGTGGACGACAGATAAATTGGGAGAAGAGGTAGAAGAAGGAGACAAGTAAAACAACAGAGAAGTAGAAAAAGTAAAAATAAGTAGGTTTAAAAAACGCAAAAGAATGATTAATAGAGAGAGAAACGTAAGAAGAAGGAAAAGTAGAAAAGGGGGTCGAAGGACAAGAAAAGAAGAGGAGGAAGACGACTATAATGAGAATAAAGAACAGAAGTAGTATCAGGAGAGGGTGGGAAAACTGATGTTTATGCCGCCAGCAACTAAGGCTATACCACTGCCAGGCATCCAGCCCTGTAAACAGATGCCATATGAAGAAAAAGACCAGTATACCCGTAACGAGATCTGAACCAGGACAGCCAACATTCACTGTATTGGTGACAGGCGCTGACCGTTGCGCTACATGACCGCCCAGGAGTACAAGGAGGAGGCGAAAGACGAATAGAAGAAGAATAAATAGCATGGCATGACAAAGGAGGAGTAAAAAATTAAGAAGTAGAATAAATAAAGAGAAGAATGGGGGTAACAAGAAGTATTATTAGCGGCACTAGTAGTAACAAGAAGAAGAAAAAAAGTTCGCTATCTCAATAATCCAGCATAGTTTACTACTGAGTGCTTCACCAACATGAACATCTTAGGCTCTGTATTGCTCCCTCCCTGTTGAAAAAAGAGGAAGTGTCGACAGAACACCGTTCAAACGTTTTACTGAGGTCATGTGTAATAAAAAAAAAAATCTAGACAGAGGGCCAGTGGACAATGAAATTTTAGATGGATCCAATGATGAAAAAACAGGAGGCGGTAGAATATCTGATTCTTTCTCCCTCACACACAGACACACATGCAAACACATGTATGTTTCTATACGTTCGCCTGTGTGTACGAGCCAAAAGCAGGTTTAAACCAATAAACAGCTACTGGAAGCATTCTAACCCACCAAGGCTCACTCCCACGCTTTCACTATTTTTTGCCCAATCGTTTCTCGGTAGAAAAGTTTTTGTAAAATTCAGTAATAGAAACACATAGAGATTTATGGATTAAAGATGGTTTAAAGGGACAGTTTCGTGTTTCGTGCTTTGATGAGAAAAAAACAAAACAAAACAAAACCCAAAAGCTTTCTTGTGTTTCTTTTCTTATTCTTAATCTTGTTGTATTAATGTGTTTATTGTTGTTCTTCTTCCGCTCCATTGACACATTTGTTCTTTGACCAGTATCTTTCTCTTTTGTCAGTCTTTGGAGTATCTATAAATGTTTTGTGTACATAAGTGTATAAGCATATCTGTATGTCAATGTTATCTAATGCATGTGTGTTTATGCGTGTGTTCGTGTGTGTGTGTGTGAAGGAGATAAAGAGAAAATGAAAAATACAGTTTAAAGATATGGTTGGATGCATAAGTCTTAATTGATATCCTTAATTAGTCTTCATACCCTTAACATCGTCACTATCACTTTCGCTTTATATCCGATTAAATCAGTATCTTTGTTTTCTCAACTCTCGCCTCGCCATGGGTCTGCAACTCTTCGTGAACATCGCTAGCGTCGCCAGCTTATCTCCCTTTCTTACTCTCGGCAACGGAGCCAGCGAGGCTTGAAAGCGCCTCCCTGCATTTTTCTCTTCGTTATCGTGCTGGTCTGAGCGTGCTTCGCAGCTGAAGCACCCTTCTCTCATTTATTTTTCTTTCCTTTTATATTTTTTTTCTGTTTCTTTGTTGCATTTGTGTGAAACAGCTTCCCGTTCACAGCCAGTTTTCTTTCTCCGCAATCACTCTTTTCTCCCGATAATCGAGTTTTTTTTAAGCTAATCAGGAAAAAATAACAATCATTGAATTTTATTCATGTTGCTATTATTTATATAAATTTATCTGTTGATACATTTATTCGGAAAACAAGGGAAACATGGTGAGGTCGAATGTTCAGCAGGATAGGAGAACATGACTATGATCATTAGGATGATACGATGGACGTTACCAGCAACACATTGCGCATGTCCATCACCAATATTTCACCCGCCAGCAGGAGCAGGATCATACTCATTACAAAAAATAATAAATAATATTGGGCTGTTGAAATATCGTCAAAACAACAGATTGACATGCCCACTCTCTCTCTCTCGCATGTACACACAAGCTTGAAGAAGGAGGACACACACAAAAGAATAAACCTGGAATACACGATTCTTCTTCCTGTTTCGCTTTTACTTTTAACACTGTCTTGTTTGTTGCTGATCTACAAGCCACAAAAAAAGAAACAAAGCAACAAAACAAAAACAAAAAAACACACAAACAAAACAAAAAGCCAGTGAAATCCCTGCTGCCACTAGAGAGTAGAGGCAAGGATGCCCGGAGCAATTCCGGCATCACGAGAGCGCACAAAGGATGGAGTTTTTCTCCCTTTTTTTCGCCCAACATCTTCCTTTAGAAAGAAGGTCTGAGGAATAACAGGACATGACAGTCGCTGCTAGCTAATTAATCATCGACGGTGCGGTCTAATATTATCAAGCAATTCGGCTCTCCTATCATTTCCTCTGGGGGTGCGGGGCAAAGCAGCCACAAGGGGTTGCAAGGTCTGTCTGGAATTACCTAAAGTTCGTGAGAAATTGGCAAACAGAGTTGAGCGACCGGTTGGGACCGCAGGGGCAGTGGCAGGTCTTGATGACGTGTAATTTCTGAATTTAATACTGTTGGGGTGAAATGCCCTGTCACACTGTGAAAGTTGTCCATAAGCTGTATGTACGAGTGTGTTTGGGTGTGTATGTGGGCGTGCGCGCGTGCGTGAGTGCATGAACGAGAGAAGGAGAGAAGAAAATGGACAAATGACATAACATTGTAATATGTATATACATACATGGAAATAAAAGTAAATTTACTTAATGTTGGATGCTCTCTGTGAAGAGTTTTTCCAGTTTTCATCATTTTTCTAACATTTTGATGGATATTACTTGATGACAATTGAAAAAAAAGACTAAAATTAATATCAGCCGCAAGACGGCTTTGTTTACAACAAATAAGAAACAAACAATCTGATTTCTTTGCGTGTGTTTAAAGTCTGTGTGGTGTGTAGTTTAGCCCAGAGATGGGGGCAAAAACTTCACAGAATCCTACTGCCACCAGTCTGACAGCAAAAGCGTGAAAAAAAGTTTCATCAGAAAAAAAAAAGTTTAAAAATGTTTTAACTAGTTGTAAAAAGTTTAACCCCGGCTGTATAATGGTTGTCAGGTCTTCGCTGGTGAGACATTTCGTGAACGAGCACAGTGTTTTTTCTTCTTGCTATCGGCTGGCATGGCGAATTGTGGCAAGATGTCCAGGACGGATATTTGGCATGATGCTAAGAGTTATCTAGATAATCAGCTTCCTGACGACACGTGGCTGCACGAGCAGCAAGTCAACAGACATGTTTCTGGTTCTGTTACTGGAAGCGACTGAAGATTTGTCCCCGGTATCCTGAGAAAACTTCGAGATGAAAAAGGTTCAGAAGAAATGTCGGGCCCTCTTTTGAACATCTTAATCTGAGGTCGATCTCAAGTAGAATGAGGGAGAAACTACATGTACGGACCTGACCACCAACATTAGTAAACAGAAAAAAACAGCCTTTGTACGACAGTGCCTCTTTTTTCAATTAAACTTTCTTTGCGATAGAGAGCACTAAAGATTTATTTAAAATAAAAGCAAATCCCTGACTTAAAATCTTCTGGAAACATTTTTGTGAACGTTTGGTGCACCTTTTCCTTTTTCTCAAGTTTTACAGTCACAGGTCGTATATTCTAGACTTTGTGGCAGCTCCTTGAGGAAAAATGTGTTTTTGTTGGCACTAGCTCTGGAGTTTGCTCATCCCGCTTTAAGTTTGGGATTTGGTAAGAATGATAACCAGACAGGTAGCACCAAGCCAGGTGTCAATACCGCCTTCACGTACGCACGAGCTCTGGACACAAAACTTGTTTACAAATACAATGCCAGCTTAATTTGTCTCAGGCATTGGGGATGATGACAACTCTGGGTTAAGATACACCAGCCACAAGATTTGCAAAAAAAAATAAATAAACAAACAAACAAACAAAAAAAACCCACAGCCTAATTAAAAGATCATTAAATCGATTAAAAAAAACTAGTTTGCTTAATGAGAGGCAATGCACACTTTCTCAATGCTTTCTTTCTAATGACTACAATTTTTTTAAATGCTATTCCGAAAATATTTAGCTCAACCATTGCCTCGACTTTAATTCAGTTAACCTATGTCCATCTGATCGTCATTATCCTCGCAGTAAAGGATTTTCCCACTCCCTCGGTTTATATCTAGACATTACTCCTACATAAAAGGATTAGTCAATAGTCTGCGGCTCCATCTCACGTACCACGTGACTAAGTCAAAGACAGAAAGGACAACTCACACCTAGCGAGCGTGTGGCACCGAAAGGCTCACAACCGATGGCTAATGCTGCTGCCATGTTTCTTCTCTCCTTCCGTGTCTGTCCCTCGAGTCAGGCGGTACACCTTCTAATTCCAACGCCTTTAAGGCCAAGCACCTGGGTAAAAATTGTCGAAAATGTTAAGATTTAGCCATTTTGAGATTATGGCATATTGTGAAAGTTCAAAGTCTGTTCTATTCACTCACCGAGTGGATTTTCATAAAACAATCTAGAAATATGTCTATTTTGTCAATAAAAATAACTACTTCTATCCTATTTACTTTTCCCGAGCGCAGAATTAGCGAGAATAGAGAATGTTTGGGACATAGCAACACACTCGACCACGTGCGAAACATCGTCACATTGTATATCGGTCGAAAGGTCACTGAATGAACTTTTCAAACAAAGGCTGTTCAAGGTCCATAGAAGGCCCCACGCTATGATACGAGGTCTTTTCTAGACGACACAAAGGGTCGGAAATTTCCTTATATGGATGCATGCGTAACATACTTAGCATATAGCCAATCAGAATTCACTAACGCGACCTCGACGTGGTCATAGGTCACACGAACACTCTTCGGCAGTGTTCGGGTATCCCACAAGGCAACTGTCATGGCCTCCGGATGTAAACAAGGTCGAGAGTAACTCAAAGCTAATGCTGGGGTATTTTCTTTCTGGGACATTAACGTTAATATTAAATGTTTATTGTGCCTGTCAGACGCTCATTTCTTCTCACAATACCACGTGCGAAAGAATAAAAACCACGTGGACATTCTTAGACCGTCGTAGCAGCTAAAAAAAGTAACTTAGTGAACCGAATTCGGCTGTCGAAATCACCGTCAGTCATGTGGTAAGCGAGCTGAAAATAAAGCGAAGTTTTTAATTTTGCTGCAAATCTCGGTAGTAATCAGGACTAGATGTGAACATTTACAAATTTGAGTCAACTTGCAATGCTAGTTATTTATGTACTTTGTCAGGAATGTAAGGAAACAGAGCTTACATCATTTGCACAGATAACAAAGGTTGGGTGGGGGTTGGATTGTCTTTCTCCGACCAAATGTCACAAACAGAATGTGTGAAGACAATTATGAATAACATTCCTAAAAAATAGAATGAAAACTGCTATCTAGTCAAGTTTGAAGCCATTCAGTGTCTAGAGAGCACATCATTGTCAGCCCCCTAAAAGGCCAGACAGCTGGTGCTTTTCCCATAAATTTTTGACAGAAAAAAAGATACCCCCTAGCCACAAAAATCAAACATCTTTAATCCATGTGACTACAGATGTAATTCATAAAATAATCCTAGCATACAGAGGAACAGAACATGAGCAGCTGCTCAAATTCTGGTGCACCAGTGATGTATCTCTAGATTTCATGAACAGGTTCTTCTTATTCCTATTCGCCCCCCAGTGGAGCATAGGGCTGCAAGAATTGGTTATACACCCCTATAAGCTTTTGAAATAATTTCTTTAATGAAAGAATTATATTTTGATGTTCATCTCATCACTCTGCAACTGAAGGCAAAGAAAGATGAGAGTGTTTCCTACTAATGCTGCTACTTCAGTAGATGCTTACAAAAATTGAAAGCAATATGTGAGACAGCATCACTAAATGTTAGAGAGCAAAAGACCATAGATGGCATAAAACCATGAAGCTAGTGGACACTGAACTTCTATATAACTATCTAAACCTATAACTGTGTTGCTCAATGTTTGCAAACACCATTGTTTTTATTACTGTGTACTTCTCTGAAGCCAAGTCAGCATTTGGGTACACAACACAACCATGTTGACTTTTCTAAAAGTGAACAAAATAATTAATTTTATTAGTAATGTTAAAGTTATGTGTAGTAACACATTGAAAGATGGTTATAGTTTTTATTCAACAGGTAAATTACATGAAAGGCTTAGATAAAACAAAGCTACTAAGCTTGAACTTTCTGTTCTCGCTTTTTCCGTTCCTTGTTTATGTTACAGTTTGTTTACTTATAAACCCTATAACTTTATATTAACATGTGCTACAGGCTTAAAATTTGGTGAAGGTTTCTTTATACATATCTAAACATATCCATGAGAGCTTTTAAAAAACTAATTAGTGGTTTAGTAGTTACTAAGCTTTTGGTTTGTTTTCCCTTGCCTTTTCAGTTTCTTGTTTTGGTAAGCTTGGTTAGTTCAAAAGCTTGTAAATTAATATTGACATGTGATATAGTCATGAAATTCGGTTGAGAGTTTCTTTATATACATGTCAACATTTAAATGAGGGCGCTTTAAAAATATTTAGTAGTTTAGTAGTTACTAAACTTTCAGTTTTTCTTTCCTCGTTTTCTCAGTTTCTTGTTTTGGGTACAGACTGTTTACTTCAAAAGGACAAAACTTTTTATCGACAAGAAGATATAGTCGTGCAATTTGGTTGAGTAATTCTTCATACATATATAAACATTTCTATGAACGATTTTTAAGAATATTTAGTAGTTTGGTAGTTATACAGTTTTTAATCAAAATTTCTTAAAATTTAACACAGTGTTTTACAACAAAAATTCATTAAAAAAACCTAAGCCGATTTTGCAAATCTCTTTTCATAGAAATGTAGATCTGTCTTTTAAGTAACTATTTCAATAAAAAGTTCGAGTCTACTCACAAAATTGACGAAGTTTTGTATTTTTTAAAATGTTTGTTTGGGCGCCATTTTGGTTTGTTTCCATGGCAACCGATGGTGTGACAAGTGCAGTAAAACTATTTTTTGAACCTTCAGTAAAGGGGTAGATAGCTGATACAAAAAAATCCGCGCTATCGCGTGAAACGTAAAAGTTTTTTTTTTGGCAGGTGCCTAGCCTTAAGATTCACTGAAGCGTTATTTCTCAAACTTCCCCTTTTCCTGGTCATGTTCATTTTTTCTCTGTCTTTCTTTTCCTTTTCTTTTCTTTATTTCCTTCTTTCTTAATTACTTTATTTCTTTTATTGTTTGTTTGTTTAATTATTTTCCATTTTTATTATTCGTTTTTATCTTTTACTTTGGTTTAAGGCAATTTTATTTGTAATTATTTGCCTATTATTCTTTCTTTTTCTGTTCTTTGGATCGTTCCTTTTGTCTGTACCTTTTTATTTTCTTCACAAGCTTTCTTTCCAGTTTCTGAATCCCCACTTCGTTTTTCTCTATTTTAATCAAAGTTTTTTTTTAACATGGGCTTCAGCCTCGTTGTCACAAGCGTCAACAGCAACGTTCACTGCTGCAGAACTAACCAAACAACGCTCGCTACCGACATGTTTTCGAGTGTCTTCGTCGGTCATTGGCGATGTCGGGGGAAGACGCCGGAGATAAACACACAGCTTTCTCTCTGCAGGGGATGGCAGCGAGGGGGTCGACGAGAAATGAATCATGTCAAAGCATTCTCCTGTAGTTGTCAACTCCCTAACAAGCAGTAGCCGCAATCAATCCCAATCAATGTTGTTAACCGAAGCTGCAAGACACAGGAGATTTTAATACGAGGTTGTAGCGCGGGGGGGAGGAGGATGCTGGGATGGAGGGAGCTGTGCCGGCTATTCATTCATCCATCCTTTTTGTTCATCCGTCTGAAAAGGAAAGAGAAGTCTAACTATGGGCGAAGCAGGTACAATAAAAAGGTGGATACGGATTAGTTCTTCCATTGAACTATCGTCACGAATGACTGGCTGATCTGTATACTATTCGCCACGCCATTGTGATTCACTGTGCGTTTCTTTTAGAAGAGCGGTCATGTGGAAAGGTCGAGGACTTGGCAGGAAGGAAAGAAAAAACTGTAGTGACTTTTTGCACCTATCAAAGTGATTCTTAATCCATCCATGGTACAGAGTCAGCTGATCGATGGAAGATTAAGCCGATAAAAGGGTCGAGCAAAAGGTCACATCTGGAAGACAAGGGGGAGAAAACTGAAATTACAAACCGACAGAAACTCATTTTTTTTCTACCTTTTTGAACTATTGGTTAGGTAAAGCTCATGTTCGATAATCGATCTGAGGGATGGAAAATTTGTCGATATTGGTGTCACAAAAGCAACCATTGCATATGACACATCCAGAAAAGGTTACTTCAACGAGTCTTTGCTGATCCTCTGTCACTTTCTTTAACACTAAGATGCTTTAAAAGTTTTCTCATACAAAACTTTAGTGTATTCTCTAAAAAAAAAATATCCAAGAGACAAACTTTCCGAGTTACAGACTTGCTTCAGACGTTCTTACTCGGTCCTCTCCTTTTCCGGCTCCTGATTGTGGGAGATAATAATTTATCTGTTGGTTAGAGAACCGTTTATTTGTTACAGGGTTGGTCACATCCAGTGAACACAACTCACATTCAACCATCCCCCTCCAGCCGTGTCACGCTCCCTTCCCAGCAAACTCAGAACCTGAGGGCCGACAAAACGGAAATTAAAAATAAATTATTCACATCTTGATTGCAGGAGGTCACGATGAATATTTGATATCAAGGGGAGTGGGAGCAGCAAGGATGTGGAGGGGGAATACAAGCAAGATGTAAAGAAACAGCAAGACATTCCCGCGAGTGCAGCCCCTTTAGCTGTTCCGAAATCATCTCCCTTATCTCTCACGGACCGGTAGTTTAGCGTGAAAACTGTTCCACATGTTGGGGGCTGTTACCATACCGCGTGTCATTGTCTCCTTCGTGGACAACACAGGAGGTAAAGTATTGTCTTCCTGATTAATCTGTCAAAGTCTGATGCCTCGATTGCCCTTCATTGCTCGCCGATGGATTGCTTCAATGACAGAAGAGAAAACCAGCTTTCCAGAGAAGATATGTTTGGATTTAAGTGATGTCTCGCAATAGGCATTCGTCGCCGGCTCTTGACAGGTCTTTTAGTCTTCTGCCTACGTGTCACACACTATGCCTAACATAATGTAAAAGCTAGAATAACAGCTTTGACCATGGCTCAACACTTTTGGTAAAAATAATTGTCGGAATATTTTATTTTAAAATACCGCGAAACATTAAGGTTGAGAAACACCAGAGACATGATTAATCAAGAATGATTGACAAAAAATTGTATTTGTAAAATTTACAATGGTGTTCAGTGCAGCCTTATTATAAGTGCTTAATATGCTAACTTAAAATGAATAAAATCACACTTTGCATCCCACAATGAGTAAATGAAATTTCTCACGACGACGTGTGTGGAATCTTAATCCAAGAATATCTAGAAGATAACGAGGTAGACAGATTGATAGGAAGAAAATGATTCCATGATGTTACATCATAATAAATCTTGTAATGCTTCGCGATAGGATTTTTTTTTATTTTATTTTACAGGCGCAGACAGTATGAAATGAGGATAAGTTGTTGTCCTGGGGTAAAGAAACGTAAGGTAGTGTCCGAGAGGTTTAGTAAAGTTGCATATATAATAAAAAGGCTAATAAATACTTAATCTGGATAGTGATAATTATTTGCAGTTTAATATCGTGTCTTTTTTAATAAATGCGGTCATTGCTCCTTAACCTACATGATGTATTCCTGAATGGAAAGTTCCTGAGCTTTGATATAAACTTCGTGCAACACAAATACCACAATTCCCCCATTTGCTGGGGTAGGGATCGGGTAGAGGCTTAATGTTTGACGCCTGGTGCAGCAGGGATCGTGACATTAAGAATCCGACATTTCTCTCCACTGGCTCAAGTGGCAAAAGGTCATCGCAAGACAAAGTGCCGTAGACACACGTGGGCCTCAGTCGATGGTGGAAGATCGATGTCTTGTGATGAACGGGAAACGTGCTCAGCGATTCATGGCAACTGGAGATGAAATGTCTTTATGCGAAGACCAGGGACTCGACACACGCTCTCTCTTGTTTATACAAACGATCGTAAGGGGGATTGGGGGGGGGATGCTGTTAATTAATTTATTAAATTTTTCACTCTCCCATCCCTCAGTCTAACGTGGTCAATGGGTATCCTGACTGGTGATCGTTGAATCTGATCCTTCTGCACCTTCTTCCCCAGTCACCGCCTCAACGATCTGAAGGCATCCTCTGCTTGCGGATTTGCATAGCGGACTGGATTTCCGACTCCGGTCACGTGATTCAACACGTCACAACTATGGCGTGGGTTACAGACGCCTCCATTTTTGGTTGTGCGTGGGGAAGTTGTCGTCTGCCTAATATCTAGCAAATGATATCAGTAAACTAAAAAAAGCAACTGTTAATTTTTTTAAAATAAAACTTCTGGCAAGAGAAATGTGTTTTCCCTCCAAAAGAAGTTTTGACAGTTGGGATTCACACATCACAAAAGGCCGTGTTCGTTATCTTTCGTACGATTAATGGGGAGAGAGAGAAAGGAGAGGGTTATCCATCAGAGCTATCTGTGAGCTATACTAGGAGCAAGCAAACTACACTGAAATATTGTTTTGATAAACAGAAGTTCCGCAAAGAGACGCAAAAGTGGGGGTAAATATAGATGAGATGATAATGAGGAGGAGAGCTTCGTCCACCCTTTTCAAGCCTTGGTGTGAAGATGGTGGAGAGTAGCAGAAGTAGTTCAGCAAACGATTAATGTTATTTTATCAGTGGAAGGGCAAAGTGTAACACGCTGGCAAATTTACTCCAAGCTCACCATATTTGCCAATGTTCGGATGTGTGGGACGGAATGAAGGAATTTGGGATGTTAAAATAATTTATGCTGTTAACATAACTTGGATTTAATCTACGATGTCAATGTAGCCTAAAGTAAAATTATCAGACAATAAAATAGCGAAACACACGAGCACAAGTGCAAAATAATTGACGGAAAAACCTTATCTCCCTCTTCAGTTCCACTTTTAAAGACCCGTGCTGAATTTTCCATTTCCGCCATATGTGTCGTAACAGTTAAAATATATTAGCTTTTTATTTCCAAAATGGTTAACACTATTTTTTCAAAATTCGTCGCCTGTTCGTGTTATCTTATTTTCTCAAAAAAGTAGCAAAATGCAACAGAAGCATTGCAATTATTAAAAATAAAGTTTTAAAAAATCTGAGCATTTTTAATGACACATTCGAATTTAATGAAGCGCACCCGTTTTTTAATTTTTTTGATGATAGCACTAGTTGATTTAGAGAAATGTTCTAATCAACCAAAAACTGAAAGAGCTCATGTTGTGATCTGTGGCCTGCGTTTAGTGAAAATTAGAACTTCAGCCAAACGGAAGGCCAGAAGTACAGAACCACATCAACATGTCTATTTGAAGCAAACTTTGACACAAAAATGAACGCTTGGAATTGTGCCTGTCTTTTTCCACAACAAAATAACACACAATAGCCTTATATTCTTAAGTGAATCACTCTAGAAAATAATAGCAAATATTACCCAGTAAGTTAATAAACATTCAATAAATACACTAAAGCTTGTATAAATACACTAAAGCTTGTATAATACACTTAAGTTCGTATAAACACTCTAAAAGCTGGCATAAATACACCAAAGCTCGAAAGACAAAATTAAACAAAAACTTGTACAAGTGAGATGAATTTACAGTTGTGGAGGAAAAGAAACACACACAGGACACGCGCTGGAGCGGGAATTCCTAATCCAGGGAATTGCTTCTTTAATGGTCGGAATTGAGCACTCGAGCTGTCAGCATCCACTGACGGGAGGAACTTGATGATCAAAGGCATTTGTGATGGCTCTTGTGGTGCCTCTGCTTGCACTGTGCACCAGTCTCAGACTACAAGTGTTCCCCAGCTGCTCGTTATGTTTCGAATTCATTAGCAGACGGGAAAAAAATGATTAACAGAAGATCGCATGGACCTTTGCATGTTTTGTTGGTTTTTCTGGATTCGCGGAGATTTTAGACATCTTTTGTTTTGAGTTCAGTCTGTTAGCTTTATGTCTCCTTTAATGTTTGTTCCATTATTTATTTGTTTGTTTATTTTTTTTTTGCTTGTTTATTTGTTTGCTTGTTTGTTTGTTTATTTGTTGTTTTTTAAACGTATAAGACTACTTTAATTAGTGACTATTGGAATAATTTTAATAACCAATTCCAAAGAACCAAAAACCATGGCAGACTTGGCCTTATATATTCGTCTGTTAGCTTTGCTGCTTCACACTGACTCCCATTGATGGGTATCTCCAAGCTAGACAGCTCATCTACAAAAAAAAATGTCTTTTAAATAAGCATTATCCATGATATTACTCCTCTCCGAACTTTATTCCCATGACAATTCTGTTTCGGGAGAAAAACGCTCAGATGAACCGAGGGCAAACATTTTTCTTGTTGGCGAGGTCCACATATCTTTTGGATGAGGTTGGAGAGGTCGCCCTGTCTGTGCGTCTCGCCACGTGCTTCAAGGTCTCGTGAATTTGTCACGTGCAGTCACGCTTGAGCGAATCGGAGCTTAAAAAGCCATGATCGTCGGAGTGAGTTTGGATGCGCGGTTTTAGCACAAGGTTTCGTGTGAACACCCAGCAGGGCCACCACTCCAACAGACACGGAATGACAGACAGAACGCAACTTTTTTTTAGAAATTCTGCTGATAATGGGCTCGGAGAGCTTCTAGTAGACTTGTTTTTTTATCCTCACATCTCTCCCTCTCTATTTCGATTTAGCGACCCGACTCTCGATTCGCGGACCACTGGAAAGGGTTTCTGACGACTGCGTTGCAAAAAACCAAAAAAAATTCAGTTGCTAAAGTTTTTTTTAAAAAAATGGAAGATCTCAGTGGAACTGTCGGCAGCATCACGATTTAAAGTGCCCTCCCAGGTTTTGACAGA
Organism: Pomacea canaliculata; assembly: GCF_003073045.1. Taxonomy (NCBI): domain Eukaryota; kingdom Metazoa; phylum Mollusca; class Gastropoda; order Architaenioglossa; family Ampullariidae; genus Pomacea; species Pomacea canaliculata. The sequence goes on along the minus strand of NC_037602.1, from coordinate 6,475,462 downwards.
CAGGGACACGTACTATCTCTCTAAGGTCAAAAAGGTCCAACGGATTTCTGTCAATTCGTGTTTGTTTAACCTTTCGATTTACTTCAAGAATGTTCGTTGTGGTACGACTGTGTGTGACATATTTCCATTTTGGAGACCTCATCTTCTGAGGGTAAACTTGAAACCTAGTGGTGAGGAGTCAGTAAGCTATGTAAGTAGGGTAAACAGCTTTCTCCCACACACTCAACGCAGGAAGAGAACCAGTAAATGTGTTAACCCTTTCTTGACGGCTGCCTTCCTTTTACAGCAAGTTGCAGCATCGTGATTGGTGAGTCTGTCTCACCCTCCTTGTGTGTCGCCGACATGTCTGTAACACTCTCCTTGCTTCGTTGGTCAGTTGTTTTTTTTAACGGGAAAGTGCTTCTACCTAAAAGTGATTTCGCACTATGAGGATAGAGCGACGGAAACTGGAGTACCCGGAGAACACCCTTCCCTCCACCCTTCACTGGTCCAAAACTGCGAATAGGTGTCACATATAAATGTGTCTATACTCCTCGAAGATTAACAAGGACTGAAGTAATAGACTGTTTCGAAATGAGATGTAAGGCCTCTAACAAGTGAATTTTTTAATCACTCCGCTATCGAGCTTTCCATTCTCTTCTCGTCCCTGTAGCTGTGTCTCCTCTCGTCTCCTTCCTTGTATGGAGGAAAAAGTGCTGCCACCCACAGGCGATTTCGTACTGCTGTGTGGGGAGGGTGGGGAGGGAGGGGAAGGGGAGGAAAGGGGTGAGGGTAGTTGTGGGAGGAGGGTCGGTGTTCCGTGATGCCGCAAGTGATGGTTGCTCTCTTCCATCTGCTCTTTTGTTCCATCTCTTGTCCTCAGAGGCCAGGAGGCGTACCGTGGTGGTGGACTATACTGATCGCCCGATTTCTTCAGTTGCCCAATTCCTATACTTTAATCTTTTGTTCAGTTTTGGAGTACTATTTTTATTTCTACTCTTAATTTAATACATGTTGTAATTTTTTTATAATTTATTTATTTAAAATTGCTTGTATAAATATAGATTCGGATGATTTGCCGCCATTTTTATAGTTCTTTCGATTCAGAGACGAAGTTACTCTGTTTTATGTTTAATTACAGCTCCGTCTATGGATGAATAAAGCAAACCATATGCACTGTAGATGATGCTAACGGGTTGGTGAAGTTGGGGCTTATGCTCCGACACTTCTGTGGGCATAAAGTGTAGGGGACAAGTGTCAAACTGTGTCTTTTGTGGGCATAAAGTTTGGATGACAAGTGTCAAACTGTACGCCAGATCTGTGTGCTCCTGACCTCTCGTGACCTCCTGTGCTGGAGGAAAAACTGGATGGGTTAAGAAGAAAAAATACTTTCGAAACAACGTTTTTCGTTCCATATTTTTCACACTCAGTTGATTTATTATTAAATTTTTTGAACGGTTACATCAAGACAGACATGTTATCGAACATTTTCGTTAACTTTTTTTTTTTACAGAAATAATCCTATAGAAGGAAGTGTCATGTCTGTCAGATTGTTAAATAACTTTTATTTCGTTTTCTGCGAAAGAGCTAGTTTCTCCCAAAAAGGGTTTTCTTGTGGGTGATCGGAGACAAATGCGTGCATTTGCATCGCAAATGAAAATGTGTTCCAGACTTGGGTTTTGTTGACCCTTTGATTGACAGAAACTGAACTGCTAAAAGAAAATAAATATCTCTTCATATTTGATAGAGTTGATTTTACAAAGAAAAAAAAGAGAAGGAAAGGACGAAAGAAAGAAATTGTTCTGTTATGGATGGCAACTGCTAGATTCAAAATATCAGTATTGCTGCTTGCTCAGGAAAAAATTTAATTTCACTTAGGGAAAGTACAGCATCCAAATCGCCGAAAGAAACCAATACTTGGCAGAAGGGATGTGTAGCATTCAACCCCACACGCACCCCTCCCGTCAATATAACCTGACATACGGGAGGTACAACATCAAAGTTCCTGAAAAGAAGTTTATAACTTGGCGTAAGGGAAGCGTAGTCTTCAAAGCCCCTTTACTTCAGTCGCATCACGCATGTGCAGACGGCAGCAGCACGCGCCATCAATATTAACGCAGTGCCTGCCGCCCTCCACAATGGTGGCTAAAGCAATCAGGAACGTCAATACAGTCTCGCAGAGTTTTGCCAGAGTAGCGTCCCCTGCCTTTTGTTTTCATCACGTAGCTACTTGCAGGCTCCGGCCTGCCCTGGGCCAGTGGCCGGCTGGGGCCAGGGATGTAAATGAAAACAGGTGTCTTCTGTAAGCAAAGCGTCCGGCGGTCAACGTCTGTTCAGTGGAGGATAGCCATGAAAGGTCGTGAACTCTGCCGAGGGGAAGGAAGAAGGACCAGTAGACTACTATAATACAATTGTCTTAGTCGCAGAGTAATCAGAACAGCGGTACAAAGTATCAGTGTCATATTTTCGATCGCTTTACACCACACAGAGTGAGAAAAAAAAGTACATCATCGGATTTGATATCTTTGTTGTAGTTTTGACACGTTCTCCTACTTCTTTCTCTCTCTCACACACACACATACCGGATCCTCGTATACTTTTATATATGTTTTGCTAACACAAAATTACGTTGTTTTTTTTTAAATTAATTTGATTCTAGTTTGTCTACAATTGCCCTTGGATATTTGTGTTTTGTTTGCGAGAGAGAAAGGGTGTGTGTAAGGGACGTTGTCCAGTTTGTGAAAATGTTTAGAAAACTCGGCGAGTCTGGTTTTGATTGGGAGAACAGCGCTACATAAATTATTATTCTGTTTTCCAGTCAATAAAACTTACATATTCTATGATACCTTCATCGCGATATGATATGGCCATGCTAATGAAGCACTAATGCAATGCATAATGTAGAAGGTGTCGAGTTACAGACAGAAATCAGGAACTGACTTTGTGTCCGAGCTGTCTGGTGCAAGTCAGTATTCCAGCTCTGACTATTGTGTGTCTGAATATTATAGTCCTGATCTTGCTCAATTCGCAGAAGAAGCACTAATAATGTTGATGGTTCTTTGATCACCACGTCTAACAGCAAATGCACTTAAAAAAAGAGAATGTGTTTGGGATTTCCGTTCCTACAAATGCTAGCAGTTGAGGGTTGAATACAAATATATTTACTGCAATTAAAACCTGTGAGAACTGTGTCAGAGAGTCATGGCTGTTAGGAGAGACCACTCAATAACAAAATCGTTTTCACAGTTTATCACCCTTGCTTCTAACCCTTGTACTCTAGTTACAGAAACACTCTGGCATGCTCCAAAGAATTTTATGTCAACTCCCAGGATTCATTCATTTTATTAGTTCATAAATCTAACTTCTATTTTATTCTCTTTAATGCGAAAATGTACTCCCGTTATCCAGCTGTTTTATTTTTATTTGTATTTTTATTTTATTTTCTCTTTCGAAGCTGCACTTGAAAACACAGTTTTATCCGACAAATCATAAAAAAAAAAAATATGCACAAACGTTGGCAAATTTCTTCTTCTTTAGCTGTGTCCGTTGCCTTATTTCATGTGTTCATGTGTTCATGTCTGCTTGGCAGTTTTCTGTCTACCTGTCCATATGGGTTTTTTTTTCGGTCTGTCGGCTACTTTTGCTGGCCAGTGCATCAACATGTTTACCACCTTTATTCAGACACTTCTCGTTTCCTCACCTCAGAACTTCTTTTCTCATCTTGTACTTACTGCTTCACGAAGAACTGATAAGGGTGGCTTTCATATTTCTGATATTTTAGCAGACCTTGTCCTTGCGTGCCACGTCTGCTGCCGCCCTGTAGATCCTTGTTGATGATAAAGATGATGTTGGTGCGTAACCACAGTAACAGCAATGTAAAGTTGACAAGTTATGACATTATGGAGCAGGAGGCAGGAGTCTCTCTATTTTTATGGACCTTCATTCAGGTAGAGAGTGGATGCACAGAAGGGCGGCCTGCCAGGAAAATGTATCATGTTCTGAACATCCGTCAGTAATGGTAAGCTCTGCTTTGCACTTTTAGCTGCTTACAGCCCTGTTATTTATTCTTTTTTTTTTTTACCTCTTTGCTCGGAGGTATGATAAGCGAGAAAATGCGGCATGTTTCTTTTTTCCTTTTTTCTTCTTTTTTTTTTTTAATTATTTTTTGGGGATTTATCCATTATTTTCTCCTCATTTTCAGCAAATGTATCTGTCTTTTAAAAAGGTCGTTGCTTTATGCATAATTTTTAAAAAGTTTTTGGTCTAGATTGTAAGAACATTCTATCTTTCATGTCTGAAGATTAGACTCATCAAGATTGGTCTTTATTCGGGTGGTACAGCGGAAACCCGTAAATGGATCAGACGAGCACCTCTTTTTTTCATTGTTAATTGTAAAAAATATTAAATCACCCTCTTTAAAACGTGAAAACCAGTTTTTATCTTTATGTCACAATGAATCAATAACGATGACTGCTTCGCGAACTCTAACCCCTCACCCCTAGCCCCCAACGCTTGGTGCATCTCAATGTTTAATAGCTTCAGTCTGCACAGAAAGCCAGGGTTTAGTCTGTTAGGACTGTGAATCCTTGGTAAGCATGGTTTTGTTAATTAGACTAAATAAACCAGGAATTCTGGTTCCTTGAACTGAATAATCTAGACAGATCGGTCTGGAGGTGTGAGCACATCGTAATTCTCTCTCATTCGCCCGAGGACATGGAGTGCGCAGTGTTGTTTTGCAGTCAGGGAGTTTTATAGGAAAGGATGAGGCAGCGAAAAAAAAAAAAGGCTAAAGGAAGAAAAAAGGTGAAAAGGGAAGAAGAACTGATGAGAAGACCATGAATGACACAGCAGGAACTAAATGGGACAAAGAATGTCAAAACCGATTCTTCCGGCAACATGATGGAATAGTAGCTTCAGCTGGTATTCTTGATGATGATGATGATGATGATGATGATGATGATGATGATGATGATGATGATGATGGTGGTGATGGTGATGGTGATAAGTAGTATTAAATCTGGTAAAATCAAACGTTTGTTGTGTGTATTTTTTCTTGTATTTTTACTAACAGAAGTTAAATGCCGGAGGCACTTTTCTCTATGTCGCAAGAATATTTTTTTTTTTGCTTTTGGGGATATTAGTATTCTTCTGTAGGGATTGTGGAGTAATTCAAGAAGTGCCTGAATCACCCAATAATTTAAAAAGCCTGAGGTGTTCACTGTCAATAATATGGTTCATGTGTAATTAATATTTTTTCACCCATAAATCTGACAAAGCACAGTTGGGTAATGTATTAATAGGCGGGGTACGACAGTTTACTACTGGAGCGTGAAACGTTTGCAATTTTATCAAAAAAAAAAAAAAAAAAAAGTTTTATTACTCGGCAGGAGATCGTTTCTAAGTCTAAAGCAATGTTGTGGTGGATGTGGCGCACGACTCGTCATTTTTATCAGTACTTCTTAGCAAGTGCTCACAACACAGAAGACTAAGAGGAGCTCGTTAAAGGGAAAGCACTCGTTCAAAACTCAACAATGGTTAAAGGGAGGTAACAGCACACCTCTCCGTGATCGTAGGGTTAGTGGTTAGTGCAGCGAAGTACGCCCACACACTGGTGTAATACCAATGAGAGATATCCAACTTCTCCATGTTAATTAGCTGCAGGATGAGTACCTTAACCCTTTATACGATGAAGGCAGGAAAAGGAGGCTACTTGCGAGCCCTGCTCTCTAGCTCTGTCACCCTTTCACACACACAGAAAAAAAATATTTATAATATATAGATAAACATATATTTATTGTTTCAAGCGTATTTGCTATCATGGGTTGGTGTTATATATAAATTATAAATCAAATATGTATAATATGTATAAATAGGACATTATATTAAACATCCAATTCACCCCTACCAGGCTACCATACCTGGAGTATAAGGACAATGGCGAGCTACTCGACGTTGTGAGAAATGGTTTCTATGAGCTTTTTTATTCTCCCTCCCCACTTCTGCAAAGCATGTATAAGCCATTCTCGTGTTATTCTAGGTTCTAACATCAACCAATTTTATCTTTCTTTACAAAATAATACTGCTATATAAAAGAGCTGTTTTGAATGCCAGTATACTACTTTTGACAAAAGATATCCCTCAGTCCCCAATCTATCTCTAAATTTCTTTCTTTTCCATTGCCAACTGTGTGTGTGTGTGTGAGAGAGAGAGAGCTGGTCCTGATTAAATGGGATCACTCTTAATTCAATCCTCAACGACGAAAAAGACCAGAGAATAAAATACTCGTCTATCTGTGTCAGTTAACAAAGCAGATAAAAATATTTTGATAACCCAAAAACGAACCAGTGACCTCTGCATTCTTGTTAAATTATAAAAATGCGACCTTTCGACCTCTTTCTTAAACAAAAAGAGATCAACATAACAGTTCATTCAGTTGTTGTCATAACGAAATTGTTTTCAGTAAGATTTTCCTTCCCATCCTCCAACCTGCGAAGTATTAAGCAGATGAGTAAGGCAAGCAGGGGAGCGCACTTTGCATGTGCATTTTTGTATCAGCAAGACAAGAGTTGCTTCCCGTGCATCACTGATTACAATACCATTCCGTCATTAAAAAAATTTTGTTTCGGAAAGTCAGAAAAAAAATTGTAAATTTTATTTTTATTTTAACTACTTCCATATGCACCTTGGATAAAGCATTGGCATAGAGGTAGGCAAGATTGTATTGAAGGTAAATGGCTTGCGAACTTCTATACAATGTTGTAGATATTAGACATCTGTCCAACAAAGTTCTATCGTTTGTAACTTTTATTATGCATTCAAAATTTGTAAAGTAAAATGACTGTGATTGCTCGGAGCGAATTATGGTATCCTGATATTTCTATCTTGGGTTTAATGGATTTGTATGCATTAAATAGTCAAGCATTGTTAAACAAACCAAAATATCGTTTACTACATTGCTCCACGGAACGAAAATTTTATTTTTTGCAGATTTTAAAATCATAGTAAAATCCAAACAAAAAAGGAGGGGGGGAAGGGGGGTTTGCAAAAACTGGTTTGAGGTTTCGATGAAACCGCTAATGGATAACTAACTCGTCCGACCCTTGCGTTTTATTATATGTAGTTACCTCCCTTTATCTAGTGTAAAAGCGCGGTGCCTTACAAATATGTAGAATACTATTACTTTTATTTGTTAATATATTTATATTTTAGTATACTTACTCATTATTTTGTCTGACGGAACCTGCGTCAAGCGTTTGCATACAACGTCTTTTAAAATTAAATAATAATAAAATTGCGTTTTGATTATTAATGTGTCGCTGTGTCAATTTTTCGTTATGTAACCCTTCTTTAATAATTTTTTAGTTTACAGTAAAGAAAAATCAAATGTGCACCATAAAAAACGATTCATAACAAAGATCATTTGCATTATTATTTGTATGATTATTTGTATTTATCTCTTCTTCTGTCGAAACACTCGTAGAGTACCAGGAACCTCTACTTGAAACACTCGAATGACGTAAACTCGTCTTCTTTGCTCATGTCATATGGCATGACCCTAACCCTTCAAGGTACCTTGGAAGGTAGTCGACTCCATGGTGGCCAAAGAAAGAACAAAACTAGACTGGTCGTCCTGTACAGGACCTCACTATTGTGTAAAGGTAAGATTGGAGGCCGCGTCTATCCAAATCTGCTTCCTCTAGCGACAGTGCTAACATTAATTCTGTCCCCGCTTTTAACAACTTGTTATCTTTATTTGATTTAGCTGCTGGGATTTAATATGGACACGGCTACAGAAAATGCAAAAGTTGTCAATCAAAGCGAAGAAATACACTCACTCAATCGTTGGTTTCTCTTGCTGTCCCATCCCACCCCGCATGGGGCAGGTCTATCACGTGACCAGATAGATCATTCGCTCGTCCACTGTGTCCTCTGTGCCCTCAAAACTTTGACACAAGCTAGAGTGTCCTCAAAAGTTCATGGCAGCTGAAAGCGAAATGATTTAACCATCTTTCACAGCAAAGGAAATGTTGTGCAGTTGTACTGCTGGCGTACTTGAGCGTCAAAGGGCTGAGAGGTCCCTTGATGGCATGGTGTTGGTGAGGGACTCGGCAAAGTATTTCTGTAACCTCTTGATGAGAGTAGATTCCCTTGACTGGCCAGGAGACACGTCAGGCGTCACTGGGGTTCAATGAATGCTTCAGCAGACATGAAAAATAGAGGGAGGCTCTCATGACTTCCCGTCTCTTCTAAAAACCTTTAATTTTCAATCTGCGGATTAACAGTCATTTGCTGTAAGTCACAACAGCTAATTGCCTCCATTACGCAACCATTGCCTAATGTCTGTGGATCCCTTTTCATTGGCACCTGTTTCGTAAGGAAGGAAATTTGTAATTTGTCTTGATTTTTCACTTGTTACCTTTTACAGAAGGCAATCTATGTCGTATTATTCAACATAAGCGTTTCTTTGAAAATAAAAAGGTGCCTTGTACCTAGCTCGATTACAGTGATAAAAAAGGAGGGAAACTAGAGACTGCAACTAAAGTTCGTGAGAAGTTTGAGTGTCTGGGCTTGGCGTCGTTTAAGCCGATGATATAATGTAAAGCTTTTTTGATAATTAAAACATTCTTTAACATCTTTACTAGTCTCCACCTTAAATTTCTTTGATTATTGTTAGCTTTTAGTTGCCTGTTTCGAAGGTGGTTTAGTTTCTTTTGAAAGTTTGGAATTGAGATGATGATGATGGTTGATGATGATGATGAGGAGGAGGAGGAGGTGGAGAAGTAGGAGGAGGAGGATGCATACATCACCAACACAAAGGAAAGATGAATTATTGACAGTACCTCTCATTGATACGTCTAATTCACACCTCTTCCATCTCTTCTATTGCTGAACACTTAACAAAGTACACGTTGCCATGTACAATCATATATCGCCCCTGTCAACCTCTTTCTTGTCACACATCAGACGGTAGAAGATCTCAACAAGGCCATTAGTAGTCTGGCTTCGGGTAAAGCCCCGGATGACGTGGGATCTGTCCTGGTTTCATCAAGCACTTGGTGCTGATTGTAAGACAAGAACTGAAAAGGTAAATTCACCTGGATATGGGAATTAGTGTCTAGCACGGATCTGTGCCAAGTCATTTTATGAACAAAAACTGAACGCCACTAAACCTGGAGGTACGACTTGCAGGAAATGATCTGTCTTCTCGTTGTTAGCGTGACTAGGATGGGATCATATACACATGGAGTATTCTTTCTTTAGTTTTTGCGTATAATGCAGGCTTAACTTTTATATAGTCATGCCAGAAATGTGTAAAAAAAAAAAAAAAAAAAAGAAAGGGAGTACTTTCAGCAGCATTGTCCTAAAACTCACACATACACACACTTCCATATACGCATGTATGCCTTATTCTTGTGGGTCGTAAATGTCATATAGTCTACATAATATTTATTTAATTATTGCGAACTACAAAAAGAGTACAAAACTTGTGTCTTCCGTTTTCAAGAAGACGTATCTAGATGATAAAAAGCTGATAACCGAGTAGCTCCGAGTGCTGGTGTCTGAATCAAGGGGAGCAGGTTCGATACCCTTGTGGCGCAGCAAAGTTTTCTCTGTTTGACCCTGTTTACTTCATAGGGGTCTAGAAAAAAGCTAAAGCACCGAGTGAGTGCATTTCATTATTTTATTATCATTTAATTCACTGGGGTTTTCTCTCTATATATATAGGGACCCAGATATTTCTTCCATCTTCATAGCAGCAACTCTTTAGCAACTCATGTGGAATCTCTAACCATCTCGCACATTAAAATGTCCCTTAAAAAGTCCAGAGAGTGTGTATGAACTGGAATGTACCCCACTCATGCACCCCACCCCGAGTTACAACCGTCGTACGCTGGCTACACCGACAGCCGCTGACGTGGGCGGCACTCTGAAGATTCACTTAATAAGAGATACAGTTACCTCGGCCGGCAGGGGTTGCGGGGCCTAATCGCCATCTTGCTACCTTGCAAGCGATTACCGACAAATGGCTGCTGGGCCGGTGACAAATGACGGGCCCGCTACACCCGCCTTTTCTTCCTGAGCTTTCAGTTCACCCACGTGGACCCTGTCAAAGGGATGGCGGCCTGCTTCTTTGTAAACTATTGCGGAGGCTGCGTGAAAAGGAGAGCGAGATTCAATTGTCAGCTGGAGCTGTAAGACCAAGCTACATAAAAGCGCTTCTGGTGTCCGACGGAAGATTTAAGGACACAGGGTGACCCTTTGACTACAAGGGGTGACTGATAACTTGTCAATGAAAGTGGTTTAAAAAAGATTTTTTTTTTCGACAGTATTTAATGTTTGTTTTGTGAACGAAAGAAGAAATCAGCTTGTTAATTAAAAATATAAAATTCCCAAAGCATTCTACATTAATTCGAGCAAATTTATTCTGGCTCCAGAAAAATTGTGTCGTTATTATTTACTGATTTATGCAAACATGTACATTCGTTTTGTTTTCATTTCCTGTAGAAGTATTTTTAAATAGTTTTTCATCATCATCCTCATCGTCATCATCATCATCGTCATCGTCGTCATCGTCATCATGACGAGATTTTCACCTTTTTGATTGCAGACATTCTGTATGCTCGACAATATGTTAAGTCTTTAAATGCATGATACTCTATCCTCACCCTCTCAGAAGCCCATTGTCTCCTGACGGAGGACAACACCAGAAGGAATGTATATCAGCATCAACGACCACTTACCTCAGCAACAGCAGGCCAGACCGACGCCGAGGCCCTTAAAGTGGAAAATCAAGCGACAAGTGTTGCTGGCGAGAGTATCCAATGACAAGTTCGCTTGCAAATGGTTTTCTTTTCTCCTCCCGAGACTCGTATTCTTGTCGACTCTTTCGTGTCAAGGAGTCGCCGGCGATTAGGTGTCTGAGGCTAGTGATCAACTCTCAGTAAGCTCGCCATGAATAGATAGTACTTACACATTTAAGTATCTACAGTCAACTACAAGGACTTGTTAGATCTTTTCCGAGTACAACATAGTCACATCCTTTCTCTTCCCCTCTTTCTCTCTCTTACACACATACAAAACAGGATTTATAGCCAGATATAGTGGAGCATTCTCCGTCACACCATGTGTCGCACAAGTCGTGACCATGTGTATGAATATCTCTTAGAAATATGCCTGGTTTGAAGCCAAATCTACTGAAATGTTACCCATCTTTGATGTTAATGGTTCCAGTCGTGTCCAATACAAGCGACCATATCTGCAGACTCTAATCATGACCTGGAGGAAAAATCAACAAGCTTTCGCAAAAACAAGTACTGGACATTGGTCATTCAAACATTTCGAGGATGCCACAATAGGCGGGTTTGTGAACGCAAAGGGAGAGCATTTGGACAAACCCAAAATAAGAGAGTTCGCCTAAAATAATAGGGACCTTGTCACAAAAGGTCAACAGATGGAGAAGTGGGTGGAATATTACTTTACTGTCCTCAGCTCTTGCAATCCGAGCGCCTGAAGACCATGGACGAGTTTGACACAGAGCTGACGGTAGACGATCTCAATAAGGTCTTTAGCAGCCTGGCTTCCGGTAAAGCCCCGGATGACGATGGGATGTTCTCAGGCTTCATCATGCACTACAAGAGTAACCTATTATCGCTGGGTAGGATTTTTACCAGACTGGGTTTCGCCACGTGGCCACGAGTTAACTGTCCAGCTAGTAAAAACAACTTCAGCAGAAATCAGCAGATGCTATTATACATTGTTTTATTGACATCACCCAGAAGTATGGTCCTGTGAGCAGAGAAGACATGCTCAAAACCTTCCCAAAGATTGGCTGCATCCCTAAGCCAGATGGAATCCTTTGAATCTCATTCAAAAATCCGTACAATTCAACAGCATCTCCTCTGAGCCTTATGGCATCGTATCGGCACTGGTTGTTGCGCTAGTCCTCAAACAGTCTTCTGGAACGAGAACTGAGGCCATGTATCTTCACATCCGGTCAGGCGGAAAGCTTTTCAACCTTTTGCTAAGCTGGGGATACATGAAATGCTCATTAAGGACCTGTTTGTTTGCAGACAACACAGCGTTGATCACACACGTAAGCACTCCAGCTTCTTCTGTAGGACCGCTTCTCTACGACCTGCCTGGACTTGGGGCTGACCGTCTGCCCGCAGAAGACCAACATTCTGGTACAGAATGTAAACGAATCGCAAATCATTACCATTGAAGTTCATCGGTTGAATTAACTTGGACCTACCACCATCGAAAACCTTTTCCTCAGCAGAGAGGTTTGGAAAGACAGAGAACGCTACTCACACATCTCACCTCGAAGTGTGGAACAATCCCAGGGGTACACACAGAAAAAAGCGCAGGAATTTCACCAACTCTTTATTTTAATAATCAAGTATATCCACTTTAATAGATGTTACAATACTCAAAAATATCCAGCTTAACAGAGATTGTTATTCCAGTTCTGATCTGTTGCGCCATGCGAACAGCTGATACATTCGAGCTTTAAGCAGTAAATGTAGATTCACCAACCATAGTCAACTCTGAAGGAGTCCCAGAAACAATTGTGACAAACATGATTACAGAGCTCCTAGGCGCTTACAACAATGACTCAGCATTGAAGTGGAATGTTTTTGATTTTAACGGTTTCTTTAGTTTAACGGTGTTATATACTTTTGCCGTTTAACGAGATGTGATAAGGCTAGTGGCCCCCCGCTCTCACTTCCCCTTCCCTCTTTCTCTCCCCCTGCTAGAACCCTCCACCCATCTGACTCTTTCCTTCCCTGTCAGTTTGTTTCTCCTCCTCTCCTTTTTGCGTTTTTTTCACACCTGTGGCCTTGTAAGCTCTCCAGAGTTGCCGTTGACTCCTTTTGTTTGCTTAACTTCCTCCTCGTCAGAGTCGTCACAGCTTAGTTGTCTCCTGTTACCTCGCACGTGCGACCTGCTCCAAAAGTCCCCGACACCTCCACGTGCACACCCTTCCTTCCTTCCTTCCTTTCACTCCCATTCCGGAGTAGCGACCCTTGTCCTGCAGCTTATAGACCAGACCTGGGCAAACGCCGGCCCGCGGGCCGGATCCGGCCCGCCTCCTGTCTCTGACCGGCCCGCCCGCTGGCCGCCCACCAGTAAATATACTATATATACAGTATTGGGTAAAACTGAGTTAACTATATTAGTCCTGCCCTCTAGAACCATTCCAGTTTCTCATCCGGCCCCTTGGGAAAATTAATTGCCCACCCCTGTTATAGACAGAGAACTCTCTTAGGTGATGACAGTTCACAGGTCAACAACACTTTTTTTCCTCATCCATATATTTGAATTTCCCTTATATATAAGACCCCAGGAGTTAGCAATTGTAATGTTTAAAATATTTGTTGTTACAAACATAGAAATAAATAGTGATGTCTTAGCAATCACCATCGCTTGTTGTGTATGATGCAAAACACGACTCAAAAAGACAACACCTGCACTAGGGTCAGCCATTACATGTTCGGATTTACCTCTTTGCGCACCTGTGCGGCATCTTCTTTCAGCTCGGTGGAGCTCAGCCGCGCAAGGGCAGGTAACAAATTAGCAACACGGGGCCAGGTGTGTCGAGGTGTCAGGGCCAACACTCGGGGCCGCAGGCGGCACTTGACGGAAGCTCCCGGTGTCCCTGCTCCCGGCAGTGCGGAAAAACCATCCGGAAACTGCGGCGTTCATGTCCAGGTAAGGGTACATCCAGAGATGCGAAGTATCTTGTATCACACACACACCCAGTCCCCCACACCCCCTGCCTTTGCCGACACCTGCTCAATCTTAATGTTTGGATTGAAAGTAAAACAAGAAATACGTTAAACGCCAAGACGACGACGACGATGATGATGACTGGTACTCTTTAAAGAGGTCATAAAGAAATAAAAAGAAATGTAGTGGCAAAGAAGAATGAAAAATTATGAAGAAGGATAAACGACAATGATAAATAAAAAGAAAGAAAGAAGAAGAAAAAAGGTTTTCAGGAAATATTGTCTTAGTATTTTGAAATGTAACAAAGAATTCTGATGTAAAAGCCTTCTCTCCTGCGAACGAAAGTTTTATATATATATAAGCCCAGTCGTTTCAAAATATTTCTATACTCGGGTAAGCCTTTAAGCCGAGCAGGTTAGTGTAGATGTTTACACGCTTGACAGCGCAACTCGCGTGTAACGGTGAGCACTGGGGCGAAACGGTTGGTATGATGACAGTCTTCTATCTTTTCCTCTTTGATCTCGTTGTGTTGTATATCACTCATGAACACTGACTTTTTTCTATTTAAAAGCTTAATAAATAAATATATTCTTAGGTTGTCGAGAGACGGTTGGCTTTCAAAGTCAGAAAAGTAGAGGTATTGTCACCTTCTGGCCTTTGTGTATTAAGAGATTACAGGTTCAAAGGTTACATACCATAACTATCTCGGAGCAAGTTTATTATGTGAGGCATTCATCCATCGCTGCGTTACGCGGGTATCGAACCAACTACCACGTGATACTCCGGTTTTGGCATTTTAACCTCGAGGCTGTCCACTTTTCTGGTTTTAATGAAGGAGATAGGTTAACTTTCATTATTGATACTGTTGACGGCATAAACTGAATGTGAATCACCTGTCTATTTAAATCATTTTACTAACGTCTCACTCGTTCACTAATCACATGTCTAGAGATTGGATTCTCTCCACACCACCAATCATCCTTTTTAATGTCTTTGTATTTTTCCCTCCGACTATCATCCCCTTCATCCATCTCTCTGCCTGTAGGACCATTTAGCTGAGTGGGCTGTGACAATATCCAGTCAGCCAAGCTAACGCAGGGCATGTGTTAGAGCGGAAAACAACAATGGAATAATGAACAGGACAACAGTCGACAACACCTTTTCGGCACCAGCACCCAATTTACACCGCAGGTGATGTGAACAGCGGCAGCTGTGGTCGATACATATTGGTTTAAAGGGCTAGAGTTAATCAGCGGACAGTTCATCGCCCAGCCTCGTGGCTGCGATTTACGAGGAACGTCTGGCTTCCAACGAGGTCCTCTTTCTCATCGTTGTGAATGTCATCAGACTGTCCATGCGAAACATTTTGCAGTGATGAAGTCTTCATGGACAATCTGAAGTTTTGATTTGTGGCCAATCCCTCATGCTATCTAAAACTTGTACAAACGATAAGATTAATACAGCTGATCATGTGGGTTTTTGTGTTTAATAAAGTTGAGACAGGATTGTGACAACTTACAACTGAAGGTGGATTGTCGATGGCGCAGAAGCAGGTGACTGTTGACACACGTAAGGGAAAGCGAAAGAAAAGAGACGATAAATGAACAGGAGGTGAAACAACCACACACTATTCATAGCAGTTAACTGTCTGTCTGGTCGATCCTGATTAGAAGGCACCAGATAGGTATTAACAACTATCGACTACCTGCAGTTGGGAGGAACACATATGCCACCCAAATATTACCAGAACAGCGCGGCGATCGTGAAATGAGAAAGCGGCCTGACCGGCAAAAAAAGAAAAAAAAATACGCCGGACAGGGTGCAGCCCTTGGGCAGATGGCTGCTGGAGAGAGAACTCTTCTGTCTTGCAAAACCCAGTTTGGCCATCAGAGCGCACGGAAGGGAGGTAATTGATAGGTTGGTGGCCCAGTGTTGGGCACGGCCCGCAAATTAATGCACTTTTCGCAAACATCATAAATCCTAGCATCGAGCCCCCGTAATTAACGCTACCTTATCCAGGCGCCTTATAAACAAATTATCGCCCTCCGTTTCTCTTCGCCACTTTGGGCGTCAAGGGTTAAAGGGCGGATTGTGACGTCCGTTCTCTCCCGCCATGCATCGCGATTGCGACGTGGCGGCACGTGGAAGAGGGCATTGCACGTGCGGGATAATGTGATCAAAGCAGGGGAACATGAGACCGATGGGAGTTATCATGCGAGAGATGCAGGCTGGGGAGCCCGCAGTTCTGACGATGTTTCCATCTGGATGATTGTGGGAAAAAATGAATAAATAAAAACAAAAAATGTTATCCACAACATAACAATGATGTTTGGCTAGGAAAGAAAATCAATAGACTAAATAAAATAAAATTAAATTTATTTTAATGTGTAAGGTGGCAAGCTTTTGTCTGTTGAAAGAGAATGAAAGGTTAACTGTAATGGCTTGTTGACACGCGAACACAGGCGTTGAGAGAGGAAGAATACGAAAAAGAGAAGAAAAAACAAAACAAACAGACCACCTCTCTCTCCCCAATCCTCTCCATCCAAATGTTGAATGGGAAAAACACTATAGCACTGTTTTTCATGGCAAACTAGTTACTTTATCAGAAATTAAACCACAAACTTTACCAAACTACCAAAAACACCAAAACAAAAATGCTAATCACGATTTTGCTGCATCAGTTTTTGCTGCATGCTAACATTTTAGTCCTCACATGAAGTGATCATTAGGGTCAATAATATGCCTTGCTGAACGGAGTTTAAACAATTAATAATGAATCCGTTGGTTTTAATCAAGAGATATATTTTCATGCATGCACGTGCTGTCTGTAAATGTTTTCATGCTTCTACACGCTGTCAGCAGAAGCCGTATACACCACACGCGATGTACAGGATATTTTGTAACTGTCTGAGATACTAAAGAACACTTTCTATTAACATGATGCATAATTTTATTTATTTCTAAAGATGCTTGCAGAGGAAGGATGACTATACGTGGGTCGAAGGTTAAGGACTTCACTCGCGACGAACGACCGTGGCCACTGCTTTCTTGTTTAGCCCTTGCCCGTAAATGTTAATGATGTTGTTGATGTTGATGTTGATGTTGTTGTTGTTGTTGTTGTTCTTCTTCTTCTTCTTCTTCTTCTTCTTCTTCTTCTTCTAGAGGATCTAGAAAGAACGTATGTGCTCGCGGTTGATGGACACTGACGACCAGCAGTCTAAGTATGCTTCTAACTGAAATATCATCAGTCAGTTGACTGTTTTGCTGTAGCAGTCAGGTTGACTGTACTTTGCTCAGATAACACAAGTAAGTGGAGAGACATGTGGCCCTAGGTTCCTCGAAAAGTAACAAGGACTAAACAACAAACGGAGAAATTGATACAAACACCTTTCCCCTTTCTTTAAAAAAAAAATCCTGCATTCTCTTCATTGTTGGTCTATTTTTGAAAGAATTATTTGTTTGGGGAGTTTTTTATTAATACAATTTGGTCAGCCTATGATGCGGTTACTGTCGGCATATCCACAGCAAACACAGAGCTCGGCAAACAAACTAAAAGCTCGACGAATGCAATACTGTAGGCTAATGCTTGTAAGTGTTTAGAAACTCACAGACACCAAGTATAATTAAGCAAAGCAGCGGAAATCAAAATACTTGTTACTGAGAAAACAGTTGTGAGTGAGCGAGCGAACAAGTCTCGGTGAGAGGATGGGTGAGGTATAAAAAAAAAATCCTGGAGGCGGCTAATCAAACGACTTCACAGCAAACGTTTTTACCAACTTGTCCTCTTCATCTTCCCAATGCCTCTTTCTTTTTCTCTCTCTCTCTCTCTTTCTCCCCCCCCTACCCCCTCCGAACCCCGCAAGCTCTTGTTGGGGCCGTGTACACGATTCGCCGTAACAAATTGTTTTGGAACTTGATTAGTTCGCACAGGCGGCGCTGCAGCGGTGGCGGTGATGAGGCCAGATGACGGATGGATGCGGCAGCTGGGGGGTCGCTGGCAGACTATGTTGCAAGGATGTCTGCCTTGTCCTCCCTCCCATTGCTTGGCGAGCACCGCGCCTGGAAATTGTCTGGCGTCAACAGAATCCGCTAGGTCGGTCATTTGCCGTTGGGAGGGGCGTGGCTGGACACAAGGCGAAAACAAATTGTTTGGCCACCCGAGTCTCTGAGTTTACCGAGGGCTTCGAGCCATTTGCACAAACGTATTCGATTGTAAAAGAAAAAAGGAAAAAAAATGAAGTAGGGTAACCACGTTCTTTGCATTGCAGAGCATCGCCGCAGCTGAATCGTGTTTTGTCCTCCGAGTTTAAATCGTGTTTTAAGAAATTTGCGTTCTGAAGCAAAGAAACAGAAGGGGTATCACTGTTTTATTTAAAGTTCACACTATTTCTTGATTCTACTGAATCGAACAGCAAAGAAAGAAAAGGAAGTCGATTGTTTCAAATGTAATAGTGTTTCTACATGGACTCTCTGTCGTTTCACTATTACAGAGATAAAGAGAGATGACTGAGCAACACTTCTTTGTGCCAGTGTATGGAGAAGATAGACAACGACTTGAATAATAGAGGATGTCATGTTGACATAACCATCAGCCCATAATGGTGACGATCCATGTTTGCATAAATCCTTTACAAAACCTATTCTGCCATTATTTTACAACTCTCCCGACTCAAAGAAGCTTTACTAAATCATTTCTGGGAGGTTTTTACAGTTTTTTCGCAATATTTTCAATAGCTGCATTTTTAAAACCCATTTTCCTGGGAAGTTATTGGAACACTCGCACATTTAAGTGATGAATAACTTTAAACATGTCTCCCAGTCACATGTCTGCTTCACAAATGTTTTTTTGCCGTCAATACATCAAACAGACAGGTGATGATGCATACGATTTTCGCCGATCACATGGAAATATTCCCTTACGTCCTCATAAAACAAAGATCGATGATTTGGAAAAAAAAGGACATACATTTTACT
This sequence comes from Pomacea canaliculata, assembly GCF_003073045.1. Classification (NCBI taxonomy): domain Eukaryota; kingdom Metazoa; phylum Mollusca; class Gastropoda; order Architaenioglossa; family Ampullariidae; genus Pomacea; species Pomacea canaliculata. The sequence continues at coordinate 6,456,778 of NC_037602.1, read as the reverse complement.
GGCAAAGAGAATAAGAAGCATGTACAAAGACACAAAATTGTTATGTATGGAAGTACAGACGATAGAAACGTTGAGTTTGCACACGAATTGGAACATAATTTTTTCATTATTTTATTTCTTACAAGGTAAATCTCTGTTTTCCACCTGTAGACTGCTTTCTCGTTCTTGTTTCTATCTACCCCTCTCCCATATCTATAAAGATTCAGTTACCCACTTCAGGGCTGCGTTGTTCGGGTATCGAACCAGCTGGTATGGTCTTCATCATGTTCAGATGTTTTCGTCATCACCTCCAGGATCTTTGAGAAGGACAAAGAAGGGATGAATGTAAATAAGGAAAAACTGAAACTAATCATGACAGATATAAAGAAAGAATGAATCAGATCAGAATATTTTTGTCTTCTGAGAAATCTGTTGCCTTGAACCTACCGTTGTTTGCTAAAGTGCGACCAAGCCCTGTGCCGGAGTTATCGCCGCCTGGAATAGCAGACGAGTCCCAATCACATGTCTGATGTATCGTCAAGGAAAACAAGAAGGAGCATTCAGATTATGTTAATATTGATCGATATGAACACTTCATCAGGTCAAAGGAACTCATAAAGAATGGATGACAGTAAATTTCCCCAAAGCCATTATCGACTTAAACTTCCATGCACGGAAGATCCTATTTATTCACTCAGTCCTCCGCGAATTAGCCCACATCATGTTGCGGAACTATCCATTTTCTTTGTTAGTTTTCTTTTCTAAAAAATGCAACAGACCACAAAGCAATAACGCTCTTAAGATGATGGAGCTGTTGTCCAATATTTTTCAAAACAAGACTTTCCATTTTTCAAGATGCCAAAACGGTTAATCAGGCAAAACATTGTGTGGAAATTGGAGGAGAAGCAGCTTTGGTGAGTGTGGGCGCCGTGTCACCGCTTCTTCTGCATGTGGGCGCATCAAAGCCAGTGGGTAATCTACAATCTAAACAAGCGCAAACGAATGCTAAATAAACAACATTACCCTTGTATGACCTGTGGGAATGGCAAGGAAACAACGCCTAATGAGGATCTGTAATTCGATTTCTTCAGATTTATGGCTCAGTTTTTGTCTTCTTCTGTCGTCAACGAAGCAGATGATTCCATTTAAAGATGACCGTTCCTTTAGAAGATTATTTTAGACGACAAACATAAAGCTAGAGACGGACTTGTAACTGATCAAATAAAAAGATATGTATATATATATTTTATTGTCTTTCTCTCTCTGTCTGCGTATTTATTTCTATGTTTATGTCCATTAGTCTATATCTCTCTCTTTCTCTTCTTGCGCTGATTCTGCTGAGCAGTGGCTTCATATTAATGCAATCATCTACTAACAGTAATATTTTTTTTCAGGTATTAAACAGTTTAGGTAACATTCTAATACACGTGCACACTCACCTAGCTACTACGACAGTATCACCAGCAAAGAATATTCCTGAAATGTGCACATGGAAATGAAACTCTGAGACAGAACAAACATCAAAGGAATCCCAGCTCTCTAAGCCCGACAAATCATTTGTTTCTCACCTTTCCTATTTAGTATTAATTCCACAAGGAATAACTTCATCGTTTGCGACCTCCCGCCCTCTCACTCCCCCTCCTGGCTTTCCATTAGCTTGGGGCCGGCAAATTAGCAACATGAGGCACCCACGTGTAGCCAAAAATGTAAATTTGTTGACAGAATTAATAACACTGGGGCCTACATTAATCAAGATCGCGAGTGACACAGACTTTGTCCTATTGACCAGCCCTTTTCCACTCAAGAGTAAACACATAAAGGCCTTTGCAAATATTTGGCGCCTCCGTTGAAACTCAGACTACCGTGAGTTTACCAGTCTTTGCTGCTGGAGCCCCCCTGTAAGCTAGCTGGTGCCCGCCCTTCCCCACAATCCGAATTTGCTTTCAGAAATTTTCCGGAGTTTCGGCCAGCGTCAAAGCCCAACTGTCCAAAGTGCAGTCATTAAAGAGAGAACGAGCGAGGCAGAAACCCACCATTCGTCTTGCTGGCTTTCCAGCCGGCTGCCCCTGTATGGGTCGTTTGGGAGAAAGCTTGGGGACACCACGCAAACGCGGCCGACATGTTGAAAGGACCCGGATCGAATTAGCGCCCTTGGCTTTCCGCCCTGCAACTGTAATGGTGTCAGGGCCTCCCTGTCACGTCGCCCACCGGATGTGCGCCCTTGCGCCTGCGCAGTGAGTGGAAGTAACGGCGGCCATTTCAAGTCAACGAGGAAACAACGTCCTTCTTTACATGCCTGCGCATGCGCGCAGTCTGTATTTGCTGAATATTCTCTTTCTTGTCTGTGCTCTCCCCGTTTTGCGACAGTTCTCTCCCTTGTGAGCGACTTGCAAGCAGATGATATGTAATCTCAGCTTTATGTCTCCTGGCGTGTGACGATACTCCTGCTAGTGTCTTCAAGAAAAAAAAAACTTACAAAGAACAAAGAACAAAGTACACGGACATGTGGAAGACAGTAATACAGAAGTGACCAATCACTGCGCTCCTGTGCGACTTAATAGCAGACAGAGCAGCAGAGCTGCATGCTGAATATTTGTTGTCACCTGGCGCCCTCTGTGGAGTTTTTAGGCATTATTGACTTTATTATGTTTTGCAAACTATGTTCATTCGTTGGAGAAGTGTAATTAATATGTTAATTTAAGAAATAAAACTGCTGAAATCCGAATCATCTTTTCCATTGATAAATTACCATAATCTATTGAGATTTAATCTTTAAACAAAAAGGCAAAACAGTCGACGCGAAAACTTCTTTGGCGTCGATAAAGGACTAAAAGGGTATCTTACCAAACTTACTTGTTAGTTGTTTTAGTCGTGGTTTTGTTCTTTCTTTCTTTTCTTCTTTTTTTTTTTCGTTTTCTTTGTGGTTTTTAAAAAAAAAATATATATATTTTTTGTTTGTTTTAACTTGTGTTTCGTTTTGGTGTTTTGATTTTGGTGCTTGTATTTTTATTAGTATGGGGTTTTTTTGGTGTGGGGTCTGTGAAAAGGTGAGATTTTTCTGGATGTTGATAGAATTGTTTGTGCCACGTCCAATGATCCCAGGTTGCAGGTTCGTCTGAATATCCTGTCCTTGTCGCCCTTTCAACATTTATTTCTAGTTGCGAAACTGAAAAGCGAGAAGAATGATCAGTTGATGATAGCGACAAATGACTAACAGGGAATATTCAGGTTTTTTTAAAAAGCGAGAACATGAAATGTAAAAAGAGTTCTGCTGTAGGTACTATTCTGTGATTCTCTCCTAACATATCATGGACTGGTACAACTGCCTGCAAGAACCTCTCTGAATCTTAGGATGCTTGGTTCGTTCTGATAGCTTCTGATAGCTGAGTAAATAACCTTTCAGGAAGGAAATAAACTCAGATCGTACGCCGATAGTTTCTAAACTTCTAGTGTGTAAATGTATTTAAAAATTAAAGAAAAAAAGGAAACAAACAGAAAATCTAAAAGAGTTATAAAAGTATTTTCAAAAATGAAAAAATGATGAATACATTTTAATGAAAATTCTAAATTCTCATGCTTCTGCTTGTGCTTCAGACAGTATGGACTCTTGTGACTGCGTGCGTGCGTGTGTGCCAGCGTACACATGTACAATCACACGTGCGCACACTTGTTATGCTGCACACCCTACCCCTACCCTTTTAACCATCAGTTAACCTCTTCTTTACACTCCTCCCTTTCACAAATCGACTCTCAGCAAGTTCCCTCCTACCACCCCTATAATCAGCAGTGGTGACCAAGTTTACTGCCTTCAAGAACGCACATCCTCCATAGGTTTCTCGCCCCACTGCCTCTTGTTCCACATAAAGCCCACAATGCATGGCGCGGCGGTCGTAAAGCCACTCCGCTGTTTGGTCGTCTGGACACCACGGCAGCGACGACTGCCTCTTGCGATGGCAGTTGGACACTGATGGGGCTGTGAACGGTGGTCGTTGGCAGTCATTGCCGCGATCGTGGTGTGTACATCTGGCGGTGGTCGCCATCGAGGATGAGGCTTGCGCGCTCTTCAACGATCTTGGGCTCGACGACTTCGGTCGATGAGTGATGAACACTCATCGACAGACGACAGTCATCAATTATGTTCGTCTTACATGGAGGCGTAGGATCGTCTTTATTAGTCTCAGCCATGCATAATAATTATTAGCAAAATCGCATATAAGTTATAAAGATGATTAAGTTAAGTCTTCGGGTTTTCTTTGTTTGTTTGTTTGTTTGTTTGTTTGTTTGTTTGTTTGTTTGTTTGTTTGTTTGTTTGTTTCTTTGCTTGCTTGCTTTTTTCTTTGCTTGTTTGTTTCTTTCTTTCTTTTTAAAGTATTTTCTCGAGTAAGTTAATCGTAGGCTTTTGTAGATGAGTTCTTCTTGGGACGTTGTATTTCATTCCTCACTCTCTTCTATTCTCTGTACCCAGTCTCTCTCTCTGTTTTTTTAATCGACTTACCTTGGCAGTCATCGCTTGTTTTTTAAATTGTAATGCTAGTCTGATTCCCAAGAGATAATGTTAATGATGTAACTGCAAAATCTGGAAAGCTTTCCGGGGACATCTTTTTTAAACTGAGCAATCCTTCTCAGTTTGAACATCGTCCCAGCAATCAAGAGAATATAACTTTAAGAAAAACGATCATTCACGAACTATTTCATGTTGATCGGTGATCTAGGTTCTTTTACTATATTTATTAGTACATATAGCTGATACATCGAATATGATTGTCCAATATGTATGAATGATGGTGCAGGGGACTTATTTAAGAATTGAACGATCAGAGAAAAGGTTCTCGTGAACAGTTATGACAGTCTTTTCCTTCCCTGAACCTACTTTGCCACCTCTGTTTGAACTGTCGGAACCTATGTCTTTCTGTCCCTTACATTTTTATATATTTGCTTTAAGTTTCATCAGATTTGTACTCTTACAGGCTAACTTGCGAGCAGAGACTGAAGTACTAAGCCGCTCCTAAAATGGTATAAGTGTGGGATTACAGTAAGTTGTTATACAGGTGATGAAACTGCTTTTTAAATTACCTTTCCTGTGGTAAATTAATTCTAGCACCTACAGTGTGCAAAAAAAGTTGTGACTGTTACTTTGGCGCAGCACTGGATATTTCTGCTAATTCTCTTAAACTATAGTTATGGCTGATCAATTTTAAAATTAGTTTTGCACAAAACCACATCACTAACTTTAAATAATGTTTTACATAATAGCGAGTGTATACAAGCTGTTGTTAATGGGATTGTGAGCTTTCTTTTTTAGTTAAATAAAAGTACGACTAATTTGGTTGTGTATATAGTTTAAGTTTGAGGACTTCTTGAACTTGGTGGTCAGCGACAGGCAACAAGAACAACCGAGAAACCAAAGTAAAGACTGAGAGTGAAAGTACATGTAGACGTAAACGTACTCGTGATCGCGAAGGTACGCATGAGAGAAGGACGAGTACTCGATGTTGTCACGTATTATTAAAATTACTAATGTTGTCATAATTAGTTAATTGATATCCAGAAATTACACTGGGAGATATTGGCAACGTTGGCACAATGTTTAAAATTCCCAAATTACCTGGGTTTAATTTGCCAACATAACTACATCAGAATACTGAAAAAAATGATAATAATCTCTTGTCACGTGACTCCATGCAGTTGTAAGTTGTGCTGTTTCATTCACACCACAAAGGACATCAGCATCTTACTACTAACATCAGGAAACTACATTGAGGCTCGACTAGAAACAATAGTTATGGACTTTTAAATAGTTTGGAAGGAACTTTCTATGTGATGTCAACACGCAGGCGGCAGCAGCACTCGTGGTGTCGTCCAGCGACCTTTCAAACGGTAGCCAAGTCTCCGTCTTTTGAATTAATATTCATGAGCCTGCGAGCATTTGTATAGCCTGCGCTTAAAAAAGCGATTTGAGCACCTTTAGCCGAACGAGTTGACCAGTTTTCAGAGGGTTCATTCTTTTCGCACCCAGCAGGAGTCATGTGACACGAAAAGATCAAACGCTAGGCGGGCGAGGAGGGACCTGGGAGGTAATGACAATGGTCACAGGGGCGCTGTTTACATTAGCGCCTTGCGATCAGCAGTAGGGGTGGTAGGGACTTGTCATCAACGAACAGATCTTTAAATAATTTTTATTTCCTTCCTACACCCTTCTTCTTTCAGTGTCGAGTTTTGAACTTTATAAAAAATTCTCTTTTTTTCTTTCTTCTCTCACCTGTTGAGAGGTGTGTTCGTCTGAAGATCAACGTGTACACAGGACCTCATTGCAGCGCCTCAAACGGGTACGGCAAGATGGGTAGAAGTTAATCGCGCAACCACTCACGCGAAAGTCCCCTCCACGGGCTATCAATGGATCTCACCCAGTGGGGGATCCTGGGGGATAGCCGCCAAAGCTTGCGCCCTTCCCATAAGCAGAGAACGGCGTGGACAAATCCGCGTCGGGCAGAGCCAGATCCCGAACCACATCAATCTCCGTCGCCAGGACAGCCCGCGCGGCAGAGGGTACGCTACTCTGTTGACAAAGTGGCTCAAAACGCAGGGTTTATGTTCCTCCACGTTGCTCCAGTCTCTCCAGGGGGCGCTAGGCTCTCGGCGAACAATATGCCCTTTTGAACCTTGTTTTCCTTTCGCACCAATGACTTACCGGGCCATGTTGACACACCATCAACTTCAGCGGAGCAGGGGAAGTCACCATTTTGCGAGGTGTCTTCCTAAGGGAGCATACCTAGCCTCGGCATTCTGACCCCAATTTCTTTTTTTCTTTTTTTTAATACTGTGGAAGTCTTCTATTCAGGAGGACCTTCTTCTCAATCCCTGATGTCCTCTGGCTTGCAAATGCCACATTTCAAACGGAACGCCCTCTCCCTGTAGCCCTCCGTGGCGATGGCCAATCTTTCACCATGCCATTAGACAGACCTTCAACCCTGGTTCACACCAAACACGTCGTTGTCTTCAATAGAAATGGAAGGAGGCCAAGACCTGCAGATCATTTCCGATGGGGGACATCAGTATTTCCTAGGTTCCAGTCTGCTAGAAGCACTGCTTTTATTTTCATTGGCATTCATTCTAGTCTAGCTTTCATCGCCATTTCAAGGCCTACCCGATTTCACTAAACTAAACACAAAATAAAACAAAAAAATCTTGTCAGTATTTTGTTCTGATTTTCTTCAGTAAAGCTCAGCTGCATTCAAATTTCTGAAATCACTGAAAACTGCTGAAAGGCGACAGTTCCTAACATTTGTTAATACAGAATTTCCCAATCAGCAAGGGTACTTATGTGACAATCCATGGAATGAAATTTCGACTTATTTTCAAACACTCAGGTGTAAAAAAAACACCGATGTTTAAAATCTTGAACGTTGTGATCGGAACAGACCTGTTCGCTGAGATTTAGGAAATTGGCAACTTTTAATGGATAAAGCACATTGATGTGAAAACAATTTCGCACCCGCGTTTTTCTGTTGAGGTGTGGTTTCCTCATTGTCTGCGGTTCTGGTGTGGGCAACTGCTCCGTTTACGGTGTCTTTATACAGGGTGAGGTTTTTTCTCTCCAACTTTTTCCTACAGTAACCACAAAAGTGAGATGGATAGCCTTTCAACTGATCAGAAAGAGGGCAACAAGGATTACCACAGATTTTTATGGACTACAGCAGCATGCGCATGCACGTGACAGTGTATAAAGCACACAAGTGGCTGCAGTCCTGTGTGGTTGGCGGTCCGAATATTCTCCATTATCCCCGCATATGGGTACGTTGGCTGCCCAGATGGTCACATCTCTGAAGCCAGACATCAGCAGCAAAGGGAGATAAAACAAGCCGTTAAACGATTGTCCCGCCGACCATCTCTTCCTCTGAATTCGCTATAAACCCAGCGAAAGCTGGCCATCAAGGTTTCTCGCTCACTTGCCGTGCATTAAAAGCCTAATGAATAAAAGTGCCACCTTCCAGCGCGGTCTCATTTTCATGTCCTTTGAGTGACAGAGGCGACGAAGCGGTAACTCGGTAATGGTCTCTGGAACAGCTGACAGTGACCTCCGCAGGACCAACAGTCGTGTCACTGACACTTGCCACGCGTCCGCCAAAAAATAAAAGTGGGGAGGGACTTGGTGGGGTGAGAGAATCTTTTTTTCTGATCGGGATCCCCAAAGCTAGCGTATGTAGAATATGCTTCTCTCCAGAACTACTTTGTTGAAGCAGTCGCTGCTCAGTCCTGGGACAATTTCGTGCTTCTTGTCTCGTCACTCCACAGTATTTACTGGATTTCAAGTACAGTATGTTACTGGACTGAAGAAAGTTGCTCTACTGAATATATACTGAATACGCTCGCCGAGTTCATTATCGTCTCTCGTCGACGTCGCTTGTCTTCGCTACGTCACTCCACTACGTTGCCGAGTTATCGACGTCTTCCCTCGTCTTTTGCTCGTTGCTGAACGTCTTGGATCTGGGGAATAATGTCTCTAGCGATGGAGGTAGCCATTTCTTTTCTTCACATCCAGTCGGGACAGCTTCAGTGACTACAAATCCTAACCGGTTTCGCTTGTTATCGTTTATAAGGTTTGCCTTTGTTTTATATCCCAACAGAATGTATTCCGAATTATGAGTTAGCAGCCTCATTTTAACTGTAACAAAATCCACTTCGATAAAGCAAAAATGACAAATCAGCATAACAAATAAATTTTAGAAATGAAATTTTAATACAGACTTACTTTAAAGTAGGTTTTACTCGTTATCCCTGAGACAAAGTAAAGTTTGCCATTGCTCATATCATGATAAATATTGCTCACTTTTTTTAAAATATGAAAAATTGTAAGCTTATTTGGAATTTAACAAAAATAAATAAATGCACTACACCTACCATTTTATGGTTCGTAATGATGCAATACATCAGAAATGTCATTGTGCAAATGGTGTACACTTCTACTCTGACAAAAACAAAGCAACCCCTACCCCACCCCCTAAATCCACAAAACTTTTTAAAGAAAAAGAATGTCAACCCTACATCAGGTCTGTTTTTCTCAGCAGTTTACACGTTTGCATAAGAATAAGGTTAAAAAACGTGTTGGGATGGGAAGAGATGAAAACATGGGGATGGAAGAGCTCAGACTGTCTGTAAACGTGTTTTCCTTCGAACTCTTGCCAGAGGCTGCATGCAGGACAGCAAAGGCTTCTGGAACCTTCATTTCCGCATCAAGGCAAGGTTTCCACGCTACAGGAAAAAAAGGTCAATCGAAGCCGGAAGTGTATCAAGAGAACTAATAGAAGCGGGTGGAAATCGGGAATAATTTGGGGATAGCGATATTCCATTACAGGTCTGCACTTTGTAGGGATTTTCTATCCAACAGTTGACATTTGAAATCAAGGGGTTAGCCCCTGAACAAAAAGGAGGCCATTTGCCTTGAAAGAGTCTTCGTAAGGTTTTCGTCCTGATGTTTACTTTCGCAGGGCGGGATGTCTGGGGGGTACAACTCGGGCTTTGTGGCTGGCCAGTGATGTCCCTTGGGCAAAGCTAGATGCTCGGGCTGGTCGGCGCGTTCGTATTCTACTCATTCCATGCTTTGTTTTTCTCGTAAACGGCTTTAATGCTCTGTATTCCTTTTTATGTTTGTCGCTGTCACATGACATACTGCGAAGATGCACCATTCCAGTCCTCGCCTCTTCCTGACCATCTGCTTACCTCCACTTCATCCGGTTCCCCAGCTTTCCGGGGATTGGCTGCCTCGCTGTCAAAAAGAAAGTTGGTGAAAAGCAATTGTAACTTTATTTTCTCCCACTCAAACCAACAAATGGTCGTCAGATATTGATGTTTTCACATTAAAATCCGAGATTTTACAAGAATTGATGGACAGAATAACTGAAAAATTAAACTTTAGGGAAACTGTTATTCAAACATGAATACTTTAACAGTAAGTTTATTTGTATTTTTTTTTTTTTTTTGATGGAGGTAGAATGTGTTTTGGCCGTTGTTGATGATCACTGATGGAAATGAGCCGTTAAGATAAAAACTAGTCAGCTGAAACTGTTTGCACTCTTCACTTATATCGGTGTACAACAAACAGCTCTCTGTGGCACTGAGTGGAGTTTTAATGACTTCACACTTAGTTTATCTTCCAATGTTCATGAGTTAATGTGGCGGTGATTACGGCGCTGGTCACGACTCATCAAACAGGCTGCTAGTGTTGCGCCTAAACGTTTGTCACACATCATCGAACAATGAAGTGATCCCTTTTTTTCAATGACTGGAGCAGATATGAAAATGAGAAAAAAAAAACTTTGATATAAATTAAAAAGTGTGTGAGAGAGAGAAACAAAGATAGCAAGAGTTGTCGACGGCTGTCAAATTTATTATATCATTTCTACTTTCTCGCTCGGCGGTGGTCCTTTGGGAGTTAAACAGACTTGATACTGTCACAGTCAGGTCACACGGAGTGAGTGAGTGAGTTGAGTATGTTTGAATCTGTGTCTGAATTTTTTTCTATCCCACATATGTTATTGCCGTCGGTGATAATGTCTGTAGCCGGTGTCACACCTGGTGGATGACAAACTGGAAGAGGATACGATGACGAATGTGAACAGCGATGACGACTATGTCGACATTTCTGGTTCTCGTGAAGTAGTAGTCGGAACGTGACCTTATAAAAAAATAAAGATCTCATCGGGTTCCGTGCAGGTGTGAGGACACCTGAATCTTCTTACCTGTTAAATGTAAGGCAGCGTCTGATTTATTTATATCGCTGACGTCAGTGTCCGATTGTTGACGTCAGATATAAATAATACTTTTGGAACGAATGTACACGTGCACGTACACATGTGCATATACACATAGACACGTACACAAGATGTACACACGATTTACGCCCGTATAAATGTATTCAGTCCTGATCACACACATGCCCAATGTCACTCTCACACGAAAGCTTAACCTGTCAGGTAAATCAGCAGTTCACGGAGTCCTGTGGATATTTTCGGAGCTTTCGGCGTTTTTTGACTGACATTGTATGTGTGTGTGTCATAAAATGTCTTCAGCCATCTTGACCTGGAGCTAAATACGTGAGACGTGCAGGTGTCACACCTGTCCTGTTGCTTCCCTCATCTTTGATACGCAGGGATGCCCGCCTCTGTGTGTTGCTCTCACATTTTTCCCCCTTCACCTATAAATGTTTCCGATTAGAGTGTAAGACTGCAAATGTTGGAGTTAAGATGGAGGTAATGTGGGAGGCTGGAAATAGGGGGAGAGGGAGACATCAACAATAACTCAACATAAAATGACACTGGTATTTCTCTAAAACAATGTTTATCGTTCTTGCTACATTCTTAACAAAGCTGTTTTATCTGGAAATATTTGTTTTTGATCATAGTTCCTCAAGTGATGGACACTGGGGAAAACCCACATTCACGCATAATAATTACGAGAAGTTTACGTTTCCTGCGGGTTGACGTTTGGAAATTGTTCTGTTGACCAATATGTCAATGTGAAATAGCTTCACTGATAGGAATTAAAGTTGGCCCAGTAGGTAATGTAAACATTTAAAAAAAATTGTAATTGTTGAATATATTTTTTCCACCTGAGACATGTCATGCAAAGACAAGGCCAGACTGAAGTGAGGGAGCAAGAAGAGAGAGAAAAAAAAAGGAGCAAGGAAAATATATCAGTCCAAGAACAAAATTTTAAAAAAGCATAAAGGAGACAACAAAAAGGAAAGCAAAATTACATATTTTGTTATATTTTAACATTTTTATTCTAGCAAAATGCTAAATATATTGCAGTTCCCTATCAGTCCTTTTTTTTTTTCTTTTCTTTTCTTTTTTTTTTTTTTTTTTTTTTGCACCTGGATGTAAATTATTCTATCTCTTTAATAATTTTTATATGGTTCGACTCCACGAAAGATTAAAGGAAGTAGTCACATTTACCATGAATGGTTTTTATTTGTTGACTTTATTATTTTATTTATTTTTATTTTTTTTTAATTTTTTTTTTTTTTTTTTTGCTCTCTGCCCACTGTTTTTTTAAATACAGAACTTCCCTGTCTTTTTTTTTAAAAACCTGAGCGTGGAATAAATATACACATATATATATACACACACACTGCCATATCCTGTTAAGAGAACAAAAGCTCGTGTATAACTAGAAATGTATTCATCTCACTGTAAACAATCTGAAACAAGAAACTAGCCCTCAAAACTGCTGGACATGTAATACAAATTAATCCAGTATAAAACAGCTTTGTTCCGCGACAAACAATACTGAACTGTCAACGGCCGCTTAAACGGATAACTGCCCTTAACTCTGCCACCCGACCTTGTCGCCAGCGGGTAGGTGATTAATAGGTGATTTTGTGGCCATGCTTCTGTCATTACCGCATCGATCCCCGTGTCACCCCGTTGCCTCCCTTTTCTCGTTGATGTTGAGTGGCCCCGCAGTAATGCACACGGATGGTTGACAATGAAATCGAGACTGAAACCTTCGCTTTTTTCTCCCTTCCCTTCTTCCCCACAGCATGGATCATGAAAATACTGTCGCACTATTTTTTTTTTAAAGTGCTTGAAGGTTATGGGATTTACCTATGGCGTTGAAGTTTAATAAACATGAACATGATCCTTAATCAATGATGTTCAAAAAGAAACAAACTATAAAACCCGAGTATTTTTAAAGTGAGGTAAGATGATAGATTTCTGAGAAAGAGGAAAATCCGCGTGTTAATAAAGCAATACATATAGCACAATGGTGGCATGAGGGATGAAATACATTTTAAGGCATGTAATGAGAACGAATGCCACTTTAAATACAAATCTCCTTTTATAGAATAGTAAATATTTCTCAGTAAAGTATTTTAAAAAAATATCGCAAGTTCTGCTATGGTTATGTAGAAAACGCTCAGGCCGTAAGAGCAGGAAATAGAGTTATTTTTGTGCGATATTGTTATTGTGAGAATTTGTTAGTTAATACAGGTGAGAGAGAGAGAAGACAGAAAGTTAAGTTTACATGGAACAGTCAACATGAACGAAGCTGACGGAAAGTTTCTTAGTAACCTAAAAGATATTAAAGAAACTAAATAATGGATAAGACTCTCACTACTGAAGTTTCTCTAAAAGCTATTCCAACTACATAAAAGCCAAAGGGCCGCAAACTAAAGTTTCACTGATGAGAAAAATGCTGTGAGAGCTGACAGGAAAGTAATCGTCGTGGGCAGAACGTTTCGAGATAATGGAACTTTTGCCAACATGCTAAGTCCACAGTTTGTATTGTTTTTCAATACATTGCCTAACATTTTGCCAAGTTGGACAGGATTTTGGTGCAGGCTGGGGGCTTTAACCCTTTGGCACTTTGAGAGCAACCTTAACTGTGGTCTTCATCGGATACAATACCTCAACATCACAGGGTCACATCTCCATACTGCCGTATATTCCATTTAGGAACTGTATTTGGAAATATAATATGGGAGGATAGTCAGGACATTTGAAAATTTGTGTGATTAGAAGTAAGAACCAGTATTTCTTCACCGTATTTTCTTTCTGTAATCATAAACAAAAATATCTACATTGAAATCCTTGAAATGTCTCAACATATAGGTATAAATACGATATTTCTATTATCTCCCTCCCCCTCCAATGTCACCCACGAGTGTAGATAAAAATGAGTATCAACCTGGGCTCAAAACTTAGTCCAATGTTTGTCCATGTATGTCCGATTGAGAAGGACATTTAGACAAGGATGCTTGTCTTACATATCAAAAAGTTTATAAGTTTCTGCCACGAGTTTTCCTTTTCATCTAGCCCAGCGACCTTTTCATTGCAAGAAAACCGATCTTTGATCAAGCCAATAATTAAGCCTACATATTAATATAGTTTTTTTTATGGGGCCTCGCACTAATTAGAGTGGTAAGTAATTTTAACTAGCAAAACTTCAGTGAAAATGTGTAATCACTTACATACATATACTGGCCCCGGAACCTTCCATGAGCTGATAGTACCTAAGAACTAACGGTACCAACAATGAACAACATTAAACTTAACCAACGGAAATATTTGAGGAAATTCATCGTTAGTCGATGTCATCGTTAGAGGGACATCTCAGTGACCTTACAGAAACACAGTTGTGTACTGTCAAGTATTAGGCACTATACATCATTGTATTATGTACTAGATATAATTGTATTCTTGTACAATTGGCATTGAAGTAGGTTTGTTGACACCAGCATCGTGTTACTGTGTGCTTCGATGTCACCAGACGACAGGAACTGTTCAGTTTTATTTTATTTTATCTCTGGCCGCCGTCACTTGAGGATAGGAATGGCTCATCACTATATGAATGTATGGGTCTACTGTCAATAGAAAACAGTAGGTGTCCCGCTCCATTCTAATATTATGGGCAACACCGTGGTATACAGGGTCTATTGTTGTTATGCGGTCTGTGACTTCCCCGATGATTAGAAGGACCGTTAAACCCTCTGAACCCTCTTGGCAAAAGTCGCTGATTAGGAAATGGTTAAGTTTTCTCCAGTTTCTTCAGTTTCTTATTCGTACTTAGTATATCAATACAGTTATTATGATTGTTATACATTTATATATATATATATATCAGTGAAAATATGTAATTATTTATAAGCTTTAGCAAAAACTTAACAAATATATGTATATAAATATAAATATACACTGCCCCCAAAATCTTCAGTGAGCTGAGAATGCCTAAGACCTTCTCTCTCTCTTTCTCTCATGTGTGAATGCTTTTGCTTGAGTATGTGTATGTGTGAAATTCCACATTTTACGAAATCCACATACCATCAATATTGTTTTCGTCAGTCAGTCTGCCTCTTCGTAATGTGGTTCGTTTTTATTTTTGGGTATATATATACATACACACACTTCAGCGTACGCGTCTACAAAATCGAGGAAAAGCGTCAATGGAGCCAGCTTTACATTTCCTGGGTGAGTTCAAATATCTTACAAAACGTGTCACGTTCCTTGTAGCATTTACAGTTTAATATTGAAAGTAATTCACCTTAGTGTCTGAATGTCCAGGCGGTGATATGTCATGATATACCTGATCAGCGCTAAGATCAGGAGCACTTCTCCGAAACGAGGTACACACTTGGTTACAGTCAACGGAAGAAGGAAGTTTATGTTGAGAGAGACAGAAGAGAAGAAAAAGTGAGAAAGATTGGTTCTAAAATCAAGGTTGAATCGGCACTGAACTCTCTTCTATATATATATACCCTTCTTTTTTCTCTATATATCTATCAAACTATGGAACAGAATAAACAGAATTGTTAGTGATCATATGTCGGTAGCAAGATGATTAGCCAAACACCTAGCCATTTTAGCTGTCAGGCAATAATAGATGGAAGGAAATAGATACAAGCAAACGCATGTAGAGCAAACATGCTGACACATAGTCAAGCAAGCAAGCAAACTGACAGAAAGAACATTTTGCACCGTAAGTGCCATTAACTACAGGGACCAGCTATCTTCTTTTTAATATTTTACACACAAGGAAGCGACCTTTCCCTCCTGCCATTAAAATCTTTTTTTTTTTTTTGGTTGTTAAATAAGTTATACATATACGAGTGTATGCATCATTACCCGTAGGCGACTTGTAAACCCCGCTCGCGAACCTTCTCTCTTCCTTCCGAATAAGAGCATCTAGACGAATCCCTCACACTTTCTCCCTGGGACACCATCCCACTCGCTTGGCTTGTTACAGCAAACAGGGAGACGTCAAACACGACTAATTTCTCGTCTGTTAGGATCGGTGTTAGCCCCGTGGTCCCCCTCCCTGTGAAGCCCGGCATCGCTCGTCTGCTCCTATTGTTCCCACCAGGAGTCAGGTTCCAGGAGGGCGTGGCTCCGCAAGCCCGATCCCCCAACCTCCCCCTTTCTTGTCACGCCGACGGTCGAAGAGCTCGGGTGCTGTAGCCCCGCCCACTGGAGGAGATTGACTGACAGAGGCGCGAGAAGTCGTCTGGCAAGAGATGAGAATTAAGCGAAGACGAGGTTGACAGGGTGAAGGATGCCATGAAGTTGCGGTGCGTTTGTGCCGTGCCGGCGGAGCGCAACCTTGCTGTCAAAATGGTGTGACAAGTCACCTTTTCACCCCCCGAGTGTTCATGTTGGGCTGTTGCTAAACACGGGAGGAGGAGGAGGAGGACAGACGTGGACGACTGGTCTCTCAAGCTTTCTCAACCTCGGACACTTGGCCATTCAGTCTTGAAGCTCAACCCGAGGTAGCAGCTGTTTGCAGAAAACTTACTTCGACTACCCGGCTGACTTCGACTGGGGGACATTCCGGGTAAAGGGGGGAACCTTCGTCATTGGTATGTGTGTGTGAGATCCCGTTGTTTACAGCCTCACCCTCGGTGTCTTCTCGACGACGATTTGGAACCGAGGGGCTTAACGAACATTGCGCTTCCTCGCGGAGAGCTTTCAGAATGATGACTGTAGGCGCAATAATTTATAATGCACTTATGCGACGACTGTTTGCACGATGAAAGGGAGAATTTTACAGTTGATGTGATTTTCAATTGAGCTTCGATCGACGTAGGAATCAAGTGGATGAGAGGTGACATCATATCTTGTTCAAGGCTCAGAAACTCAAATTACGTCAAAGCCTCTGTTGCTAGGTAAACATCATTAATAAACAATTCGATTAGTTAGAATAAAAAAAAAAAAAACAGGTGAAAGAGGAAAACAAGGAACATCTGTGGAACACGAATGCGAAGACTTGACAGTTCAGTGAAAGACGTGTTCAGAGCAAACTTACCTTGCCTCACCTGGTCTTCTGACGATGTGATTAACTGTAGGGATATGGGCAGAAACACCGGCAAGAAAGCGACTACTGCAAATGATAAGTCTGTTCGTATTTAGTGAGCTCCACCCTTTAAAGTAAACAACAGCCAACAGAGTGCTCCTGAAAGAGGCCTTGCCATGCCGAGACCGGGTAGAAACAGCTACGAGGAGCAGAAGCCTCCGTACTCCTACATTGCCCTCACTGCCATGGCGATTCAGAGCTCGCACGAGAAGATGCTGCCTTTGAACGAGATCTACAAGTTCATCATGGACAATTTTCCTTTCTACGAAAGAACACTCAGCGCTGGCAGAACTCCCTCCGCCATAACCTGTCCTTTAACGACTGCTTCATCAAGATCCCCAGACGCCCGGACCGCCCCGGCAAGGGCAGCTACTGGGCCTTGCATCCCATGTGCGGGGACATGTTCGAGAACGGCAGCTTCCTGCGTAGGAGGAAGCGCTTCAAGCTGTTGAAATCCCCGGGGAATCTGTCGCATGGAGTGGACCCAGCCTTGAGCTTAAAACCAGGTCTGCAGCCCTCGGCCAGCTTCCTACAAGAACAAGCAAGGCTGCGATTGCAGCAGTGGGGGGCTGCCACCGGCGCCAGGTTCCAGCCGTACCCGTTGTCCCCCATCACGCCGTCCTCGGAGCCACCATCATCAGTAGCTTCCAAACCTCCTTTTCTATCGACAGCATCATGGCACCCGACTTCAAGTCCCAGGCACCTCGATTTCCACCCCAGCCCGGCCTGCTGAGTCCTACCTGCCGGCCTTCAGTCACTTGGCCAGCGGCATTTCTCAGGCGGCTTTGATGGCGTCCTACGCAGCGTCCATGGAACTGTCTGGCCCACTGGGGTCACCCCTTGCTCGGCTGCCGGGTCGCTCTTGTCTAGAGTGTCTCCATCGGACTTTCCCTTGTTAAAACACGACATCATGCCTCCAGCGGTCCCTGTGCCGATAAAACCCTCTCCCATCAACCCCCTGGCTGCCCTTCACGGAGCAGGTGTGGCTCCTTCCGGGGCACTGGCAAGGGTGGGGCTACCCTTGTCCCTGGCATCCTCGCTGGCAGTAGGGAGGCCCCACCACGGCATTTTCCTTGACATCCGTGCCCAGCTTCTCGCCGGTGGAGTGTTGCGCGCTGGTCAGCAGCCTGGCTGAGGTCGGGGCATCAGTACTGACCAGAGGCTCTCACCTGTCCAGAGACAATGCCTCTGCTCTGGCACTGGTGTCCAGCGTGATGGACAGGGAATCTTCCGGTGCCGATCGCTCACTTCCGCTTCCGGTAGTTCGTCTGCCGTCGCCGTCGTCTTCTGAAAGCTGACACCTTTCGTCGATGTCGGACAATGAACGGACCTGGTGAGAAAACACAGCTCTTCTTGTGTCTTGTTTCGTTTGCAATGTGTGTGCTGTGCACCCAGTGTGATCCAGGTAAAAACTTAAAGTTTGTGAACATGATACTGGAAAACCTTTCTATGAACAATACATAACTGGTGTTACAATGTCTGTTTATTGTTACAGAGGTTGACAATTTACATTTCACCCTCTTAAAAACTTTTTTTCTCGTTATGAACTGGAAATGATCGGACTTTGAAAATAATTGTCAGGTTATTTGGAATCTCAAACCCATTTTAAGTTAAAAATTTAACATAAAGTAGTCCTCATCTGTGTCAGAGCATACCTTCCCTTAAAATAACTTACTATGATAAATAACAGAGTAACCTCTTCATTTCTTCTTTATTGTATTCTTTTCTCTTCCTTCTACATTTTCTTTCCTTTCTCTTTGTTTTATTTATACTGTTGTTTTGAGACTGTCTATTTATTGTGCTTTTTTATAATTTTGGTTTTATCATCATCATATAGACATCTAAAGAAGTAACACAAATGTTTTCTGATCTACATCTTTAAAGAATACTTTCCAGAGAAAATATTTCACCTTTCACATTATTTCTCTTATACATGGCAAAAAATACCATTGAGAGCTCAAACCTTTTATTTGAAAAGATACGGATTGAATTATTTCGGTTCTACATGGCCACTGAGTGGAGAACTGTTCACTTCTGTCAGAGAGAGAGGTTGAAAAGGGTGGGATGAATAGGGCTGTGGACAACATGTGAATGAAGGCGAATTATTTCTCTCAGTGCTTTGCTACCCACTCAGCTACCCGTGAAAATTTGAGAGGTCTCGTCGGCCCCCGTCTCCTACTTTGTAAAGATACGGGTAGCAAAATGAACATCAAGCAACTGAGCTTGTGTACAGACCCACAACAGTTTATGATGCTGCACCTTTACCAGGCACTTAACTTCAAGTTCATTGGCACTCACACTATCAATGGTACCTGAGATATATATATAGATAGATATATTCTTTTTCATCGTGAGCGACTTAACCAGATTCTTTTCACTCAGACAGCGGTTGTTATTTTTAATACAAATATAAGCAAATGCTAAGTTTATAAGTTTATCTGCAACCTTCATTTTATTTATATTGCTTGGCCTAGCTATGTCTTATTATTCTCAATAACAAATATAGTTGTTTATTTCCTTAAGTGGAAAGGTGAACAATTCAATAGAAAGATACAAATCTTTACTTAATGTAAGAATCTTAAAACTCTGATATACTTATTGAAAATACATGGACAGAGAGAACAAACATTAGGAAATATGTGTACGCATGTGCGTACCGATAGAAAGATATGGAAAGATGAGTCTCTATAGAGTACATTTGTGAAGAACAAGAAATTAAAGAAAACTTAACATTAGAAGTCATGAAAATTTCCAACTAATTAGCACCACACGTTCTAATAATTTGTCTGAGCATTACTATACACAAGTTACCCTTCTATATGGTACACGTTTGAAAGAAAAAAAGTGTTTACATTAGACTTTAGAAGTGTAGCCACACCCCTAGTTTATTCTGTCAACAGTCTGGCAAAGCTGTACACACATACACACAGACAACACAGACAAACACACAAACAACAAATCACTTCACACACACACACACACACACACACACACACACACACACACAAACTACCCCCCACCACTCCCTCTCACACACCCTCACGCACACACGCACACGTACACACACGCACTCCCCCTCACACACCCTCAGCACCAAACACAAGCATGAGGTCGTTTAACGGAAACGTTTTTATTCCTCTCCCCCGCTCTCTCCTCCATCTCTCTCATGCACTTCGTGCAATAGTGTAACTGTTCTTCTACTGAGTGGATCAAGTGACAATCACATATTTATTAAGTAAAAGCTAAACAAAATACCCGGGAATCAAATGGAAGTGGACAGCGTAGTCTTACAGAAGATATGTAGATACACTGATTACTAAATATAGAAATGAGCAAATAAAATAATATATAAAATAAATAATATGTACACATAGCATTGCATGTTAGGAGTTTACAGATTCCAGGTGACATCGTGTGCAATGTTTTTCTTCTCTTTTCCTTAAGTGAATTAAAAAACTTGGAAAAAACAAACAAAAAAGAGATAGATATTGGATGTAAGGAAAGCAGAGAGAGAGAGATAAATAGACAGCAAGCAATAACATTAGTCTTGATAGAGCCTTGCGTACTTTTTTTTCTTTTCTTCCTTTTTTTACTCTTTTCTCTCACTTTGAAATGTCCTTTTTTTCTCTGTTAAAATTACTTAAAGTCTTATCTCTCTCTCTCTCCCCGTGTAGGATCATGAAGGTAATCTGCCATGTCCTCATATTTCACATGAACCTACATCGACGGTTAAATTAATTACTTTGTTTTTATAGTAAGTTTGAGAAAAATAGATTGTCCTTTTTCATGTTTTAATCTACATTCTAAATATATAAGAAGCTGACATTTCAGTAAGAGGTAGGAGAGGGACTCAGAACAGACGTGGGAAGCAAAATTTGACACTTGCTGCTTTTGAGCTGAAAGGTCTTTGATACAGAACAGCCTGTTTAACCTACTTGTTTTTGTTTATTTTTTTTTTTACTTCTGTCCATTTTTATGCTATTTCTTTCTTTGTTTCTTTTTCTTTCTCTCTCAAGCTCATTCAGTAACACCCACACACTCTCTCTCTCATTGAAGTGGTTTCGGTAGTCCTGTGTTCCCATTCTTCAAATAATTCCCTCAGAATTGGCTATTTATAGTGCAGGTTCTGAAAGTACATGACTGCAGGTAGGTAAAGACATATTCAAGATATGCTGAAGATCGGTTTATCCCCTCATACGGGGCTGGGCGAGGGGGAGGAGGGTCTATTCACGATTTAATGGCAATCTACCCCACGCAGAGCCGAGCCAAGCGCTGTAGGTAATGATGCAGCAAAGTCAACAGGGCAAATATTTCATGATTTTTTTTTTTTTCATTAAAGCCTGCGATTGATTTTGATATTGAAATATTTAATGCTCATCTCTACCTGTGGCCTGCTGCTGGTATTAAATACTTGATTATTTAGCACGCTATACAGCGGCAAGGGGAGGCAAAGGGGCGCGAAGGTAGAGAACTCGTCATCAAATATGCATCTTGTTTAGCAGCCACCGGGGTATAAACTGCATCAAGATGTCTGTGCACCATTGTCAGCCCGTGTTCTATAACTCAAGCTGACATTAAAATACATCTCTTGCGTGAACAATCAGGAGGATTTTTTTATTTCCATTTTTACCGTTTATTTTTATGGCGGCCTGACTGGGAGTAGAAAGGAGTCTTTGATCCCATTTTCTTCTGCTTTTCTTCCTCCAACAATTACCTTGCAGTGCGAGAACCGTTTAATTTTAATTTGCTATTTAAAGAAATGTGCAGTATGGAATTGGATTACCTTGAACCAGAAAATAACTATTTAAATCTTTATGGAGTACATGCGTTAATTTTTAACTTCTTTCTTGGTTAGAAAAAAGATTTTGCGGATTCTTTTATAAAATTATAGGATGGCATCTAATAATTCTTTTAAAGTTTATTTGATCTGGTATTAGCAGTTAATATTTTAGAACTGTAATGATTACTATTTGCTGTTATTGAGTCATGTGAGTGTAAAGCATGGTTGATGTGGAGATAGTAAATAAAAATGTCCGATATAGCATGCTTTGTGCTCTTGGAGGCGAATGAGAAAGTCATTGTTTACTTGTAAAAATTAAGATTGGCAATGAAATACTTTTATTTTTCAAATTACTTTTGTGCAATAATACTTGTTATAGTTATACAGACACAAATCAACAAATTCACACACATACACACACACAGAAAACAACGCGACACGCGGACACTTCGTATACATGTGAATCATGCAAACGGCTAAAAATATTGGGTTGAGGAGGGAGAGGGTGGAGGAGAAATAAAATCAATGATAAAGTGACAAAATAACAAAGACTTTGCGAAAGAAATGAGTAGGCAGGCAAGCAATCAGACAATCAAAATGAATCGGAAAATTAAATAAGAGCATTTATCTTTTTTTAAACCCCATCTGTCTCTCCTGGCTATAGTTCCATAGTTCTTCACATATTGTTGAGGACAACCCCAGCATAAACAACCCCTAAGTCATCGCCTCTGTCGATTTAGTTGCCGCAGAATTATCTGTTTGCCAACCAGTGTGACGGACAAAGCAGACGTCCCCGATGAATAGCAGCGGCAGTCTTTGATATTTGATTTCAATAAAAAGCAAATATTTTGCTTGAGTGCTTAAGACATGCCCCGCGTTCGACTCTTGCAGTTTCCAGCTTCAAATGTGTTCAGGTTTAATGTTTCTGCATTGCAGAAAAACACTGAGGCCACTTTCCGGCAGGGATGGTTGAAAGGCATGTTTTCCTCCTTTTTCTTTTCTTTTTTTCTTCCATCCATGTACGTATGTCTCGTGATTTCCACATGACAACCCCGTGAAACAGTAATTAAAATAGCAATAATCATATACTGAAGAAAGAGTTACGTGTCACTTGAGAGTTGCTTTGAAAATCGGAAATTTGTGTACACACATCAGTGCACACAGGAAATCGTTCATTCTCAAGCGCAGCAAAGAGATTTATAAGATGCTCTGTATATTTAATAATGAATGAAGATTTGACATACCGTCGCTTGTGCACTCACTCACTCACTCACTCACTCACTCACTCACTCACTCACTCACTCACTCACTCACTCACTCACTCACTCACTCACTCACTCACTCACTCACTCACTCACTCACTCACTCACTCACTCACTCACTCACTCACTCACTCACTCACTCAAGCACGCCAAGGAGACAGATACCCTGAAACATCAGGGTTCAAAACCCGCTCCATCACTGTTTCTATTTCTCTGCTCACGACGGGGGTTAAATGCAGAATGTCACACTCAACAATAATCAGTGATTAAGAAGTAACCCTCCGACAGCTGAGCTTTCTGGAGGTTCAAAAAAGGTCGAGACAGAATGTTCAAGAAAACTCACATCACCGAGGTCTCATTTAAGGTCGCAATTATCATCGCAAACCACGGAGACCCAAATCCTGTTGGCCCTGGTGGTATTAGAAGGTCAAAGAGCATAAAATAAACTGTCTTATTACACCCACACTTGCCAATGTCATGCCAGGATCCACTCGGAGAACAAAATGGCGGGATCTCTGTGGGTGTGAGCTCACCATCCATCTCCTGTGCTTCTTGGTGCGCCTGCTGCTGTGACTGCGCGGCAGCCAACGCGATTTTTAATTCCGCAAATTTGCATTTTATTTGTTTGGCCTTATTTCCTAAACAGCGGTCCTCGGGCGCAGGCCACAAAGGGAAGTGTTTGGTTCCTGTTTTCATATTTTGATTAGATTAGTCAAGCTTGGCTACATTGAAATAAAAAGAAAACATCCATCCTTTCTGGGCTGTCTACGACGGGAAATCTGAACTGGCTAGACTGATTGCTGAGCTGAGCAAACAGAAGTGAGTCCAAGTTGCCGAGTCTTTCGCCTGTCATGGTCTAATCGTCAAGATAGAAAGACAAAAAATAAATAAAATAAAAATAAAATAGAAATAAAATTTAAAAAAATCGTGAACTATGTACAAGTTTAAGGTGTACATCGTATATCAGTTAAATATAAAGATCAAGTTCACTCCGAGGGATTGGTAATGAAGTAGAGTTATCGTAACACTAGGATTAACGATGGACCGTTAGCATCCTGGGGTCCTGTGCATAAATACATGTAAGTACCTGTCGTGTCACTGTCACTAGATACGCCCACCAGATACTCGGGGGCCTTTTTGTACTGATGGAATTGTAAAGCAAATATTTCATGACTACGACCCCCTCCATGCAATGAATATGAAATTCTTGCCAGCAAGCTTTGCCCTCCCTTTGATATGGTGCTCGAGCTGAAATATTGTTTCTTTTTTGGAAAAAATAAACAAACAAAACAATCAAGTACCCCTAGGCTTCTGAACACCAATTTCCAATTATGTTAATCTGAACAGATTTTTATCTTAATTCTTTTAAGTACACAAAAAAAAAAAATTTCCTTGAAATCGTGTATTAAAAAATTTATTAAATTACAAAACTTTGTATCAGTTAAGTAGCTTTTAAGCCGGGACAGTTTGCTCCTCGTATAAAGAATTATGGCTGATAGAAGCATTGTTGATAGAGACATGGCTTATAGAAAAAACCAACCTGAATTGCCATCCCTACCCTCACCTTCCTTAAGATGAAGCTTAATCACATTAACCGCATGCAATCTGTTTATTGTGTACACTTACAGAAGCATGTGAACGGTCGTTTAATGGACTGTAAGGTCACTTCAGTCAGGCTCCTTTGTAAGCTACATTGTGTTCCTGTCTTTTTCTTTAAACAATGTGTGTTATAAGCAGGTAGCTGTCTTCCTTCTATCGCTCTTGTTAACCCACGAATTCCTTTCTACTTCTATGTTTTAGAAAGCAAACATGTCTTTTTTTGTCAGAAGCATGCATGGATGTTTACATTGCTTGGCACAGCGATGAAACAAGTTTTCAATGGAGAAATGTAGCATTGTAGTGAAGCATGTTTGTTTTGTTAAGCAGAACAAATTTCGGTGTACACTTAACCTTGCCTTTTGCTGTTGACAGGGTTTTCGTGTGTGACCACTCGAAATGCCTATATATGCCCAAAAGTAAACAATATTCTTGGCAAAAATAAGAAAGTCAGAATTCTATTATCAAGATTAGATTTTACAACTGCAGACCCAAGGTGTCCGTCTTTAGAGATGCTTACAATGCCTCTTTTTTTACCTACATATATTTAACGAAGGATGTGAAAAAAGAAAGAAAGAAAGAATAAAACCTCTAGGTCTGCTCGATCGATCTGGAGGTACACAAGTCGAGGCCTTATCAATATTGACAATAGCTGACGCTCCAGAGGCACAATGCCAACACACATCTTGTAGTTAAAATTAATTCCTATTAATCCCCTGTGTCACTAGATGACTGCTGTATCCAGCCAAGGATCACATGCGTGGACAGTCACGTGGGTCTTGGAACAGTCCTCACCATGGCAAGCTTAACAGATGGCAAACATCTTTTATTGTCTATTCTAATTTGAAGGTTGAGATGCGGATTCAGAGCACAAGGAGAGATAAGAGTAGTCCGTGGTTTATGAACCTGGCAATAGTTTGCAAACAGTGGTTTTCAGTCAAAAGACTTTTAATACATTTGACAAGTATTTTATATCTTTCCGTGAAATATCCGTCAGCTCATGCCAATGATGTGCACAATATTACAAAGTGTATTTCATTGTCGAGATCGGTTTTGTGGTTTGCTGTATAGGTAACCTGTGTGTATCCATTCTATGATGTGTGTAGCCAGTAGCCAATACAGCTTGCCCGTTCGTATACGCATATAAACAAAAAGTTCACACACATTTAAAGCTTGATCCATGCTTTTTTTATTTGGTCACTAAAATCCGTGTGCTTTAAACACGAAAGCCGAAAATGCCCACAGAAATCGGCCCAAACAATCCTAAAATTTAGGCATTTTTGGACGTTCTTGGAGTAGGAATACTGTCCCAGATCAGTCAAATAAATCCGGTATTCTGTAATTAAAGAAGGAAAATTAGTCTAAATTAAGCACTGAACAAAAGCTGCTAGCCTACCGCTAGTGGACAGATCTTACAAATCCTTGAGAAGAGAGAAGAGTGGACCGAGAAATGCAGTGGGTAGAAATTGGCGACGACTGAAACGAGAGAGACAGGGCGATGAGACTGAGGACAATAGAGAAAGAGCGGAAGGGAAGAAGAGAAAGAAAATAAGTAAAAAAGAAAAGTATAAGAGAGGAAGAAACAGGGAGGGAAGGTAAAATTGAAGCAGGAAGAGGTAGAGGAAAGAATAGGGAGAGAGATAGAGAGAGCAAAAATAAACAAATAAAAAATAAAAAATAAAAAAGCGAAAAAGAACAGAGAGCGAGAGAGGCCAAGATGAAACGGAGGAAACGGAGTTTTAACAATACAATGCCACTGTTGATAAAATATCGTATTTCCTGTAATATTTCATGGATCAGGATGATTGAATATGTTTAGAAATGTCTGGCTCGCCTGTAATATGAATGAACGTTTCTTTCTCGCACAAGCAGAGTGTTTGTTGGTGTAGTCCTCCGGGTGAGTCACAGGGAGACTGAATGTTGTCTCTGGACCCAGGGGCATCAGCTACACCTCCAACATGCTTCATCCACACACTTCAGGTGCATGCAGTCTCCTTCACCTCTTTACACCTGTTTGTGTTTTTCTCCAATGCTATTTCTAAAATACTAAAGAATAGCACAATTATCAATTGTTTAGTATTTATTTGGTTGGTTGTCTGTCTGGGCGTGGCCTGATGGACTTGTTTCTTGTTTTAAACATCACTTGCTTGAAACTTGTTGGCAACAAGAGCTAAAGTTTTGCTTGTGGTAATGTAAGGCAATGCTTTCAATGTTAAATTAAAATTTATTGTTGGGAATAAAAGAGGATTGTGTTACTTTATGTAAATGTTGTACAACTATGTTGTGTATGTACCTTTCCCTTCCTATCCTATTTTAATTTTAATATTTGTTGTACCTCATATGCATGCTACTGCTGTATATACATGAAGCTTTCAAACGAAGAAACATAGTAGGAATGTTTAAATGTAGTATCTCGGAGTCGTGAAACAATTTTCTGTGGATTTTTTAATTATGCGTTAGCGATGGTATACACCTTCCCGACCTTACTGTATTTTTTTTTCCAGATTAATTAGTACAAAGTCCCTGCTGTGCAAGCTGAAACGAATTTATGTTAAAGATAGAGAAATGGAAGTAGCAAGAATAAAAGTTAATAAACTGTACTGAATTTTCTGGAATAGAATACATGGATAAAAATCACAATCCTGAGACAATTACAATCTAAAAATCTTATTATTTCTGAAGACACCAATAATATAAGAAAAAGCAACAATGTTTACAATTTTAAGACGCTACACTACCTTTAACTTAGTCTCCAATCGTATACTTTATTTTTTTTGTTTTATTTTTGTTACTTAATTACTTAAAGTTAGTGCTAAGTAATCCATAATTTGGTTTTGATATAGAATTTCTCTCTTGGACAGCGATGGTGTCATTCGAAGTTTTTTTTAGGTTCTTTTTCTCTCCTGAGCTCAAGATTTGAGGGACCAAGCCTTACTTTATTACACAGATGTACAACCATTAGGTGAAGACATGCTAGCGGATGTGAGATGGTCTTTACCTTCTGTTGCAGGATTTTGTTAAGACTTCAGCGGTGACTGATGTGTGCCTTGCATGTCATGTCTTATAAGGCTACCACGCACAAACTCAATGAGGCTAAATGGCCGGAGAATCAATGAATATTAAATCTTGAGGCAGACTGGATAGTTTGAAGCAAGTTCTCGGACTGCCCCCTCCAGCTTGGTGGCAAAATCACAACATGTGAGGACGATATGAGTTTCATCATCTAGCTAAATTTTGGAAGAATTCTCGCTTCTAATGAAGTCGGAATAGTACAAAGTACTCCTGTCATATCATCAAAAGGAAATCATTTTTTTCTCTAATCTCCAAGTTTGATAATAAATAAGTAAAATGGTGTATAAAGACATCAAGTCGGTGGGGTTCGATATAAATTATGAGAAACAATTTGATATATATAAATGGAACTTTCAATAAACAAAACAATTTAATTTAAAGCAAAAGTCAAGGAAATGACAACCGGGGCTTATACTGACAATTTGGATCGTTTCCATGCAACGTTTTGGATTGCAAAAATAATCATTTATCTACAATCCCGTCTAGCACACGGTCTGGTGCAGTACAAGGAAGCCACCCTGGTTTATTGTCATGATCCCATCCGTCCATCCCGCCCGGCCATTCACTGTTAATATCCTAAGTGCGGTCGTCGAAACGCTGGCATCGTGCGCACAGCTTCGAACCTGAGGACAGCGGGTTGAGCTTTGCAAGAAGACTGGTTACAAAACTTCATACTTCACTAGTTAAAGTCAGTTTGTTTTCGACAGGCATACAGCTGTATGTTAAACTTGACTGTAAGTAAAATATTTATTTAAATCCAGAAATATTGAGCGGAAGCAATTCACAGATTTAGTATCTATCATTCTCCTCGCAACGGCTAGCGATTGTCACCAAAAACTATAGACTGGATGTCCTGGGTTCAGTTCTCGTATCGGGATGCTGTTTCTATCTCTACACGACCGCTACTATGTCGTGATAAAGCAAAACTGAATAAAACATCAATTTCTCCACAATTCCTAATTTCCTTTCTCTTTTGCTTTAATACTAAGAAGGAGAAAAAAACCCAGCAGAGCACCGACAAAAAATAAAGAAATAAATGAATAAATAAAACAAATAAATAAAATAAAAACAAAAAAGGTAAAATAAATTAAAACAGAAATGTAAAAGAAATAAAAACAAGAAAAATACAAATAATATAAATAAAGAAAAAAAAAAAGAAGATTGCTAGCAATCCTTGAATATTAACACAAGAACGGAAGACTTAATAAAGTAGGTGAACTTGGCGCTGAGCAAATAAGCCACGCCTGATTAGCCGGACCTGACTGAATGGACCCTCCCATCTGGAGTTCCGTGAAGATAGATCAAATCACTGGCATTATTGCTCCATTGTATGCGCAAACATTGCTCCAGCCTGTCTAATCCCGACCACGCATGCGCGCAAACGTCATTCTACATCCGCGATCGTCCTCGGTCGACCGGTCACCTGCAACAGCTGCTGTCGCGGTCGTCGGCGACACTTGTGAAGTCGCAGATGGAGCATCAATAACTGCTAAAGAAGAGAGGCAGTGTCAACATGTGGTTTAGTGGCAGGATGAAAGTTCGCTAGTAAATCACTTGAGGCTTCTGGAATTTCTCGCGAGTGAATGTAGTAAAAGAAAGAAGTGTTGCGGTAACCATAGGAACGCGTGAACACACTTCTGAACACTCATCGGTTAAAAATGATTCACACTGGCAAACACGTTCAGTATAATATTGCTTCGTTCAGTAACTCCAGAAGGAGAAGAGACAAGACCAGAAACATTGGAGGACCATGACACTATATTCAAAATTAACTAAATTAGCTACTTTTTTATAGTGTATAACCATCTACAATCAGAGAACACCCCCACACACACAGATAAAAAAGAAAATACACGACGTGTATATATATATACACACTCCCTTTGATGAGTGCGACATTAGTCGGAGTAAATGTCAATCGTAAAGAACATCTTACAGCTGTAGGGTCATTGAGTTCATGTACACGTGTGCTGGTTTAGTCCCCAGATTTCGCCTACCTCCCAATCCGTACAAAATAGGAATAAAGGAGTGTGGGTAGGGTTGGGGGACTGGGTAGGTGGGAGGAGGAGGTGAAAGGTGACCGAGCCTGCAGCAGACGTTGACCGCTGACTTGACCCCTCTGCTTATTGGCGCATGCGCACAACTTCCTGTGTTTTTCTCGCCTTTTCCATGGGGATCTGCTTTTCGGAACTGGTGAAGGAGAATGTGCTTTTTTTTCTCCATCTTTCGTCGAAAAATCTATCGTCTGTTTCTTGTAAATAATTATTTCACTGCTCTGGCTCAAGTACATGAACCCATTTATTCTCAAATATTTAGCGGAATAGGTCTTTGTTTATTTTTAACCAAAAACAAAACTAATTAATTTTGCGCTACTTATGAACTGAAAATTAATCCAAAAACGGAAGAAAGTATATCAGGAATCATTCTTGTTTCAAATGCAATTTAACTGATAACAATCAAAATAATTAATAGAAAAAATTATAATTATATACGACAACAACATAAGTGAATGAATTTATTTTATCCCAGTCCAACTCTTTGTCCAACTGATATCCTAATGTCTACAGAAGAAAAAAAAATGCAGGCCTTCACACAACACAAGACACACGAAGTACTATATAGTCCTTAGTTATTACAATCTTTTTTTAAAAAAAATGGAGTGTAGTGAAGTGGATCGACACTCGCTTCATTTCTTATTGTTCACCAATACTTTTGATGAGCCTGGGGGCGCGCTGTCTGCCTGTCTCAGCACGCGTGTACGGGTACCCTGGCCACAGATATACCCCGAGGAGCCCTTAATCGGCCCCCACGGGCACAAGGCAAATGTTGATAATCCGAAAATCGCAAGCCAGAAGGGAGGCGGATGCAAACAATAATGGCAAGACGATGAAAGTTTGATGAGGCCGGGCATGAGAAGCCGAGTGATGGCGCGCGGGGGTTGCGTGAGTAAATCAAAAGGGTAGGTAAGGTCGTGAACGTGGGGCCCGACAAACACCAAATACAAAACGAAAAAAAAAAAAAAAGGCAAAAAGAAAGGAAGAAAATAGAAGGGTGGAACACGATACCATCTTCACGAAAGAAACGAATATTTGTCGAGGTCAGCCAGAAAGAATGATTTTGTCTTTCTTTGTCAGTCTTTGGGAGCACGATCGTTCAGTTATTCATTCCTCTTCTCATTTCAAGTGAAAGTCTAAACATTTAATAAAACATGTCTTATCCATTCTCGATTTCAATATCAGAAGATATCTTTTTATTTATTAAAAGAGCGTACAGTAACAAACAAACATACACACGTGCACACATATACAAACACACACGCACAGAACCAGGAAGGAGAAGAGAGAAAAGCTGGGCGGTGACAATAAAGCAGATTAATGTTTCCAAGAAATTTCCTCGACATCAAAATCAATGGTTTTACTCTTTTATTTACATGAATTCTGTTGTGAAAATTTGACACGTGTGTGTTTATTGCCAAGAAATACTTATTCTATTTGTCAGATGGCAAAGCCTTTGAATAAAGCCACGTTGACAGAAGAATTCTGTTTAACATTTATGATATCCCGTGCCTGGTAGTTAGCCTACATTTTCAGGAAATAGGTTGGCCCACAGTTCTCTGACCTTCCAGCAAACATTTGTTTGCACATCAACCGAAATTTCGCTAGTTTGTCTTTGTCTCCAATTTTTTCTCTTTTCCTATGTATATTTTTGCACTCCTTTATCATGTGTGTCAACATTAATGTGCATGAGCAGTTCATGTGTGTAGGTGAGTCTGTACAAGATGACTCTCTCTCTCTGTTTTCTCATAATAATCTACTGCAGTCAGATGGCCTACATCTTGTTTCCCACCACAGAAACACCATTCCTTCTCAAACCCTAGTCAACCACGGTCTCCCCCAGACACACGCCTTCCACAAAAAGAAAGACCTCACTGTTCCACACTCCATCCCAAACTTTAGTGGCGGTTGGCACGTGTGCTATCAACTTAACTTAATAAACGACCCGACCACGTGACAAGTTGGGGTCCTTAATGAGCTTCCAGTTGCCCAGTTGTTCCAAGTCCTGTGTTTAGCTTCCTGTTTCTTAGACAGAAGCGACGGTTCCAAGTCTATTATTTGTTCGTAAATTACTGGAAGTAGTCAGAAAACAGTTACTGACTTCATTAAACATTCGCCAAGCGCCTGCCATTTGCAATTTGCTAATGATTATTGCGGCACATACGTGGCCTGCAGGCCGGAATACCCCGGGTGTCGAATCATGAGAAATCTCTCCAGCTTCGGAAACATTAAGATGAAGTGGTTTAATATTTAATAGAAGTTGGTTATTATCATTGCTTGTTTATGCAGATTTATCGGTGTAGCTTGAACGCTGAAAGGTACTATCTCTCAATCTGTTACTGTTCTATATGTAAATGTGTGTTTGTTGTTTGTGTGCTTGTGTGTTTTGTGTGTGTTTTATGTGTTTATGCGTGTGTGTGTTGGAGAAAGAAAGAGAAAAAGGTGACGTTAATTAAACCAATCAAGGAAGATGGAGAGATAAGTTAAATGAATAGAGAAAAAGTGATTTAGGTAATTTGGGTGTCAAGCCTAAGGCGCTATATGCTCTTTTAAACATATTTTCACAGGTTTTCTGTATTTATATTTCTTTTGAATATGTCTTCATTTGTTTAATAGGTATTCTAAAGTCACACACACACACAAGGCGTCTGTAATATTTATCTATTTTTTTCTGAAGAATAATTTTATTGGAGCACAATGTTTATAGGTTTTCCGAGTAAATATTTAACGCACTATATTTCTGTATTTGTCCCTAAATTCTTATTGAACTATGTATCATTAGTTCTATATTTATGTTCTTTAAATAATTTTAATCTTATTTTATAGGAGTTTGCATTGAATGCAGCAGGTACAAATTAATAATTAATTACAAATACATTTTTATGCTCCATTCGCAATGATTGAGGGATGCATCAGCAGCTTAAATTCAATCAAAATAAGTTGGATAAATTTAGTTATTTATTTTAAAATCTTTGTAGTGAATATAATTCTGGTCTGCGGCAATATTACTACAGGTTAATTTTTCCTTATGCCACTTTCCACAATACTTTCATACAAAATTTTATTTTCCACTGGGACTAAATTAATCACGAGCTGAACACAGAGCTCGGTGCAAGCACTACTACTACAACATGGAGCTCAGTCAGTGTGATAGCCACTGCAAGTGCCACCCGACTCGACAGGGGTAGCAGCCACTTCTGTGTGCTATCCCTGCCACCCGAGTAGGACCCTGGGTCTCCTCTCTTTCTGTCTGATTTGCCTTCAATGCATAATTTACCTTTTGCCGCCAGACGCAGCGGGCCGCCGCTTTCACTTGCAAACACAGCGCCCCCTATGAGCCGCGGGTCGAGATGCTGGAGGTGTGAAAGCCGGGCTTCAAACTTTGCCAGCGAGGACATGTGGATGGTACGATGTCCCATAGTTCGAAGCTTTGACTGCAAGAGTTCATTAAATACTGTTTGTAGGCAATCTTGTGGTAAAGGAACTAAGTGCCTATTCCACTTTTTTATTTACATACATATTAAAATTTGACTACACGGTATACATAGCAGTGTATGAAAACTCTCTCTCTCTTGGTGTGTGTGTGGGCACGGATTAAGTTTAAAACTCTAGCCGGTTGATGATTTATTACGCTCACAAAACTACTTTTTAACTACTTTTCTTAAAATATCATTTCAACATTTATCATAGCCTAACCCATTTCCTTATATTGTTGAAGCGGAAAGAAACCAATAAATAAATAAATAAAATAAATAAATAAACAAAAAAGAAAGACAAAAAACCATGTGTTTTTAACGAACTTTACGAAACTGTTTGATGGCAAGACTTCAATCTGTTCAAGACCACGCGTAGTCAAGAAAATTCAATTGCATTCTCAAACAGTGGCGCAGCTTTTAGTCATGTTGTGTTCATGGTTATATGTAAATAACTGTAGCCATGCTGTAGAACTAACACATAAAATATAAGCTGATATGTCGTCTACCTGACAGTACATTTCACAGCTATAATTGTCCTTACACTTCTACCCGAACTGATGTATCAAGCCTGTCGCTTCACTCGAAGACATCATCCATCACAACAAAGACACGCGAGTCTTGTGACCCTTGACATCCGTTAATCGCTTTGTGAATAAGGTGAGGTATCTGGGTGGCTGGGGTTCGGGTGGAAACATTAAGGGCAGCTAGAAAAATCACCCATAATATTTTCACACTGCTCTCGCGATTACACCACAAGAAAACAAATACAGCAATTAGATGAACCTTCCACCCTGCTCTATTTTTTTTTCCCACAGACACATGCGCGTGAGCGCCTACAAATAAAGAAAAGCAAAGAAACACACAACCACACTCAAATAAACACAAACACACAAACTGAAGACACACGCACGTACACACACACACACACGGACACGCTCCTCCTCCCTTTACTCAAAGTGCTAACAGGAAACGCCGATGACAGTCATTTGAACAAAATGACGTGCAACCAATTTCCATCCCTCCGTGTTTCGTCGCTTCTTTTCCAATTTCGACTTCATTTCTGGCGAACGCTTTGTGTAATCACTAATTCCGACCCTCGCAGGCGTCACACCGTTTGCCAAATGAAAGAGCCGCCCGTTGCCCGCGCCTGGGACCCATTACGCGTCGCAGACGAGCAGGCCGCACATCAGGCGGAAGAGCGGGTGCGCGCGCCGAGGCCTGGTCACGTGACATGTTGATGAGTCCACCGAGGGGAGCGACGACTTGGCGTCGGGGGCTGCGCGCGACAAAGTGACAAGGTTGTGTAATCCCGTCATTTGCCTTGATATACCCTGCGCTGAGCCGGCGGATTTCCAGCCAGCGAGTTAAACGGGTGGGAACAACGAAAGGTGGAGGGGAGAAGAGGTAATAATTAATTACCAGCGAGGACGTCCGCCGATGAGCAGGAGGAGATGATCAAGACAGGCAAGCATCGTAAAGCACCTCCAGCTCGAGGGAATCAATGACCTGCTTGCACATATTGTCTCGCCTTCAAATAGAAAAACAAATTCCGAGGGTGTTTTGCTTGACATACATCGGGTGTGCGAGACAAACGTCTCCAGCGACTGGTGACAATCCAATTTCCTTGTTCAACGTGGTTCACTTTTATGATGTCTACTTACTGAAAACAGGGAGGAGGTGCAACTGGAACTGTCACTTTAGTCCTTCTTTTCTATAATGACGGTTAATACTGGGGTAGTTACTCCGAGCAAGCAACTTTTAAAAATATAATTTGTTTGGTATAGAACAAAATTAAAGTATAATGTCTGTAATACGTAATATTATTTTCATACCTCGCGATGTACACAAACACTAATCGGAAGCTGTAACAAATATTCTGTAACGAATACAATATATATATATACAAATAAACAAATATAATGGAGCTCCCAGCAACAAAGGAAAATATATATCTCTGTTGCAACCAGACATAGACAATAAAGATGTATTGTATATATTTTTACATAACCTGTAACGATTACGATTTTCGTGAAGTATGTAGTTAATTCTCATATACACCACACTTTTCTTTTCTTTGCTTTTTGTTTGTATGTTTGTATGTTTGTTGTGTGTGTGTGTGCAATTCACGTGCACTTAAAGCTTATTGTCGGTGCAGTATGTTCTCTCCTTCACGTTTCACATGAAACTACATGTCAATCTTTAGTTTTAAATATTTACTTACTAGTACATACTTAATACTTTTATTCATCCGCAAGTTTTATTTTATATAATTATAGTAGCATTCTGAAGACTGACTACTCTGAAAGGATAAGGTTCGCGGAAGGAATAAAAACAAAATTTAGTAAATTTTATTGCACCAATTAAAATAATTGAACATCAATTTTCAAATTATACGCGGCTTATTACAAAATTGAAAAAAAAATTGCTCATGATTGAATATTTTTGATTAATTACTTTTTTACACATTCGCAAGGTAGACAAACACTGCAAATAGCTATACGATTGAGAAAGGTTCATGTAATGGCAGTGAATACAGTTAGCTTTTCGCCCTGTAAATGCGTATAATTGCTGCATTATTGCCAGTGATACAGCCATCAACATCTTGTCATTCTCAGGACCTCATTTTCTTCTTCTCTTTTTCCTTCTTTCCTTCGCACTCATAAACATGCCACTCCCCTCCTTGGGCCACTGTTAATGCAACATCAATCAGGTTTCGTGAAGAAAACTTTAAATCCGTGTTTTCTTACAGACCCTGACCCATCTGCTGTTCGCGACTTTTGTGCTGAAGAGCTCGCAAGAAGTTGGTGACAGCGTCGACAAGGCGCGGGTCGCAGACTTGGCGAAAATCCTCTTCCCTTGTTCTTCAGCCACTGGCCAGGTCTCCTGTGCCCCTGGTCGGTATCATCAAAACAACATCTAGAACAAGCCGACGCTGACTCCTTCAAACAATTAGTGTTTCTCTCTGACGGACCCCTTTCACCGCCTTAATCCAGACTTTGCATAAGCAATGCAGTTTGTCCCCTCTTTCATTTTGTTTTACATCGTAAACAGACAGGGCCAAGTGCCAGGCGAAACCCGTCTCCAGGAGAACATTAACTCGGAGAGGGTTAGGCGGACGTTTGGTCTTAATTAAAGGGGGATTACTCGCAATGGTGGCATTTCTCACTGGAGGAGGATGCCTGTCAGAGCCTCTGGCGTATGTGAAAAACCTTCATTTTGTGTGTAGCTCCACTCCAACGCACTCCTTGGCCAAACTCTACAGGAGGAATCTTCTACTAGAGGTATAAACATAACTTATTCCTCTCTTCCACCATCCGAGTGTAGCTCGTCTATCCAGGTTTGTCTCCCGCTGTTAGCTGATGTACAAAATATTTCCTTCTAGTATTTGATTATTTATTGAGGTAAGGTTCAGTTGCAGTGATTTTAGTAAGTGTATGGTTGTCGTTTTTAGTTTAAAAAAATTAAGGATCTTCTGGCTGGAAGTACTGAAACAGTAGTGTGTTTATTTAATAATACTGAACGAGAGAGAGAGAGGAAGAGAGACAAGGGAGAGAGAACGGTGGATAGAGATAACTGATAATCAACCTAAAACAGAGCTGATTTGGAGGAAAGAGCTGGCATAATTATACTGACATGATATTCTCTCTTTTGAACCAGAATGGAAGTGCTCTGTCTGTCTCTAAGGTGCAGACAAATTACACGCAAATAGAAATAATGTAAAATTTCAGTTTGGAAGTTTCCTTTCGAGTGGTGATGTATTGGCGTCTGGACCTGTAATTGTCAAGACTTTTGACTACATGGTGTGTGTGTTTTCGCTTCGTGTAACATCCTCCATTTTGTAAACCTTTTTCCGTATACCTTGCAGAACCTTGATTATAAACCATCCCCAATAAAACACTACAAGACTCCCTCACGGTATGCAACAAAAACAACAGGATTGATCGACTTGACTAATCAACCAGGCTATAAAAAGCATAAAAACAAGTAACAATTGAAATGTTTTAAACAGCAACAATAAAATGATGGTAAAATTTGGCATAGCGCCTTTGGAAAGACCATTTCTCTATCTGTTTCTGCGCATGACAATCTGTGCGTTCTGTTTTGTTTTATAAATGAATGTGATCCTAATTTGTACCGGAAGATAAATCACTAGTGATGTACCAAAATATTTATCAACAAATGGCTGATGCTCGATGTGAGGTACATTTTCCCCAAATCTGGATGAATAATCCCTTTAGTTCTTGACAGACACATGTACAAACATCTGCCAGGAGTCAACAACACTGACGTCACGATTGTACACGGAGACGGTTATGTTGTAAAGGTTTCAGCTGTACAGCAGGGAACATAATGTAAACTTGACATATCCTGACTTCATGATTTCTACCTTTTTCTGAATAATTTGATATTTGTAAATGTTTACCTCGGAAACAAACAAGGAATATTCATCCAGTTTCTTGAGGACAGAGCGTCTGACACCGAGCTTTACAACAATCAGTAGAAACATATTTCACGAATCTGTCAACAAAATGCTACACAACATTGGAAACTGCTGTGTTGTGTTCGAATTTTTCTGCACATCTCACGGAGCTGTCCCAAATGTTTTCTCACCACAGATCAGTCTGCCAGCAAACATCTCCATAATACTTCCCCGCGTTGACACATTCCCCTGACAAGTAAAGTACACTTGTGTGAGATTTCCTCGCAAACTGAAAGGCAAGTTCGACATAGACTGGCAGCCAGACCCCAGAGTTCCGGACTGATAATTATCATTAAGGTGCCTTTTTCTTTGCTGCTGATCGTGGGTGGATACTATATCTGTCATTGTTTCCCTCTTTTTTTGTATTTTGTTGCTCTTACACGCGTGATCGTAATAATTTAGAAATTTATGCTGCTGATGCCCAATAATTCGTTAGAATTTTTAAATATTTTCTCTGGTTACTGGAAGTACACCCACCATTTCCATTCTATTGCACGGGAGTAAGGCTGTTCACCAGACAGGTCAAGAATGTTGTCAGAAATCCTGATCCTGTTGTATGGGTTCAATCTTCTATACGTGTGACTGCCAGTCTGTACTAGCAGAACTGATCACTTTTTTTTTGTTTTTTTTTTGTTGTTGTAAAAATAGAATCTGTTTCTCATATCATGTGGCTTTATCTGCCGGGTTTTTGTAGAAATATTTCTCAGACAACATTATTTAGCTGTTCGCCTTCTGAATTGCGTCTCGTCAGGCTGATAAACACGTTTCGCATTCTGCTTTTTCTTGTTTTGTTTTTGAATATCCAGGGCTATCGGGACTGTTTAATGTAACACAGTTCTATTACACAGTGTTCGTTCAGTACCCTCCTGTCAGACCGCTGGTGGTCCAGTGGTTCAACCGTGAAGCGCTTGTCATCAGATCAGCGATGATCGGTTATCGTTTGTTCATACCTCGGGTATGTTGTTCTTTCTCTAAAGGTGGCAAGTGTTTACATGGGCGACATTGTCGGTGTCTTTATTTTAGACATATCTACCCGTAAAACACAATTCTAGCTCAGCAACCGACCCTAACACTACGATTGTCTGTATCAGGTAACATTTTCAAAACGGATTTCATCACCGTACGAACTTCTTTCGTGCCGCCATGTGGCGCCCTACTCGGTCATTCGGAAGGAGTCGCATACACCTACAGACATTATAGAACATAGACATTCAGCTATGTCACGATAATTAAATTTTTTTACAGGCGTCGTGGGTATGCGAAGGAATGTGAAATTTTATTAAAATCATCCTCTGACCAAAGCCTATGTTTTGTTGTTGTTTTTGTTGTTTTAAATGATAAATAAATCAAATAAAATTCAGTCGAAACCAAGCTGTGCATTCTTTATACCTTAACCTTTGCATGAACGAGCGCGCTCACTCACAGAGAAGGAAGTGAGAGACAAAGAGAAGGAAAGATGGAGAGAGGGAGAGAGATCTTCCGTGCAACCAGTGTGTGCACAGACAGAAAAATAACTCCACGCTACTTATTTTATATTTCACGTGCATACACAACAAATAATAATAAATAAAGTACATGTTTGGGCACAAGCAGCTGCCACGCTACCAGCACTGAGGTCGGTTCAGACCTCCAGAGGTCGACTCCACCAGCAGGTCGCCTCAGTCTTTTCACCGATGGCGGACTGAGCCGCCGCGTGATCGGCTGGAAATCAATTAAATTCGTCTTAGTGAGGCGCACTGCGCGCACGGACATGCGCAGTGGGGGCTGGAGAAGGTGGAGGGGGGATGAACAGCAGCGACAGCACAAGAGAGAGAGAATGAGAGAGAAAGAAATAAGGGGGGTGGACATACCTTTTGCTGCTTCAAGAAGGTTGGCTGTGATACAATAAGGGGGCAAGAATTTTTTGAGTGTGGATGTGTGTATATCGGATAGTGTGGCTTGACAGCAGGACAAATATAAAAATATAGGCTCAACTTCTTCAAAGGTCTAAGCATCATATGGCAAACATATGGCAAAGTTTGCACAGGCATAAACATTGTCCATTACATGATCAAAAGCTCTCTCTCTCTCTCTCTCTCTCACACACACACACAGATAAAGAGAGAGAGAGACACACACACACACATGTACAAAGACAGAAAAAGTTTGCCAGCCTACCTCTCCCCCACAATACATTCCTCTCCCTCCTACATTCTCTCTCTCCGGTAGCACAAACACTTTGCCTACCCTGACCAACCCGTACTTTCTCTTACCTACATAAGCACACTCATCCTTTTCTCCAATACATAAACAAACAACACAACCCTTACACAAATTTTGACACAGATGAACCGTCGGACGGACTGACGGACACAATGAATGAACCAAACGTGTGTGACAGCGATAAGAGAGGAAAGAGTGGGAGACAGGAGACAATTTCGTTGATTACTTTTAAACATCGCGTGCTTAGCGACTTCGAAAAGATCTGCAACGATGAAATGAATGAATGACAGCAAGAAGAAAAAAAAGGTATCTGATAAAACCACGAAATAAAGGTAAGCAAACATGTAAAAACATCCCACAGAGACATGAATACAATAATCCTACTACTTAGTCTGCTAAGCAGTGCACAAAGCATGTGCATTGAAAATAAATAAAGTTTTACACACACACAAACAAATAACGAGACAGACAGACAGACAGACAGAGAGACAGACAGACAGACAGAGACCTTGCTCCTCCAGTCTTTCCTTTCATGGGAGGGTTGCGCCCAGACACATCCCGTGGATTTAGCGGCCCACGTTTTGCCATGAGGGCGCCGTGAGGCGGGACTAGCGAGGGCTTGGTGGGCAAGCATCACTCAAGGCGGACTGCATCACACCCGCTCCACCCCTGGCAAGCCTCGGCTACGTGGGGATGAGGGAACAGCAGCACACAAAGCCATGGCAACCTTCCAGGAGGGGGAGGGCAAGGACCGGAATGAGGCGAGCGTAGCAACACATGTGTCGCCATCAGAGGGCTCTCCGCGGGTTAATTGCTGCAGTGGGGGAGGGGAGGAAGAGAAGGAGAGTTGGAGGGTAAAATGAAGGAGTTGGGTGTTGAGTCAGTGCTGTATGCCACCCAGGTACCACCTCTATTGACTTTTACTCATAGATGATACACAGATTATCTTGACACACACAAACACAGTCAATGCCACCCACACACACTCCGCCTGTCCAATATTTTCTGGACAGTAAATACCCGGACTAGTGGAAATAGTTTAGGCAAGAAGAAGCTAGAGACCTCACGCACAGTTAGTCCTTTAAAGGTCACTGATTAACGTAGTAAACACCATTCCTAGTTACTCGAATTTGGAAAAAAAAAAATTCCTAATTACTCGAATTTGGGAAAAAAAGTTTCATCAAGTTTCCCGAAGTTTTTACATCAGGGTTATTTAGAAACTTTTCCAGACTTCGTCAGAACAAATTACAGATGTTCAAACTAATTATTTACAATTTTTTCTTTATTTTCCCCCCTCTCTCTCTGTGTCCACTTCGTCTTCCTGTATTGTCTGTGAATATGATTCGGAACTAGGTTGGAAATTCCTTCTAAACTTTTGTTTCCATGACTTCCGCAAAAGCTGTAACCTTTCTACTGGAATACATTAGTCACCTAACTTGTGTTCGGCCAAATGCAAAAATGATACTAAGTAAAAGAATTCCAAAATTCATGCAAAAATATCTGTAACTTCGTTTTCTATGTTTTCGCAAACGGAGGCTCTTGCAGTTTCATACAAAAAGTTTGAGCATAACTACTATTATCTCATGGCGCTTATTTCTCTACCTAATCGTTTATTTGTTTGGTCTGTCGTTTTACAATATAATTGTCTGTTTTTCTATGAGAAGAAGAAAAAAAAATGAAATTTGTGTATTTTGTGGGCGCCGACTTCTTCCTTGAAGCATACACGTCTATCATTAGTTAATACAAAACTCCAAACATGAAACTCAAGCCGGAACAATTCTGACCACACATTGACAAACGAGTTCCATCTTCTCGACTTGTTATATCAGGATCTGTGTGCAGGATGCTCCCCTCCACCACTCCCTTGCACCCCACACACTAAACTCCGCCTGGGAATCTTCCCAGAAAGCCCTTCTCTTAGCACCCAATCCTTCCTCCCTCAGCAGCCTCCCTCGTTACCTTGGTACCCTACCTTTGGCGACACCTCCCTCCGTCTGCCCGGTGTCATGACCATTTGTTTTCATGTTGCAGTGTTGTGCTGGGCATCTTAACTGTTAGCATAGTCTGCAAGGATTAGCCTTTTTTCGTTCCGGAGCGAATCCCTTGACAAATTTTGCGTCCATCCATCAGTGGTTCCGCAAATTGCGCATTCATCACACCCGACCGTGCGGCTTGCGAAGCAAGGTTCAATTACGGGCAGGGCTTGCAGAAAAGGGACCAGAAGGTGGCAGCATCCAGCATCCCTGGCCATCAATGGCAGATAGCATGACTACAGACGATCGTCTGCTCTCAATAGTTGATTGCTTGCTCAAATTTATTGCCTGCATTTCCTTGGTATTTAAGTAACCACTGTCTCATTTTTAAACGAGTTACCCAACGTTGCAGAAAAGTTTCAAGCGAAGAAAATGCTGTCGTTCTCCCCCCTTTTCCCCATATCAGCCATTTTGTCGGCTCCCCCGAGAGATTGGAGCTGGCTTAGGACAAGAACAAAGCCGCGGAGATTCTCACCTGAAAAACACAGGCAATACCCCGGCTATAAGCTACCGCTCTTCCTGCCTCAATATACTGACTGCAAACGATCTCAATTAATTTTCTTTGCTGATCGAAAAGAGATTTCCCTTTTAACTGCTTGTCCGCCAGGGTGCGCTGACACAGTCATGCGAAAATCCATTTTGCATTGTTGCTTAGCGCTTTGCAAAACTATTTCTTTATTGTGTTCGCACTTGGCTGTTGCCTGTTCATTTTCTACCCAAGTCTCTATTTATTTTCTTTTTTCCTCTCTTTTCCTGTCACCAATGAGATCCTGCCTCCACAATTATTTGAATATGTGCTTAAAGATTATTTGTTTAAGTCTTTGTTTTTTTTTTACCAAATCAATTATTACACCAAGTAAGACTGGTCTAGTAAGTATAAATGTAATAAAGTAAGTATCAAAGCATAAATTAATTAATTAGAATTATTTAACCAAACTTAAAATATGAGCCTAACGAATTCCAAAACTGACAAAAGTAAATGATTCTAGACCAGAGGTACAAAGGATGAGTTTATTGTCAGTTATAAATGAAAGGAAGATGATGGGATACGTCTTCCTCCTCATCCAGCTTGATGGGGTGTGCGTGCGTGTGTTCATCCACAAACCCTATACAGGTGAATGACTGAGCAGGTTTCAACTGGCAATGTGTTGTGTAGACTCCAGTATATTTCCTCAGGTGCCCATCCTTACGGGTAGCGAACCATGATAGGCATGACACAGGAAGTGAAGGTTTGGATGTCAACGTGGTGCAAGTGTCAAAGGTTTAGCACTCAGGAATGCTAGTGTCCGATGTTTAGAAATGAGTTGATCAGGGTGGATATACTATGTCGAACTCTACAGAAAAGAGCTATTTGTCTTTCTCTTTCTTTCCCCACCCCGTATACTTCAATACCTCTACAATATATAATTTTAAAGAGCGGTACAATGCCAAACTTTATGCTGGGATAATTCTGTCTTTCAATGGCTGTTAAATTACTTCATGGACAATATAACTTTCAAGCATATATGAACAGTTTTATGTGAGGATATATCTAGTATCTCTGCAAAAACTTCTTAATATTTATCTCTGGAGGATATTGATAGATTGATCTGATGTACCATATGCATACAAAGAGAAACAAAGAGACAGAGAAAGAGAAGATGAGGAAGAAAGAAGTAAAACAAACAAAAGAAAATAAATATGAATAAAATAAAAGAATCTACTTACATTTAATTATTAAGAGAAAGTTATGAAAAGTCTTTCTTTCTTTTTAACCGTTCTTCTGTCTTTTTAGCTTTCGTAGGAAATACAGAAATCTTTGTGACATGCAAAAGAAAGAAAAAAGTAATCTCGTTGGCAACAGAGAGCTGCGGAGCTACGACAGTATAACACATCCCAGCGAAGTGACTCGAGCATTCGTTTCGTATCTCGAATGTTCGCAGGACTGCTGCAGGCTGTGGTGCGTGTGTCTCCGGCCATCCCTTAAGTCTGCTACAAGCAGTAGTTTCCTCAATTTACTGATGCATGCTTCTTTCTTCTCCAATTAGCGAAGTTAACGGCGTCGTGCCCCCGGAATTTGAACAACACAGATGAGCACTTCACTCACGCCAGCAACGAGCAGCGTCACCATCCCACAACCACTACGACGACCACCACCACCATTACCTCTCATACAACTACTCATAAGTAAGCTACAAATAGTCAAGAACCAGTTCTGATAACTTTATACACAGTGAGTTACTAAGACTAGAATGTTTATTATTTACCCTTTCACTATACTGCTTGGTCAAGGCGACGCTTACATTTCACTCACATATTTAATTAAAAAAAAATTAAATGTATTGTAAATCAGACCGGGCAAGTCAAAACCCTATCAAACCACTAACTCAACCAACTCAACTCAACCAACTCAACTCAACCAACCAACCAACCCAACGAACGAGCGAACGAACAAACGAACGAACCATCCAACCAACCAACCAACCAACCAACCAACCAACCAACCAACCAACCAACCAACCAACCAACCAACCAACCAACCAACCAACCAACCAACCAACCAACCAACCAACCAACCAACCAAACAAACAAACAAACAAACAAACAAACGAACGAACGAACGAAACCAATCCAAAACTAAACCAAACTAAACTAAACCAAAACAAACGAAACAAAGTTAAGCTACTCTATTTGTTCAACATGTCCTTTAAATTTTCCGGTGTGTGTAGTAGATTACTGCAACTGTTGTAATTTGCTGATTACCTACACTACTCGGGTACAAAGCCGAGCATGTTAATG
Organism: Pomacea canaliculata; assembly: GCF_003073045.1. Classification (NCBI taxonomy): domain Eukaryota; kingdom Metazoa; phylum Mollusca; class Gastropoda; order Architaenioglossa; family Ampullariidae; genus Pomacea; species Pomacea canaliculata. The sequence continues at coordinate 6,412,221 of NC_037602.1, read as the reverse complement.
ACCGTGCAAGTCTGAAAAAAGCACAAGAGGGACGACACAAGGTCCACCGAGCAGACGAACCAATACTCATTAGGTGGACGGGCCCGAGCCGGAATGTTTCAAGAGGGATGAGTGGTGTGCTCCTAGGTAGAATCGCAATTAATAATGCATAGCTAATCACTAACGAATGTTTTCTGTCTTCGCTGATCCGGAAACAGATGACGCTTTATTGGACAATCGAGGAAAATCGAGAAAAATTAGTTTGCCAAAAAACAGGTGTTGAAGCTGTAGGGAAAAAAATCTCCAGGGAACGAAAGGAGCTTTGCGAAATATGAGTCTCTAAACTGTCAACTGAAAAGTCAACATAAGAAAGAAACAAACACAAGAAGGTGTCTGAATGTGAGTTTCGGCAATAGTGATGTTTGTTAGATGAAACACATTATAATCCCGACACTTGGTTTGTTCAAAAATATAACAAGGAAAGTTTATGGTTCGTATTCGTAAACAAAAAAAACACAAACAATCCCCTTTGTCATTTCTGCTACTAATACACCTCTAACTAACTCTAAGCAAACGATTTCAGATTTAAACATTAGTTTTTTTTAGCCCGTATAACCAATTATTATCTTTTGTATCAGCAGAATTGTTCAAGAGGCCTTTTGGAACTCATGTTCTGTCAGATCGTTTACAAAACAAAAACCCACGAAAAAACCACACAAAAATATTTCCGAATGAGGCGGAATCGAGTTGGAAGGACGAAGGAATAATATTTGGATTTATGGGAGGCCGAACAATGGCGCTGGCTGGCCTGGTGATGTTGTTTACCGAGGTAATCTCGTGAAGTATATTAATAACCGTAAGGCCATTCATTATAAACACCATTAAAATTTTGTTGGAAAATGCAGTCTGCTTCAAGCTTATTTCTGCTCTGATATCTCTCTTTTCCATTCCTTCCTTTCTCCTATTTTTCGATCTTTCTCCCTCGTCTTAAAATCATACATGGTAGAGAAGAGAGAGAGAAGGAGATGAAACATCCCGTATGATTTCTCAGACAATATGACATTACATAGAAAGAAAAGTTTGTTTTTTTCTTCTTCTTTTTTTGCAAGGTGGGGCTGATAATTACAAATTGCAATATTTGATTTCACCAGACACCCTGGCTTGGAAGCTGACACTGTTCCACCAACAATGGCCCGACAATGGGCCGGAATCATAGGCTGGGATCCGGGCCGTAATCCTGCAAATGAATGCCATTTGTGGTTCTTGCTCTCAATGGTGTTTTGTCATAGAGGACGACAAAATCTGCCTTTCTTCCTTGAGTGTGGAGTTCGAAAACTTCACGGTTTGCTACTCTCGCACGCACACACGCACATGACTCACTCACGCACGCACTCACTCACCAACTCACTCACGCACTCAGAATAATGACTAACAAGCTTTATAAACTCTACTCTTTTTTTTTAAAGTTAAAACTGCAAAGAAAAAATATTGTATTGCAATATTTAGTCATAAAGGGAGAAAATCCACCGCTAGCAAGTAAACAACCAAACACACTTAAATTCAGCATGAAAACTTCAGAAGGAAAGAAAATCAAATCGAACTTGGTTTTAAAGAGTTTAATACTTTCCCATAAAAGCAAACAAATTAGTTAATAATTATAGTAGAAACATTTGAAAACGATCAAACACTGTATAACTAATAAAACACAGTAGAAATTGTTTTTAAAATAAAGAGAAGAAAAACTTGCTTGATTTTTGATTAAAGAAGAAAGAAAGAAATGGAAAAAATGGAATGGGTGAGTGAGTGACTGACAGAGACAAATAAATAGAAATAAAACGATTATTCTTTTAGAATTGATTTACCAAAGAATTCTTCCTTCTTACTAACAAAATAACAAAACATCATCTCGTGTCGCTTGGGTCCAGAGTTGAAAACTCGTGTTTGTTAACAGACTCACACTTAATTAATTTCCCCAGGTCTGTGTGAACTGATGCTCATGGATTTCACCAGAGTGAAAACATCAGAGCGATACTTGAAGTGTGTAGTAGTATCTTGAAGAATAACAATACAAGACTCAGTTGACTCCTTATCCCTTAAGGTATCTCAGGGTATCTTTGTGCGACACATTGAAAACATCCATTCTACTGAGGAATTACACATCACAGTATTCCTATATTAACTCCTCTAACTTGACTTTCTCGACAAGCAGAAACAAATAAAAAAAAAACCAGAACTGATGGGAGGACAGGTAAATATCGTTGTATAACACGACCCACGCCCAAATTTATACCATTTTCACACCGCCTCTCAAGAGATTTGTAGCGTGGACAAAAATATTTGAAAGGCAGACCGGGTCTCTTTTTATTCTTATTTTGTTCCTTTTTCTTCTTCCAGATTCGAAAGACGAATGATGGGTACTGTTCCAGACGGCAAGCTTACAATTCTGCCTTTGTGCCCACCCTATCAGCTTGTCTCCAAAGTCGATTACGCCACACAATGCGTTTTGGTCCGGCACCCAGACTGGCTCTAACCCGGGGGTCACTTTACCCACAGGAAATCAGAAGCTCCTTATGCATTGGTGTTTCAGCCGCCAACAATGGACTCCTGCGTAGGGTCAAAACCCGGGAGATTACGAGTTTAATGCGCCCCTGTGTGTAGAGAAGTCTGAACAGGTATTGATACAGCGGAGGAAAATTTGATGTTTTGTTCCGCTTTGTTACACAGCAGAGCATTGCATGCATTTGCAACAGGATTTAGAAGTTTGGAAAATATTTTCCCCCGGACGGAAGAAAATAACTACATGCACAGACACCATGCTCAGCTGGATCGGACAAAAGACAAACAGAAGTCAGAAAAGAAAGCGCAAATATGATGTAAATTTCATTTATACAATTTTCAAATCACTAATCACTTTCCTGAGATCAAACGCGCCTGGTTCCATGAGGTGGTCCTCCGTACGGTCAAATCACATTTGAAAAAAAAAGAAATCTCGTTTGTATTGTTGTACACAGATTGCTGGAGATGTTTGTCTATTATTTTCATGGATATTTATTGTCTCCAACGAACTAGTTTTGAGCTAAACCTTGCTCTAAACATGAATAAATGAATTTTTATCAGATGCAGCTCTGAAATGTACAGACATCGCGAGTGTAAAACAGATTTGCAATTACTTAAACAAATTGACTGCAATTAGTTTGTCTCAAATGTTCGTTAACGATTATGAAAATGTCTCACGTGGGTTGACTTATTTTCGAATCATTTTAGAAGGCCAAAGCCAGATTGAAAGCTTTACTTCGACAGAGAAGGCTTTCTCCTGTTAATGAGAATCTTTTTTACGTCCAATCACTTGTCGCCCAAACTCAGATGATAATTCTGGTGGTTCAAATCACACGAACTAAACAATTTTTGCTTAGAAAAACGGTGTTAGTTCCTTGTATAGAACTGAGTTCAGTCATTAAAAAAATTGCATTTTAATTAGCCTAACACTGTTTAAGACACACGTTTGCTTTGTCCGAATTGACATAAGATTTGTAAACAGTCGTATTTCTATTTTTCCCCACGATATCACCTCTCCTCTTGTTAACTCAATCAAAAACAGAAAATACCTGTGCAATCAGATATAGAAATGATTAAGGAGGTGGACGCGTCAATCATCTAAAATCAAAGTCTCGTGCAAAGGTGAGAAGAAAAAAAAAGTACGGAAAGCTACTTGCGCTATAGCTTCTTTATTTCAAGGAGTCGTAATTAAAACGAAAACTGTCAACGCGTCTGTCAACACATCGGTGGCCCTCCTGGACTCCTTATGACATAACGAGCAACACGAGCCTTTTCTGTCCACCCAATCACTTCTGGCTGCAAAACAATCTCACCAAAGCCTTTGATGTAATTCAATGAACGTCAGACGACAGAAACACCGCCCGTGCCTTGTTTTGTCGTTTTGATTGGCAGCCATTCAATTTCTGGCCATACATGAAAGAGGTGCATAGTCTAAATTTGCATTTCGCTCCCCCAACACGTGCACCGGAATGAGCGATGCTTCCAACGGTCCTTCGAATCAATTCCTCCCAGAACGCCAAATCCGGGTGGACGCAAAGTCTGCTCAAAGAGTCTAGATATGGCCTTACGTGACACAGCAATCAAATATTTGCTAATTAAATCGTGTGACTTTTCTTCTTCTATGCTACAGAAATTCAATTGACCCACTGTATTGTAGAGCAAATTAAAAGCTTTAATTACAACCGGAAGGGGGTTTCTAAAGTTATTTTATTTCGACGATATTAAAAAAAAAACAACAACAACCAAAAATCCTAGTTATGAAGTTTTCGGTTTTATTTTTATTTTATTTATTACATTTGAGTGGATATCATTTGATGAAAAACAGGTGACGGAGGCACTTAAATATAAACAAACTATATGGGCTGTCACTCTTGTTTGTTCACCTCTCTTGTTGACCATGTGTGTGTGTATCGTCGTGACAACGATATTCTAAACGTGCAGTGATGTGAACACAAGAGCAACGATAAACACATTATTCCAAACAACAACAAAACTTGTCTCAAAAAACAAACAAACAAACAAAACCCTGCTTATCCCTTTTGTGAAGAAAGCGGAGACAAATATGATCTTGTTTTTTCTTTCTTTCTTTTTTGCTCCATTTATTTTTTTCCCACTCTCTCTCTCTTAGGGACACAGTCTCGTACGCGACTTCACACATACACTTCCAGCACCCGCACACTCATACACATGCACTCAGACTTTTTCTCTTTCCACAACCCTTTCTCTCTTTTCTTTCACTTCCTCCCGTCTTGTCCACGACAACACCAGCCAAGCAGAACCCTCACGGCAGTCAGGCGAGACAATGAAGCAGGCCCGGGTCTCCAGCGCGCAGGTCTCAGCAGCTTTGGACCACATTCATCACGTGACTCGCCCGGACGCCCGCGTGCTAGTCTCAGCAGCTTTGGTCCACATTCATCACGTCACTCGCCCTGACGCCCAGCGGCGGTGCCCCTCTCTCCGGAGCGGTGACGTTCGGGGCACTGGTGGTGCTAACATTTACACATGTCAGTCCACGTGGCCGTCGGTGCGTGCTGCTGGCTTCCACGACTGCAGCAAGTGGGTCGTCTTGGAGAAGACAAAATGCTTGTGTTTTCATCTGAAACAATTGTATGAGAGGTTGACGACAGTGACGTGATATGCACGTGTCCTTCTATGAGACAGAATCACACACACACAACCACAATCGCATACAAAGATAAAACGAGGGAGGGACATTCTAAATTCCCAATTTAAGGAAAAGTGTAAATGACAAAAGAAGAAATGAATATTTATTACACACCTACACGCGAAAGTAGTTTTAGTTCAAACCGTTGATATACAAGAACATTCTCGCATCCTCGTCATCGAGCTTTCTGACTTCAATCTCCAGAAGTAACATTCCTTCCCTGCCTCTCCCGGCATTTTCTTTTCAAACCAAATCTTCAGCCGTTCCTTTCTGTTGACCTGACATTAATGTTCACTTTCCAAAGCGACTAAAGCTTCGATATTGTGGCGATATTCTGTCAAGCCGCTTGTATGAATTTTTTCTGCCCTTCCTTTTATTTCCTTAAGCCGCCACAGGAATCCGATTGAAACGACAAATATTTGCATGCCCTATAGAATGATCAGGCCACTCTCCTTAATTGCAAAGTAAACGCAAGGGGACCTTTGCATAGCGACGCTCGACCAAAAAAACAGGAAGGAATTAAATCGACTACCTCCAGGCCTCGCGAGAAAACGAAATGAGAACAGACCATCACGAAAAGGTGCAATTTGGTATGAAATACATCCAGACAATCGGTGACCAAAAGGAACCAGAATAAACTGTTTTCGTGCAAAAGCTAAATTTTCTCTTTGTAAGAAAATTAAAAAAAAGGGAGATGATTTAATGTTCCATTCCTGCTGAGTTCTTTGTCGCACGAAACGGGAGGATTTGCGCTCAGACAAATATTTTGGATGAAATTACCCGGCTATGTTATTTTATTTATTTTACCCTGACACCAACATGGGGCTGAAGAGCACACTTTCCGCCACGCAGAAGCATATTTTGTGCGCGGATAACAATTCAAAAGAGCGGACTAACATTGGTCAAATAGGCTAAATTGGGCAGAGTGTGATCTGGACCGGTTGGCTGACAAACAAGAGCGCCTGGCCAAACTTACGATTCATTTCCGCCCCGAGCTGTCCAAGAGGGCGAAGAGAGGCGAAACATTACAGCCACTCGATTAAACAAGTAGTGCATTGACACTTTACCACTGGGCGGAGACTCCATGGCTTCAAACCGCGCTTTTCTTGCCCCCTTTTAACTCTTCTTTTGAGAGATCAACGTAGTCCGTTACTTGACTTGCCCTGTCAAATGTTAGCGCGCCGAAAACTGATGACTCCCTCTAATGGAACTCTCGGGTATTTCCTCTCTCCATTTCCTGTCTCGCCTTTTTGCTCGGGACCTCGCGTGATTCGGAATGTCTCGCTGGCAAAAGAACAGAGATGTCGATGGTGTCGGACACTGAACAGCCGAGCAGAGGCGGTCGTAGCTGCCAACAACGGCGGGGTCGTGTGACGTCATTATTCGACGATTGCAAGCGAGCGATGAAGCGATGCCTGGACGGCGATGTAAAAACAACATGAATTGGTTTCGTTACTAATGTGGATGACCAATTGACCTTTTATGTTGTTGCAAATATTAGTGTTTGTGTTAGTCTAGATTAACAGTGTTTGAATGATCGTGACTGTGAAAGGTTGGAGAATTTTTTTTTTTTTTTGAAAAGGGTGGACAGTCTTTACCTTAACCTCTGGGTGGGGGTTTTAAAGACCATAATTTTCTCGGGGCCAGCTCTTTGTGAGATCGGGGCCTAAAGCTTTACCTTCCCCTGGAATCAGGTAGCCATTCCCGACAGCTGGGTCAACTGAAGGAGGAAGCCGCTGTGCAACATGGGAATCGATTTGTAACGCCTCTCATTTCCCTGTCAAGGAAAAAAAAGACACACACACACATACATAAATATACACCCACTCACATATGTATCACAGATGATGTATAAATTACCTAAAGAATGATTGTAACTAAACAGGTAAATGGAAAAGAGAAATGCACTACGACATCGCGTTTTGTCAGCCGATGTCTCACATGCATGGAGCAGTTAGGCAAGGGAAGCAACCCTTCTATTTTGTTTGACTAGTCACTCAGTGCTTGCGTCCCATGCAGCAGCGGCCTAATTTTTGTCTCTGCCATTACTCGCTCACATGTTCAGTCCGAGGCGATGCAAGGGATATAACTGTGCTTAAATAAAACGTTATCGTCTTACTTCCCCTTTATACCCTCTCGCTATGCAATAGAGAAAAAGAAATACAAAGAAAACAAGAGTGACCACTGTTACAGAGCTTCAAGTCTCGCCACCTTCAGTACATAAAGGTAAACATCCTTTACATCGCGAGTAAACATCCTTTAACGAAGATTAATGTATCACAGTACCTGTTGTTGACATGGAAACAGACACCTCCGCCACGCACCTTACCGGTAATTGTAGCAGACCTGTCTGATCTGAGAAGTCGGTAATGGTTAGGTCAAAGCAAACATCCTTTGATCAGTCACTTTCAGTAAATGTCAACAAACAAGTAACCCTGGCTAGGGTGAGTGCGCGTGCGCTTGTGCGTGCTCCATACAAAGTCACTGGTTTTGCTCTTCCTTCATAACAGGCTTGGGGGAATGTTTTTTTACTCAAAAGGTCATTTTGATATTTATAACATCATTTGCGGGCCACACAACATTATCTACTCAGATCACCACAAATACCTTTTCGTAATTTTGTGCGCGAACAATTAGTTCTGCCCGGGAAAGCATAGCGAGACGACTGCTTGGCGTCTGTAAAATATTTGTTAATGATCAGAATGTGTCAAGAGAATACAGTAACAAAGCCTTTTTATTATCCACAGCTTTGTTTGTGGTTGTGCAGTGAACGTAGAATAATAATAAAAATCGTGAATATGAGCACACAACTACCTCCTCCTAATGTTCGATGCATTTGCGAAATGTCCACACACTCACACACACAGATATGATTATCCTTTGTACTTTTGGATACTTGTACGCGAACTGTACACAACACTTAGGGTAAAGGTCAAATTCATGTATTATTATTTTCCAGTGTCGTTCACACAGGCCGCGGGTAGCCGTCTAAAAGCCTCCGTGTCTGTCCTGTCATGTACTCGTATGTGTTCTGTCTATCCGTAATGGACGTTCCGTGCTTGTCTCTCAAAAGTGATGTAGTTATAAAAATTATTATTATTCACTTAATATACATTTTTATTGCTATGAAAATTGCTGCTAGATTTACTGAAATTTACGGTTGCCTTGGGCTGGATCGAATGTCACCACCCTGCTGTATATGATTTGGAACAGCTTAAGACCTCTCGTCCCCTGTATTATCCCCTCTTTCTCTCTCTCTTTCTCTCATCGGGAAGCAATGTCAAGGTGTCACATTCATACATCTCCTCGCATCGTGAGCGTTAATTTGAACTGAATGGTTGCAATCTCTCTATGTGCCTAATTTAATTTTCTTTTACTAACGGAAGAGAAGATATTTTGCTGCCGGAATTAATAGGCGCCTAAACTACAGTAAGTTTGAATCAGCAAATAAATGTTTAGCTTGAACGGACAAAGCCCAAAGTTGTAAAGTGGGCGACTTGTCATCAATACCAGAGTTATATAGTAATGTTAGGACCCCGCTTAGATGTCTGTGTGCCCTTGGAGTAATAGTTATTGAGAGGTAGCAAAGATGCCCTTGGGTAATGAATCAGGAGTCAGTGTCCGCAGGGGCTAAGTATGACATTGCAATTACGAAACTGAACGCTTTGTTTGCCTGCCTGACTTTGCCCTGGGGAACAGACTCACCCTCCTTCACAACTACATCCCCATGGGGGCAACTGCGCAGCGTTCATGTTGTGTTCCTTGCAAGGGACTTGGACCAGTCTCCTAAAGTATTTAGTTTTGAAAGCCCGGATCCGTCTCTTCCTCCTGGCGACCCAGGTCCACGTTTTACAGCATGATGGCAGCGACTAGAAACTTGTATAGTCTGAATTTGTTACGAGACCTCAAAAACAAAACCATCGGCAGCGAGAGCACATACGAGATAGAAATCAGTATGGACAAGAGCAAAGTGATGATGAAACACCATCAGACAAAGAAAAGCGGAGATCCATATAAAGAGTACAACTTGGAGTAAGCAGAGTTTCAGGTATGAGGACGGCAGCTGCTCGAAGTACATTAGTTTTAGAATCAAAGCAGCGACAGCAGAGATGGAAATATAGAAAATATGGAAAGCTTTACCACCAAATTTAAGATATATTTCTAATATAACACTTTTAAACAGTTTATGTCGACCTGTCTGCTGTTTTCCTTCTTTTTGTCTTTCTACTTTTTTTTCTAGTATTTTTTTATTTCTGTTATCATTTTTCTGTCGCAATAGATAATTATTTACTTCTATCTGTGAGTTTACACGTCTGTGAGGCCACATATTCAGACTTACTTGTCCTTTTGTTTGTTTTCCTTGGTTCTAACTTTGAAGACATTGTTGAATAACACTTAAAGAAACCCCATCAAAACAACGACAACAAACTGGAGACGAAGAAGAGATTTTGGGAAAGGAGAATGAAAACCCTATCAAAGGGTGTTGTGCTGTTTTCCCCGGGCGACATAGGGAGGGCTGAAAGACGCCATTTCGATCGATCCCACAAGGCCTCGCGCGCCTGCTGATGAAATTGCCTCCCACCGATTGCGCTGCTGAAGTTCAAACGGCAAAATGAAAGGTTCGGGGTTTTTATTCATTAGCTTTTCAATGCTCATCTGTCAATATCTGACGAAAGAACGATAGCGAGGAGTTTGCGGAATCTCATGACCAAACACTGAGGAGTAGAGGCAGTGATGACAGTGGGTTGCTGATGCTGGGAGGAGGAAAGGCAAGGAGGAGAAACTCCTCTCAGACGAATGTAGTGTCGTGTGCAAAGGTGCACAGGAATAACTTTCAAGCTATTTTTAAATCTCAACGAACACTGCTTTCGTCAAAGACGCAAAAACAATAAACAACTACAACCCACGTTCTATACTATCGGCACTGACAACGGTCTTCGCATCAACATCAATAAACATTTATTTACGGTGGACACGTCACGATGGTGGTAAGAACATGTCATCAGCAAAGTTTTTAACCGATAAGAAAACAAACAAACATGTTATTTTGTCTTCAAGACTCTTTCGGAAGAATTTTGTGTCGTTTCGAAAAAAAAAAATTCAAACGAGAAGAGCGCTTAAAAAGTCTGATGGAAGTGACCTTTGATAAGAACACAAAGACAACAGGATGAATCATTATTTAATTTTTAATGGAAATTATCTGCAAGGATACCAGGTTATTTCCGGTGCTGCCCATTAGGACTGCAGACAGGGTTTTAGGAAATAAGGAGTGTGGCGACTGCACTGTTTGCCGCCTGATTTAATGTCAGTGTTTTGACCACTCTGCTTGTCTAGAACTCCAATGGAGCAGTCGGCACGAGAACACAGATTTTTATTCCGGGTGTTGTGGTGTCGCTGGTAATGTACGGTGCTGCCAGCCTCGCTCGGGTGAAGTCTCATGTAGCCTCATGCAGAAGATTTGCTCATAAACGAAAGTCTGGCATGACATTGGACAAAGAGTTGAGAAAAGGTTTTGTTACAAAAAATATCATAGTTTTAGTATTCTTGGGGTATTTACTGTTTACTGTGTTTGTTGAATAATAGAGAGAAATTATGGTCGAAGAATTAGATTAGCGTCGTGTGTGTGTGTGTGTGTGTGTGGTGTGTGCGTGTGATATATATATATATGTGTGCGTGTGTGTTCATGTGCGTGCTCACTACTCAATTTCGATTTTTCCATCCCCAGCCAGGACGTGCAATAATACGAACTACGAGATTCCGATCTGCGCATGCACGAAACAGTTTTACTCAACCAATCACACCCGTGGAGCGCAGGGTGGACGACTATACAATTTGGCACGCAAAGTAAAAATCGTTTACGACGAGGGCAACTGGAGTGGGCAACAAAGTTCAACTACTTTGCTTTTTTTTATTTTTGTGGCAATTAATTTGCTTGCACTCGCGCATGTGTATGGTCAATATTATGTCACAAGAGTCACATACGGGACCAGAGGGGGAGCTGAGGGGGAGGGATTGTGGGAAACAGTAGCATCGAGGGCTTTGTCCTTTGTGAGAAAGTCGAGCAGACACGGTATTGGTGTTTCTATGTCACGGTTTATGGATGTCAAGGACCACTGTGCGCATGCGCGTTTGTGTGCGTCCGTGCGTGTGTGTATGATGTATTTATTTTGTGTATTTCGTGTGTTTGTGCGTGTTGGTGGATGAGTATGCGAGGTTTTGTTTTGTATCTGCGTGTCTTTGAGCAGATGCTTATGAAAGGTTTAGTATGTGTGTACTTTCGTGCGAATTTACACGCAATTTTACAATTTTTGTGTTTTGGGAATTTTAGTACTTTTTGGAGGTTTGTAAAGTGTGTCAATGTTGAGTCTTAATAATTTTGGTAATGACTATGGGAGCTTTCGATAATTTTGTGACTTTTGATAATTTTGGTTAATGGTAATATTTTTGACAGCTTTGCTACTTTGCAAAATTTTGAAGCATGTTGTCCTTCCCATGTTCGCACTTGCCAGCGTGCTACCCCACAAAGACAGAAGTTGGGTCTTAATCATATTGTAAGGGTGGACTACTCATAAGTGTCATGAGTTCATCCACTTTACTAACAGAAAGTTTTGACAAATTTGTAAAACATTTTGTTGGCAGAAAAAGTGGTGTAATAATGTCCCTTGTACATATAGTATTAATACTTCGGTCTGAAGGTAGCACAATTCTGACATTGATATACCTGTTCCGTTTACATGACGAACTGCACTGTATGTATTTGCATGTGAGTGTGTATTTGAGAGAAAGAGAGAGAGAAAGATTTATGCACAATGCAAACATTCACTCACACACAACACTTCACATACAAACATTAATCACCTATCATTCTTGTCCTCATGTATAGCTCATTAGCTCCCCAACTTAACAAACAAAATGCAACATTAAATATCCTCTTTCTGAACAGCCAAGTCCTTCGTCTGAACATTTGTCACCAAACCCTGTATCAAGATCCAACATGTCGGCAAAAGTAAAAATAGGAATTCCTAACAGCAACATTATTGATCACCACAAAGAACATCGATTACCTTGTCGAACAAACACAACATCACAAGTTTTGTAAAATAAAAGCCGTTTATTTTCACAGTGTCCAGACATTCACACACAAATCATAAAGCTAGCGTTTATGGCAAGTTCTTTACAGGCGAATAGAAACATTGAATTATGACATTCCGATCTTTTGTGATGATCGATTGATTTTTCCTCTCACATGTGCGCGAATGATGATGGAACGAGCTCTGATTAGTTTTTTTCTTAAGTAGGCCTCAGAAGGAAAATATTAATAAGTCGTTATTGAATGTGGGGGTCGTTTAGCAATACACCAGCTTTACAGTCTGTTGATGGGAAAATCATGTTTGTAGGCTGAGATGCGAGGCAAATAATATTTCTTGTGTGCCTTCTCGAGACTGAAAATAATGAACATGTGTATTTATGGAAAAAAATACTCGAACGTTCATAAATGATGCACTAGCATGACTGCCTGAGTGACAGAGTGAGTGAGTGAGACTATTCCTTTCAAGATAAACCCAAGTATTTGTGTTTAGAGTGAGTTTCAATCAGTATCAGATGCAAATTTTAGCGGTCCATCAAGAGGTTCTTACATCGAAACATCACAATTCTCTGGTTTTGGAAAAAAAAAATTGTTTCCCGTCCTTACGAAATGTAGGCTGTTGACTGGACATTAGAACTTTCTTTCTCACTGGCAGTGGCTTTCATAGAACACAGTAAATGGTAATTAAGTCAATCTACATGTCTTTAAAAAACCATAAACAACAATTTTGGGGGAAACTAAAGACATTGATTAAAGACACAGACCTATGATTGGTCATCGTGTCTAACTCTTGAGCTAAACTTCATGCATGACTCGGGTTTGATGGTTGACGATTTATGTTTATTATGTTCACAAGTATAAATACATTTCGGTTTAATATTTAAACCGACGAATTCTGCATTCTGACCATCCGCACACATACACTGATTGCCAAATAGTAAGCATACCTCACGTGTAACAACAGACCTATTATCATATTGTAAACAAAGAAACAATAAAGACACACAGTATATCAACAACGTTTTACAAGGTTATTTTACAATGAATCAACCGGCAACACTTTCCGGTGCATGGTGAACGATTTTAATACAACAAAGCAACATGCAAATTTTATGCATCTTGGGTGGTTTTACACTCGGATAACTAACCTGCATCCCCTAAAACTGGAAAGCTTCTAAAAATAGTTCACAAAGATGCCAAGAGGGAGTACAGCTTAACTAGATCATGAGAAAAGGAAAGAAAGACAATAAAACTATGCCAGAGAAGTAACACAAGGACCAGGGTGATCAGATGTGTGTATATGTAAGGCCTCATATGAATCGACGAACTTTGCTTAGTTGACCTGTTTGCTCACTCATCACGTGTTCACCGTCTCCAACAGTCATCAGTCTCACGATACTGCAGACGGGAAGAAGGATAAGAAGAAAAAGTTTTCTGCACGAAAATCATGAAGAAGTTCGATACTGTCTAAACCTACCACAGAAATACAGATACGCAGAATTTATCAGAAAAAATATAGGAAATGGCTACAGGAACACAGGAAAGAAATGCGATAAAGATGTAAAAAGATGCCAGAAGGGTGGTACTGTTACAGAAATATTACAGAAGTGGATTTAATAACTAACTTGAAAAATTGAAAATCTTGAAAACATTGTGATCACAACTGTACGAGTGACGCCTGAGCTCCATTCCAAACTTGTTTTCAGAAAGCAAATAACAGAAATTTCAAATAAATGAACAAAAAAATATTTTCTTCCTCCTGTTTCTTTTTAATCAAAACATTTTTACGACTTGATAGGTAATGTCCATTACAGGAAAAAATACACTGGAATGAGATAAATGGAGTCTCAGCCTCTCAGGAACTTGTGTTTTTGTCGTAAAAAATACTCAGTAAGATTCATCACGAATCTTTCAAAATATTTCTATATATTTTTCGTGCACATCTTCTCAAGCTGAGACGAGGAACAGCATTGTGAAGGAAGCTGGTGGAATATTTTGTCAGCTTATTCCAGATGCATGCCAAGTCATTTTGCCTGCTCCAGACAACAGATGGGGAAAATGGAAACTACGTCCGACTTCATTTATCGGAGAAAAGAACAATTCTGACGTTTGGCCAATGGCGAGATCCTTCAACATTTATTAGGGAAGTTCGACTGTCGAGACGATCCCTACAGTCGTGTTCCAGACACTTCCATCCCTGACTGCTTCTCTTACGAACGAGCTTCATTCTGCTCAGGACGAGAAAACCTTGCAATGTTCACTTGAACTTACTTTAACAACCTGTCCTTTTAAGCTTCTGAGGCTAAATCTCTCTCCAATGAATTGTTCCTTTGTGTGGGTTGTACTACGTCCACAATGGAAAGAAGAGATAACTATACGGGAGAGGAATGCAGCTGGAAATGGAGAAGTAAGGAAACTCCTCCGCACTGAAAAAAAAGCAACAGAAAAAAATTTTTCTTCTGTTGAGAATTTCAATCTACATTTTTCTTTGATTGATTGATTGATTTATTGATCGATTGATTGGAGTGACGGTCCTGTCATCAACAATCACGATTCTGTTTCAGTTAATGCTAAGCGTGGTACTAAGAGCAATTATGAAAATTCAGTTTCTAGTGTGTTTTAGTAAGTAACTAAGAACAAGAACTCAACCCATCGCCTCTTGCTCTTAGAAAAGGCAAAAATAGCGATGATGATATTATAAATCATAATTAATCAAAATAAACCACAATCGGACTAGAATGGACAATCAATAAGGGAATTGATAACACGTACAATTATTCATTAAATATATCAGTAAGAAAGATAAAGATAAAAACCGTATAATGATAAAACCAATTTTATTAATAGTTGTCTTTCATGCTTGTATACTTCACATACTAAGTACAACAGACTCAGTCATGTACTATGTACGTGGCAAAATAATTTAACATCATATTGAGAATCAAACGAAAAAATCGCTGAAAAAAAAAAATGGATTACAAAGGGTTGATCTCTTGCTTAAGAACTGGAGCCGTATTCCTTTCATCTGAAATCGAGATTTAAAGATCGTCAAGCTGAGAACAGTAATGACAAAATGTCACCAGGGTTCGCGATGCACATACATGGTCGAACGACAGACTATTGTCTTTGTGGAAGACTAGCTTAGTTCTGGCATTGCCCTTTACAGACATCCTACACCATTCTTGTGCTGCCAGGATGAGAGTCTTGCTACATGGATTAAATAATCGTGGGAATCCTTCTCGAAAACATGGTCTGGACATGTAAACGCCTTCGGTCCTACTATCCCTGGTTCGTATACATCGCCAGTCGAAGTACCCTGTTAAATGCTAAACAGAAATAGTCAGACAGCCACTGTCGCACCCCCAGAGAAATTATTCTTCCACAATTGCACAGTTCACAATTGCACCGACATTGTGGAACCGGGGATCAAGCTATTGGTCTTGGCCAGAACAAGGTCCTGTTTGAGGCTTCCAGCGAGTGGGACATCTACATGGCTTCCTCTCTCGATTGTCTCACGAAAGAAGGGAGGCAGTAAAACTTGCACGTTGAACCCTTTGTTAAACTGCTGCTGATTTGTCTCAAATGCTGATTGAGTGATGGGGAGACATTAAACTTAAGGAAACTCACGAAAAAAGCAGCGAAGACTACATGATTGCAGTGTGCTCGTAGGACGGAGAAAAATCAACGTGTTGTGACAAGGATGACAACAGTTTATTGAAATACACAATCACGTAGTTAATCACGTAATTACACAAAGCTGGAGGTGCGGTAATTATATATAGAAAATCGCACCATTCGGATGCAGTTTGTTCGAAATGAGACAAGAGGATATCATGACAATAAATAGCGACATTGGTTTTTAAATGGAAAATTAAATGAAATACGAAGGTGATTGTTGTAGATGGTGGTGGGGGACTCTCTCTAAAAGTAATTATCCTTGGGGTCGTTGTCCTAGAAATGACCTGCTAATTAGAAGGAATCTCTGACTTGGACGTATAGTGGCTGATGACCAGACTGAAAACTGAATAGTGGAACACACAGGTATGTGCAGAAGCTGTAGTAAAACATGGATGTAGAAACAGGTAATCCTAGTCGTCTCCAAATAAACACACATTCACTCATATTACAAATGCACACACAGACATATGCATGCATAGACAACACACACACACACACACCCACACGCGGACAGGCCAATCGCAGGAGACGACACTCACAGAGCCATGGATAAAAGTAACGGAGCAGACAAATGGCAGAAGTGCTGAAGGACGGATGACGAGATTGTTGTAAAGGTGATTAAAGAAGATATGATGAAGATATGAAGAAGATATGTCCCAGTCCTAACAATAATTGCAATAAATTGTTTAACAGAAAAGGCACGGAACACAGCTATCGTGCAAATATTCCAGTAGATGAAGGTGCAAAGTTCGCTGATGTAACAGAGTATAGAAGCCATGGCTAAGTAGGTACAGAAGCTTTGTTTACTAATCACAGATAAAACAGTTTAGCAGAGCATGTTACCTGTGTGGGATGTTTACACGATTGTTTTCAATGCCATTTACGAGCTTTGTCTTGCATCAGGCAAGAGAACAGTTAAAATTACATTTGATGATGGAACTACAAAGAAATAAGCTGTTTGTAAAACTTGACATTCACGATTTCTGACAATTCACACAGAAATAATGACAGAACCAAATAAAATCAGCTATGTATGGCTAATTCTCATTACCTTTAGAAAACTTTACATCAACAAAGTAATCGGTCCTAAGATTACCCCCACCAAAAAAAAATAATAATTGAGTAAACGATAGAAGAAAACGAAAAAAGATCATGATACATAAATGCATTTCAAATAACTTATGTTCAAATGTATTTTTATTTTTCTTCTATGATCTGAGCGATGAACTGGGGTGTGTCACATGTCATCCAGGGTGGGACGAACGCACTCGATGTAGAAACAAGAATACAGTTCTTATTGGAGTGGCATCATCATTGTTCGCATTTTGGGCGATAACTTACATCACGTGGGAAACTGTTACAAAAGAAGGATAACTATGCATCCCTTCTTAAGTCATCAATTATCAATCACATTATCAATAACTTCTTGTCGCTACAGTCGCATATTTTCACAAATGTTATAAATTACTCCTTTTCAGAAATGAGTTCTAATCCTCTTGTATTCACAAACAATAAAAGTTGTTTTTATTTTCACTGCACATCATGTCTAGCATGAAATAATTTAGGAATTAATCGAACTTGAGGAGTTAAATCAATACTTCTCAGAAGAAGACTATTCTGTTTTGCCAGGTATTTGTTCTTTCTCCTTGCCTCTCTACTTTTGTTAGTCTTTCTCCTTCATGTCAGAAATTTCAAAAAAATCTTTTTCGCCGCAAAAGGCATTTTCAAACTCATACTGTACTTATTACAATAACTGGGAATTCTCTGATTTATTTCTTGGACACAAACCCAAAAGCAAGGCATTACAGTTCACACTGGAAGTTTCATTTCTATCCAGGAGAAGCCGGTAATAATGTCTTTGTTTCCTCCTCTCCAAAGGGCAAATCAAACATGATCATGGAGCTGTCTCCAGGTGTCCCCGGTTTCTGACACTCCGATATGAATTCACACAATTCTTTGTAAATCCCACACAAGTCTCGGTTTTTAAGTTTCATGTTTCTAACTGCAAGCAGTTCTCTGAATCAGGGACAGTTCACGAGAAAAACTAGTTCCACAGCGCTGTACAAAGGCCAGAAACAAACATAACTGGACCGCAGGACAGAGGTAGAACTATGAGATAGTAATGGAGGAGTAATAAACGGCAAGGTATTTTGATACATATAGAGAAAACACCACCTGATAGACAGTTTGTAGTATTTAGCTTACTTCCCCTCCCTCTTTCCCCTGTCCCTCCATCAATGTATCCGATGTGTTTGTGGCGAAGCTGATGGCGGGTGGTTGCCAGGTCATCTTTATCTCTCATCCCCACCCCCAGTCACCACCACTCACTCCTGACTGGAATGTTCTCAGCAAGTTTTTCTTCTGCTGTTCACACACAGACGACAATCTATTTACTTCGATCTTAGGAACATGTCACAGCTTCATCATGTTTGTGATGTGAAAGTGAGTCAGCAGCTACCAGAGACCTCACTGAGCTCAGGTGTTGTGACAGGTGATCAGGTTACCACTGGGTCTGTCAAAATACCTGTGGCACTTGTGTATTCATTGTAGTGAGCTTTTCACCCAAACAGGGCATGTCCGGGGATAAGATTGGGGAAACAAATGTCAGCCATACAGGCTCCAGGTGGACAATGTCAACATCAATGAGAGACGGACAATGAGCAAAAGGGACACAACTGTGAGGCAGTGTAGTCTGTGGCTGGCATAACTTGAAAGACGAAGACGAGCAGATGGAGTCCCCTTGCTTCCTTTGTCGGTTCCTGTAAAAAGTAGATAAAAAGAGGCTAAAATAGAATTATTTCCCCTTAAAATTTCTTATTTAAATTAATTAGAAGAAGAAGAGAGAAAGAAAGAAAAAACAACATGCCGGAAGGAAAGAAAAAATGCGATAAAAGTAATCTAGTCTTTAAATTTTCTAAAAGGAGGTTTTTTTTTAAATCGTAGTTAAACATTAAATTTAGGGATGTTTGAGTTTCTTTCCGTTATAAGATTTAGCAGGGTTTATTACTGACAGAGTTTGAAGGCGATTACGAAAAGAAAGAACGTATCAAGCATCACGTGACACTGAACTGCAGGAACTCATCCCATCACAGTTGTAATTCACACTCTGGTCACCAGGTTGAATTAAATCTTCATTCTGTTTACCGTTGTGTCTTTGGTCACTAAATTGGTGTAAATCCTTATACTTTGGTTCATACGTTCGTCGGCTTGTCTTCTACTCTCACAGCGCCACCTATAAAATCCCTTTCCTTCGTTTCCCACTCGTGAGTCGCCAAGCAACGAGTTACTGACTTATTCTTCTTAGGATTTTTTGTTTGTTTGTTTGAAGCTGATGTATGGGAGAAGTGCTTTTAGCTAAAGACGATTTCTCAGTGTAGGGAGTCTTCGTGGAGAAAACGTGTGAAAGAGAGGAAAGGGGTTAGGTGGGAAAGGAGTAGAAGGTGGCTGGATGATCAGTGTTATATTTGTTATTCTCTATTGATATTGTATAATGTAATATTTGTATTATTTATTTTATTGTTATACTACTGAATGTTCATAACGCTTTTAGAACTATCTTTATTTCATTTATGTTCAGGTGCTGCTATCGTTATATTTTAAATTCGCCTTTTTCTGGGCTCCATGTTTCTCTGAATTTATATCAAATTAAAATTTAGATTGTTTTCTACTATTTTCACAGTTAATGACAGTACAGACTGACGTAGTTTTTTTTAGGTGGATTCAACCTTTACAGTCTTTGTCGTCAGGAAAGTTTAGTTAATAAGCTTTTAATGACCTTTTGTGTAAAAACTTTTAATCTAGTTGAATTTGCTTAAGACCTTTTAACGTTTTTTTTTCTTTGTGGGACTTTTTTTTAGCCTTTATCACCACAGCTGAGTGCAAAAGGATGTGCGTTCCTATTTAGATATTCTCAGTGTAGTCTGGTTGTAGCTGTTTTCGTCTGGTTTAATTGTAAAAAAAAGGAAGGATAATGGCTGGACTGAATGTAACTTTGATACATCCATCACCCCTACTATTATACCTTTACTTTGTTTCCGACACTTTAAAGTCAGTTATAAATATGAATGAACAGCCATATGTGTTTGCTTTCCCCATAAAGTGATACATTAGACTGTACACCATTATAGAAATATTGTATGGACGATTCCTGGAAAGATCGAGAGAAGGGAACATTCGACATGACAACATGGAGTTATTCATGTTATCAGTATCAGGGACAGACATTTATGTACATAAGGGCTTTGCAGTTCATGGAAAGCATAAGGGAAGAGTTAACTAAAGAATATATAATTTTATTACATCAGTTATTTTCAATCAAAATGTCGTTTCAACAGACGCTTTATTGAGGGCATCAAAGTTGATATTTCCTATAAACATAACATCTGAGATAAAATTTTCCAGGACCTCACTAATCTGAACCAGAACGGACTGTCCCCCACTTTCACACAGTCTCGCAGCCTCTATCCAGGGAAATGTCCTTATGCTTTACAAGAATTCACTTTTCCGGATGGCAGGGAGGGAGTGAGAAGGAGTGAGGGTGTGAGAGCCGTTTTAATACCATGTAGTGCACGGGGAAGAGGAAGATGCAGACTCCCTTTGGGAGTGAACAGGAGATATAAATAGTAACAGATGCTATGCCATGGGCTATGCAGGAAGCGTGAAACTGTGATAGTTATCTCTGGAATCTTGTCCACAGCAACTCACCTCCCGAGCTTCACTCTCAGGTTCTTACGAGGAAAGAAGGAAGTTTGAAATTTATTTCAGGACCGTTTGTGTTTTGTCCACAATGAAACTTTGCAAGAACTGTCTCCAGGTAGCATCCTGATTGTCAAGATTTCCTCTTCTTAGTCGCCAACATTTTTCCTCTGCTGAATCACGACTCTCTCAGTTCTTGTCACACGATTCCTCTTTGCGTTTTCTATATCTGTCTTTTATTTGTCCTCTTTCACTAGTCATCAGTACTGTTTGTTCTTCCGTCGTTCATGTGTTGTTCACGTTAAGTTCTTTTCTCGAGGACTTACAATCGTGAGTATGCTCTTTATAAATTATGCGCTTATTATTTATTATTATTTTTACTTATTTATTAGTTTAATTAATTTATTTACTGTATCTTTCAGCTTTATAGCTCGATACAAGATACAAATCCAGTAGCAGAGTCGTCCAACTACACAAACAAAGGCAACGAAGAAGGGAGAGATGGTGGGGAAAAGAAGATAATTATATATTTTTTTCAAATCTCTTCCTAACATTTGTGACAGACGTAGATAAACCAAATTAAAATTTAACAAACTTTCTTTTTTAACCACTTTTCTTTCTAGCTAAAACTCATCTATTATCACACACTGAAAGATGGAAACATAGTTACCTCTCTTGACATTGTAGGTATCGGCTGAAACAAAGACATACAGTGTGTTACAAATGTCTCTTGCTATTACAAGACAACAGCAAAAAAAAAAGAAATGAAACGACCCTGCTTGACCCGTGAACTTACGATTGAAGGGGAGTGTCAGGACCTTATTCATCTTGAGGGTGCACATATCTCTTTTCCTTCGCTGCCTCATCTGTCCTACTCTACAAAGTCAACTGTTGTAAGTACGCGGCGTGACACGGGTTTCGAACCACCAGTGTGCAGCCTTTGGCTTCTGAAGCCGTTGTTCTAATACTCAGCTGATATCCACTACCTTCTTGCTCATACGTCAAATCATTTTTACTCATCACATAAAGGATGCGTTCCTAAATCATTATCAACATTAATATGCGTATATAAATACATATAGCGGGTTGAGTATCTCTATACATATAAGTTAATAATAATAGGAAAAAAATGAGACATTAAACAATGTGAACGTCTTTCTCTCCCACACACATGCGTGAAACACACATAGAGAGATAAATATAAATAAGACAGAATACATTTACTTGCGTACAAATAATGAGCATTTTCAGGGATGTGGGAGAATTCTGTTTGTCTTTCTGTAACAACCCTGCCATCTCCTCAGGCCCTTTAAGAGAGATAGAGAGAGAGAGAGAGACGGAAGCAGAGACACCCCGTGCAACGTGATTAACAAGTGGACAGGCTGGCTGGAGACAAAGAATGCCCATGGGTTTGTTTTTTTCCTTCTTGCTTCGTCTGCTAGTAAAACAAATAGGACAGGTTGTCGAGCTGACTCAATTTCTTTTTCAATCCAAAAACTGATGTTCTTTCTTTTACCTTTTAGGTTCCGTTGTTACACATATTTATCTACCATGTCGTTAGTCCTTGTGTGTGTGTTTGTGTGTTTTTTTTTTTTTTTTTTGTTAAAAAATTGAGTTCGATTTATTTCGAAATGTCAGCGCAAATCCAAGTTGTCCACAATTACTTGAAATGCATTTACTTTTTTAATTCAAGTAGCTGAGGGGCTTATGTTGCAAAAGAAAGGCAATGTTTATTCATTACGCAAAAAGAAAATCGCGAAATTGCTTCATTTAACAAGAGAACACCTTTTTATCTTCTTTTCTTTCAATATTAGCCCCGATACATTATCAGCAGAGCGGACCTTTAAGCTCAACCAGTTTGACATCAACCTTAAATTAGACACATCCAGGCCATACCGACTGCCACTAAATCTTTCTTTATCAAACTAGGAAAACATTCCTTTCATGATTTCGTGGTTATTTATTATTTATTTAGTCTTTTTTCTGCAAGCGTTTAATGTTCTTCAAGTTTCAGGTAACCAAAATAATAAGGTTTCAACGATTAATTCTAGAAAGCATTTTCTCCGCCAAGAAAACAAAAACTCACTTATCTCTGCAAAGAAACTATTTACCAACTGAATTTAAACTGGAGTAATTTACGATCTATCTTGTGTTTAATAAACAGAAAAAAATGTCTAACAAACTACAAACGTTTTTATTCGTTCGGAAAGTTTATTGAAGTTTCAAAAAATTTATTTCCTGACTGTTGCTTTACTGATTCAATATACTTTTTTAAACGTAGGCGGTCCATTGACAACATCGCGGAAAACTCGTTTAAAAAGGGGGAAAAATATTCTAGCTAAACTCAGAAAACTTGTAAGAAATGTGAATAATGTATATTGAGTTTTAACGCCAACCAAAATGTTCTAGAAGACAAACTTCTAAGCCATAAACAATTTTTCCTACAAAAATCTACTGATGTGGAACAGGACGTGAGAAGGAGCATTTAAAAAATAGAGTCGAGAAGAAATTTCAATGCACATTAAAAAAAGTTGTTGGCTTGCTCGTTCTCTTCTCTTTCATAGATGAAATCCTGCTTGTGTTCGATAGAAAGTCAGGATGGATCGATGGTGGTGGTGTTCCGAGTGAAGAATGTTCATGCTTGATTGAATCCCGTGTTCAGTTGAGCTCTTGGCGAGCAGGCAACGTGTAACCCAATACTCTCCAGAGAACGGCTCGGCACTGGCTTGAAGAACACTCATCATAAACAAAGTGTTCTGCAAACTTCTAATTGCTTCTCTACAGTAGCTCATGCAGAACAAGGACATTTTGGCATCCTGCATGAAGACGTGTTCGGAGAGTTTTGTAACCAAAGGTAATAGGTTGTAACACGTGCCAATGTTGGTTTGGACATTTTATTCTTCATCAATTTGAAAGACTGTATCGCGTGCCGATAGTTTTGGGTCAGTTTCTATTGCAGTGCTAATATTGGTTCGAAGATCAAACCAGTGCTCATATTATTTGAAACAGTTTTATATATACAACTGTGTTAGCATGAATCGGAAACATGAATGCAAAAGAATAGCTTTTTTTGCAGACCTTAGTACAAGTTGCAATTATTTCTGAAGGATGAGGCTCCAGTAGCAAAATCTCCATCAATAGCCTCAAAAGGACGACACAGTCGAATTTTTAGTTTTAAAAAATCGCACTTTTCTCCAGGGTCTAAAGAACCTTTTTCTGTCGTGGGCTAGACTCGGTTGATTTCTTCTAGCAAAAGAGAATTTGATTTTTAAGATTTTCTAATGCTCACAACACTTTGAGGTTTCTTTTAGTTCTTCTTTTTGTTGTTGTTGTTCTTGTAGTTACTGCTCTTGTCCTTGTTGTTCCTTTTCATTTTTCTATCTTGTTTTTCTTTCTTCAATCACCGCAATTTATGTTTCAAACATTTAGAGATATAGTCGTATTACAGAAAAAAAAGATTTGCTGTGGGACTAGCTTTCGTCTGTAAAACATGTATTCTCACATTTTCCTCAACTTTCGTCTCTCTCGACGACCCGTTCCATGACCGATGAAGGACTAGACATGTTAAAATGTAAATATTTCGACATTTTTTCTAGGGAAGAATGTTTACAGTTTCCTTGGATTTTGCGAAAAAAACATCAAATGGCGTGTCTCGGAGACGGGAAGAGAATGAGCCAAGTGTGACTAATACAATTTGGGTATCGACCCATGTGCGTCCGATAAGCAAAGTGGGAAATTGATGTCACGTGAGACTTCACAACGTTCATCATTTTCCATCCAGTCCCGGAAATTGGAGGCTGTAAGACCCAACTAAATGGCTCTTCGATGAAAATCGAGAAGCAAACACATCGATGTTGGAGGACCGCTCAACTGTTCTCGCCTGGACCGGAGAGGCATCATTTCTTGTCTTACTAAAATTCGTAGGAGTAGTCTACAACATTAAGACCACGCTCGCAAATCGGTGTTCAAACATGACCCCTTCATTGCTCTCTTCAGAACTCTTGACAATAAAATAAAGTCTCGATATAGAATTCATAAATGAAGGAAACGAAGACAAAATAATAATGGAAATAAAGGTATCAAACTTCTAGGTTAGTCAAATATTAATTGTTGACGGTATAGATAAACATTTAGCAGAAGCATCTATTTTATAAAATGTTTTACTGTAGGCACCTATATGTTTATTTTTCCTAACGGCTGATGTTTTGCAGTTATGTAACAAGTTTGAAATCGTTGAGTGATGTAAAAGTAATATAAGAACAGATTTATAGTAAACAAGTTTTAAAGAAACAACTCTTCCTACAATGACAGCATGAAAAGAGATTATAAATAAAAACATTTCCAGATTAGCCGTCAAAACAAAGTTTTTATAAGGTCAGGAGGTCAAGTTCTCCATTAAGGACGTATCAGACTTTCCGCTGCTTGTCTATGAATCAAACCTGCGATATTTATCTTTGTTGTTCCTTCCTTGTCTTCCTGGCCTTGTTGGTCCCAACTTTTAATGGTGCATTTCCTTCGCCAACAAAAGGTCACCTTCACAGTTCAAACCAAACAGCCATCGACCTTTCGCTCCAGCTAAAGGTGAAGTCTGGGAAAGTTCCAGATTAGATTCTTCCGTGCGAGTCACGGCGGTCGTCAGGTGCGCTGGCGGCCTTGATGGCACGAATAAAATTTATCATGAAATATTGCCTTCGGCATGTACGCTTGGGATGCTCCGCAAACACGGAGCGTGGTGCCAGACACTCAGAGATGCCTTGATGGAATGTTGATTGTCTCGTTGCTTGCTGAAGATCAGGATTTTTCAAGACCAGCTTGGCACAAACCACGTGTTTTTCAGGTCACATCTCTATTTTTTATTGATAGTGTTGTTTTTGTTTTGTTTGATGGTGCAAAAGAGCTGACGTTCTTAAGTAAAATGCGCAGCTAATGGTTTGAAGCTCTTTTCATCTCCATGCTATGGCTGCTCAAAGTGTTTCTTTGGCTATAATGTAGTCTTTGAAAATATAGTTAGGAACCGATAGAAGATTATCAGCAAGCTATAACACTCGGGACTACTAATGAAGCCAGAGAGTTAACGAAGTAATACATTCACTTTCCATTACGAGCGGACGAGGGAAGGGGAAGTAACCAAACCACAGGTGACTGCAGGCATGGATGTGAGATGGAAAGTGGGTAAAGAGTGGATCCACGCTAAAGAGTGTCTGAATGTTTACTGCTACTTAACAACTGTTAAATCAGACATTAGACTGATTCTTGCCACATAAAACTATTTTGATATAATTATAGACTAAAATACTTGGACAGAATAAAACATCGCTGGTGGGACAAACCAGAGTTTATATACATTTTACATTTTATACATTTTTTATATTTATATACCTTTCACGGACGTGGACAGAAAAAGAAACTCACATACACGCACGCTCGTAATTAACTTCTAAACTCACCACTGAGGACAGTGACCTGTGTGCTCTTGACCAACAGGTTGGAGGTTCTACACGTGTAGATTCCGCTGTGGTCGAGCTGGGCGTCCCGTATCTCCAGGATGCTTACAATCGTTTTGTCAGTCAACGACACAAACTTCTGGATAAATGTCTGTTGTAAATAAAAATCAAGTCCATTGTCACAGAGAAAGAAAACATTAAATATCATTAATATAAATATATAATGAGTAAACTCTAGCACTGTCTTGAACCCAAGCTTAAGCCCATCAGGGAACTAAAAAGTTTCCACACTTAGATACATGTAAGTATTAACAAAGGAAAAAAAATCAACCGAACGCATATAGGAAAAGTTATTTACTGAGAAATTGTTCCCAAGGATGTGGACTGATTTAGGATTTATTGCCTAGCACAAACATCATTCCAACTACAAGCATATTGGTAAGACACAGTGTGTGGGGCCTTCGACCAAACACACGACCTCCGCGAAATCCACCAGGCATGGAGCCATCCCAGAACTTGAAATATCGCCACAGGGATCGTGTTGCTAAGAATGTTGGGATTGAAGGCAGTGTTGCAGCGAGCTAAGGGGACCATACAAATCTCGGTTTCGCCATATCGTCGTTTATTTTCTCACTAATGTCTTATCGTGTCTGGATCCTGACAGAGAGAGCGAAAGGAGACAATTCCTTACACTATGGCCGCCTATCAATCCATCTTGTTTGCTCTGAAGCTTTGAGTTCAACATCGTGTACAGCAATGACAACCACCACTGTACCTATCTCCGACTTTAAAATCGTATAAACTGTGACTACTTCGAGTCAATTCGGTGAACAAGTTATTAACCTACCATTACCACGCAATAGTCTAAACGTTTAGGGCAATGAAATTTTTGGTCTAATTGATTAAAAAAAAGTTTAAAGGCTATTTCTCCAAATCTAGGTGAATAATTCTCTTCTATTTTCAAGATACCACCATACACAGACAAAGATTAAATTCATAGAAACGCAGAATTAATTATGACCCTAGTTCTCCCCGTTGGCCGACGCCATTTCAAAATAAACTCACTCATGTACAACCCTGAGAGTTGTGTTGTTGACCTGTGTTTGTCAATATCTTAGATCTTGGGGAATATTATCTTGCATTTAGTTTTATACAGGTATTTTAAACAACTGCACCCCTCTAAAAGTTTTTAAGAGTAAACTAATTACAAAATAATGTATTAACTTTGTAACTTTCTGATGTTTATCAAGAAAACGTGAGTAGATGGAAATGAAAGGCATGATCGATGACTTTGATAAAAAAAATAATTAATGCTGTTCGCTATTGAAAAATCTATTAAATGGCTGATGGGTAGGCAGCTGGCTGGTTCCGCCAGTCTTTACTCACAGTTTGAAAGTGAAGCGCAAGCCAAAAACATGGCGAAAAAGCGACTTCCTGACAAAGAATTATGAACTTGACACATTTTCGATCAGCTTTCACTCGTATAGTTAATACCGTTAAAAATCGACAGATTAATTACAGAAAATTCGGCGAAAGTGGACAGTGCAGATGACTTCGTGAATAGGTTCGACTAGTTCTCAGACAACAGGGATCCCACTGACAAAGAGATGATGATGATGATGGAGTTTTGTAGCGCGCTAGTATCCGCATCACAAAGATGCGCTCAAAGAGGCTAAAGTATCACTCGTTCAAACTATCTTTGCAAGGAAGTTTTCTTCCTTTGTTATTTTTTCTACTCAGTTTTGTGACAAGTTTAAGAAAAAAATTCTCGTTGGTAATTTTTACAGAATTGAGTTGTATCTGTAAATATTTATTGCTACTTGTTTGACTAAAGGTTGAGGTATTAAAAAGGTTGCATATATTAACTGACATGTACTTCATGTAGCTTGAAACCATTTAGTACCACTTGGTCAATGAGAAGCACCCGTACTAAGGAAAAGATTTTAGGATGAAAAATTTGTAATCCTGTCTTTCGTAAAGTGGCGGGCTTACCACAAGTACACTTTGACCCGGAGAGCTCAATTAGTTCGGGAACTAGAAGGACAACCTTAATCCACAAAGACAAAAAAAAAACACCATTTAAAAATGAATCGTACAATTTGTTTTATTTTTCAGCTAAGATTCTGTATTTTATAGATAAGAAGTTAACATCCTTATTCTTCAAAGCTTGTCTAATGGTACAAGAATATTAAAAGTCTGTGCAATACACATATCGTGAAGCCAAATAAAAGGCCCCATAGAGTGTTTAACATTTTAGCTTGTATTATTAAGCTCAGTTGCCTCGGTAGCTTAGTTTTTGAAACTTAAATTAATTTGTCATGACATTGCATAAAAAATGATGAGCCTGAAAATGTGGGTGTTGATTTATGCAAACAATCCTAACTTGAAGGCAAACTCGCGGATGCACAAATACCTGACAATGTGAAACTGTACAGACACCAATCCATCAGAGTTTTACCTCTAAATCCTGTGCTACTAGACTCGTAAAGTTCTGGAAATGTTATCAACTTGGACATACAAAGATCAGAGAGTGCCACAAAAAAGTAAAGTGCAAAAGTTAACTCCCAAGTGTGGGAGTGTTGACTCACCTCGCACTTAAACTGAGCTTCACTCCAACTAGTTTCCTTCCAAACATCTTGTCCGATACGCTCATATAAAACCAAATATAAAAAGCACCAAGGTGTGAAAATGTCATTAAGCTACGACAGCAGCAATACCTTTTCATCTGCATTGGTCGCCAGTTTGATTCCTTCAAAGAACCAGTCCAAATCCTCCGGAGGATACTCCAGGCCGGTGGCGTTACAAATGAGGTAGATGCGGTCATCTTTGTCCACAGCAGCGGACCCAGAGATTTGAATAGCTTGAGTAATTAAAACAAAAATTGGAACTAAGCGAACATTGGTACGTGGACTCTTCATATCTGGACGAAGGGGCGGAAAAGGAGTGAAAATAAGAAGGAAGACAAGCAGGAGATGGGAGAAAGGGCAAAGAAACAGGAAGAGACAAACCAGAAGATGCGCACGGAAGAAAAGGAAATGAATAAAAAATGTGTATTAATATTTTAGCGAGGTTAGTTTGTAGTAATAGTCACAAAGCCAAGTTTACAGTGCTAAATGTGACTAGAGGAAAAATATATTACTTACAGGGTCTTGGAGTTGGCGTGGATATCGGTTCCCGTGTATCTGTCAATAAATATAAAGAAATATTCTTAGTGATCCTAATGATACACAAAGAGGAGGAGAGAAGAGTTTACGACTAGAATCGCAACATTAAATAAAGATAATTTTACCTTTACACATGTGAGTGAGACAAACAGACAGACAGACAGACAGACAGACAGACTAACCAAGGTGAGTAAGGTTGGACCCAGGTCAAGAAAACAACGTTTTCTAGACGAGCAGGTATAGCCCAGGGCTAGAACAAAGACATGGTTGTTCAGATACATGGCAGCATCATATCAAAGTCCTGGGAAACAAGTGTCTCAACACTTACCATGGACCTCCAGCAGCACGTGGTGTCGAAGATGTCTGAGCTTGGAGCTGACCTGACACTCGTACACGCCGGCATCCTGCAGACGCACGCGCTTGATGAGGAGGTTCCAGTGCTGGGAACCGGGGTCGTGCTCCAGCATGAAGCGGATGATCCTCCCAAAACGTCTCCTTCCCCACTGTCAGGGGATTGGGGTCTGAGGCTTTTCTCCAGATGACCTGAACAAGTAGCAGCATCATTGATCATGTCACGTGATATAACGTCTGTCTTCATCTCTGTCTCTTACCCTCTCGCCCACTAGAAGACCCTGTCAGTAAGCGACAAAACTTCACCAACCTAAACTGCACTGGAAAAATTTGCTGTAAGTACGTGAATAAACAAAACAAAATGAAATAAAAAAAAACTCCTATGCGCATGTTGCCCAAAACGATCAGTACTAAGATGCAATATAGCGCAAATTAATAATAATAATAAATAATTATTATTATTGAATAGCAATTTTTTACAGTAATTGGTTTATGTTCTGAACACAAATCAAGTACATGAACAATATAAATGTAAAAAATTGTACAACAAATATAACAAGTCTTATGCTAGTATCTTCCAGTTTTTAATCTTAAAATGCACAAATCTACTCCAACAATTTTTTGTCGATAAAATTCTTTCTCAGTAGGGAGAGAAATTGCTGTTTTACGCCGAGCCAGCTGATAAGGCAATGCAGTCATCGCTGTAAACAGATTCCACTTGCAGAGAAAAAAATAGTGTGTCCGAGACGAGATCTGAACCCACTCAGCAAAATGAGTTTTATTCCCATTTGATGATCACGGAAATGAGATTGCTAATGAAGAGGTTGTGGGATGCTTGATAATTAATAATGTCTTTACATTCAGTTGATTTTCAGCGGTAGTAAACAACTGCGCCAGCATGCACAGGAAAAAATGGCGACTGGAATCGACTTTCAATCAGCGCCGTGCTAACAGCTGTTGCCCATGCAGTTTAGTTATGCAGCGCAGCAGAAGTAAATAAGACCAAAGATCACATCTCGGTGTCCAGGACATCAGGATGAAATCATAAAAAAATTCACGGATACACCCATCCAGCAAGCCACCCACACTCGCATCCACACCCACACACACACACGCGAGTGCACGCTCGCCAACGTATCCAGGGTCAGACAACTGCGACGCTGCTGCTGCTGGCGCTGGGAACTCTGAGCTTTACAGCTGTCTGGGAAGGTGTCAGCCGAGGTCTGAAAATGGCTAGTTTGATGATTTTAATGGATTGGATTCCTCGCAAGAGGATACGAGGGAAAAGAAGTGTCACTCTTCACCTGTCAGGTTGTCGGTGTTTGGTTGGCACTTCACTGCAAACATATTCCAGACTTTTTTTAAAAAAAATAAAGAAAAGACAAAAAATAAAAAAAAAATGAGTCAACAAAACATTCACAAAATTTCAGGGTAGGGCCTTGCACTGGTTGCCCTAACCTGTGAAGAGAATGTACTTCTCAAGTTCCACGTAATCATTGTACGTTTGTGTATTTATTAACAGGTTGTTTAAATGGCAACTAGCATGGGGAATACTACTTATAAATATAAAAATAAGAAATGGCAAAACTTTTTTTGGCGAAGGTTTCTAATGCATTAGCAATGGAAGATAACTATATTAGGTTCACAGACACAGAGAATAAGCTATACATGCTATCCTTCTATGAAATATTGTAACCATTTTCCTCTAAATGATGATCATCAGTATTCCAGACAAAGAATGTAACACATATTTACCATCCGTCTTAGGAATATCGTAGCCATTTTACCCTATCTCTGGCCAGAACATTTTGCTTGGCAGGGAGGAGCGAGCTGGTGCTCTGATTCCCATGAGAGAAAAACATAGATAACTGCAATGAAACACAGTCATAGGCACCACTTGGTATCAGCATTTAGCAAGGGGAACTATTTCCCTTGACACCGTGCTTTGGTCGTCCTCCTCCTTGAGAAGGTTCGGACGATAGCCACAGCGGAACTACCCCAACGGGTTTTCATATTTTTGTCTGGCAGGACATGACATTACAGTCCACGTTTATCAATGACATTCTGGATGGACAATCTTCACAATCGTTTCTGACATGTTCATTCTGACCCAAAGCCATGTTGGAAAAAAAGCTGCCACCTTTCGCATGCTAGAACTACATCTCGCCATTATGATCATTACACCTTATTGTCA
This sequence comes from Pomacea canaliculata, assembly GCF_003073045.1. Taxonomy (NCBI): domain Eukaryota; kingdom Metazoa; phylum Mollusca; class Gastropoda; order Architaenioglossa; family Ampullariidae; genus Pomacea; species Pomacea canaliculata. The sequence continues at coordinate 6,380,408 of NC_037602.1, read as the reverse complement.
TGTTTCCATATATACTATTTCCTTTTAATTTTACATTTATACTAACGCTTTATGCTACTATTATTTGTTCGATTTATCCTTTTGTCCATTCAACCATTCATCTTTTGCTATCCGTCGACCCATTAAGGAAATTACTGAATTATTTTATTTTGGTAAGCACAATTATTCTCCCTCTGTTGATACATACCTTTAAAGTTTTTTCTATATACCACTTCCCCAAATGATTAGAAATAACTGCTGTTCTTGCATCTTTCATCAATCCTTCAATTTTATAACCTGTTCCGTCCATTCTTTTGTCTACCAAACCATTAATAAATAATTCGGTTATTTATTAATTTGTGGCTTCCTTATTAACCTCTTCTCCGCTTCATGTAGCTTTCCTTGTTATTTTTCTCTTTGATAGTTTTCACAATCTTTCCTAATAAAAGAACTAGTTTAAACCTTATTCATTTTATCCCATCACACATAAATGATAACTCCTAGGAGTTTGTTACCTAGAATATTGAATCATCACGAAAAGCTTATTAAAACTATGAAGTTTAGAAAATAGCTTTGGAACTTTTAAAGATCAGACAACAGTCGACGCCATCCATGTCTTCCTTCGATCAAAACTGAAAGAATGGATTCTCCGGACCCATATGAAGTTGAAAAGATATTTGCGTGACCCTTTTGCCCCACTTCTCATTCTTTGTCGAAACAGACTGTCAGCATCATTTTTGGACACTAATTTCCCCAGTGACGGTCCCATAATGGTTTTGAAAGCTAATACAGTTATGTGTTGGCAGACAGGTCGGGAGCCAGGGTCTGAATGGCTCATGGCGGTGCTCCATCAGACACAAGGAACTCGATGCTATGGAATGGACTCGGCAATGTCCCTCTGTCATTAGACACGTAAAGGGTTCTTTAAGTGCTTGCTACCAAGTGAGCATTTGCTGCTGATTCTTGCTCCAAGGGAAACCTATTGGATTAATGGAAAGTATCAGAAGAAACCGTTGACAGCAGCGCCGCAGACAACCACACACGCACACCCTCTCTCTCTCTCCGAGCCACACACACACACAGAATGAGAGAAAGAGATGTACCGAGAAGATAATACGAAATAGGGAAAGATGGAATAAATAAATTAAATCTCCAAGAAATAAAATGAGAATGAAAGAAAAGACAAAAACAAGAGAAAACCAAAATGAAAATAATCTATAAAAGAAAATATATTTTATTACCAGAAATTGTTAATATATATATACTTACAAGATGGTGTAATAATAATACTAGATAATAATAATAAAAAGTATCAAGTGGAAAGGTTATTTTACTAGGAAAGCTTAATGTTTTATATAATACAAAGAGAGGTGTACAGCTTTTATTTTGTGTTCGCTCTGCTGTCAAGGGTGATTACTATCACAAACAACGAGGAATTTCACTTTCTTCATCCTTTCGACCTGAAGTTCTAGACAGTTATTTCAGAGGTCAAAGAGACATCCACAGAATCAACATTATCATAATGGATGCTCTTGGAAAGGCTCTGACTGTGACACCCGTCTGCATCATGTCGAAGGAGCTAAGTATGTTGTCACCTCTCCAGACCAAGCTTCCGTCAAAGACAGGACGAGAGAGAAATACTGACGGACACACGAAGGGATGGGAAATTATTTCAGAGACTCAACAGACTTACCACGAAAAGGCGGCACCAATCGAGTTTAGCCACGAAAGGACAAGTCACGCCAAGTACTTATTCTTCCTATTCTCCGGGTCAGCCATGACAACAACTCATAACTGAGATGGAAATGGCTGAACCTCCAACACACGACTACACCAAATCTGCCGGCAACTTGACCTTATCTGAGATAATCAGCGCTTGTTTGCCTCCGCCATTCAGTGCCATACTCCTACAATTATCCTCATGTTGCATGTTGTCGAAGAACACGTTTGGCCGATAAAATCTCTGCCAGTCAGTTTGTCCGTCCGTTCTTCTTTTTCCCTCCCCCTAGTCTTTCTTTCTCAGTGTTTTCTACCAGAAGTTCAGCCTCTTCAGTTTGGCGAAGGTTGATCAACATGCTGATGCCAAAAGGAACATAACTTGAACGCTTGGAGGGGTCTGCAAGAAACAGAAATTGCTTGTCTGGTGTCCTGGCAGACACATCGCCCCAAATGTCGGGACTGAGAAGCGGGCACAATGGAGGCGGTCTCCTTCTTCTCTTCAGTCTCTCTGGAATGTTATCCTTGCACTGCTCGGTTCTTAGAGGAGCGTGAGATGAGAGGAAAGCATGCAGATTAAAACAGCAATGTCTGTGTGTGTGTGTGTGTGAGTGTGACTGAGCAAAGAAAAAGAAAAGCATTGTGTGTGAGAGAGAGAGAGAGAGACAGAGAGCGTGAGTGCGTGCATGCGTGTCTGTCAACGCGTATGTTTATTTAGACCAGGTGGAGTGGAGGAAATGACTTTAAAGAAGACGGGAGGAAAAGAGGTTAGCCTTTTGTCAGGCTTTTCAGTTCTGCTTGTGTGGTCGGTCTTCTAGCAAAATTGATTCCTGAAATTCAATTACTTTATTTTGTTTTCCAATCCGTCTTTAGCACAAACGAAAGGAATGGGCCACAGTTACATTACTGTACACTCTTATTGTTTTTCCTATTACTTTTTATAAAAATGTCCTTCGCTTGATGGTGTGTCGCACCTTTAAATTAAATCTGGGCAACATTCACGACCTTTTCGACACGCTCGAAGTTTCTAGCCTATCAAGAAACAGTGATTAGAAAAAGTTTTCTCTTAATGTTTTCTTTCTGCTTCATACAATATTGCGACTATGGCGACTATGGCAATAATAATTTTCAAAAATAATGTAGTTGTTTCACTCACTATTGAGATTTAGCAAAACATTGAAACAACGTTTCCTTCTTGATATTGTGTCAAATCTTACGCTTTGATAGTTTGGTAGGTGGCTGGCTGGTTGGTCTACGGGTGTATTTCGTAGAAGACTATTTCTTCGTATCTGTGATTCCCCTCTATGAAAGGGAGAATATCTGAGCATGCGGAAATTCAGTCTAGTAGGGACTAGTAAGAACTACATCAAAAAGCCGAATAAACAAACAAATAAACAATGAATAAAGGTACACTAATCGTGTTGATGATAAAGCAATATTGGTGTTCAGTAGCCACCATATCAGAAGGTCGCCCCCAAGGCGTCTGTGTTTCACCATGACCACAACTGGCTGCTGATAGACCACTTTTGGACCGTTTGACCACTTTGGGGCCATCTGTTTTACATACTGGCGTTCAAGCAAAGTAATGTCATGCCAAAGCTACTTAGCGAACAGCACTGTCACACACCTAATGGAGCAGCTGCATGGCTGACACTGCTACACGTCATCATCACGTGACTCGGACTCTCACGTGGGAAGGAGAAAGAGAGAAGAGATCACAAAAGGTGGAAAATGAAAAGGATCTAAAGGCATTTATATAGGTTATAGCTTGAGGCCACGAGCATGACAGAAAACTTAAACGTGATTCATCTGTGACCTAGAGGTCATAAAAAAATTCTTTTTTTTTTTCAAAATGAAAAGGATAAATTATTGACAACGACAATAGTAGCAAAGAAAAGGAGAAAGAGGATCAAGAGAAAATTAATAAAGAAAGAAGATTGAAAAAAAGAAGATAACTAAAAAATAAAACAGAAGAATAAAGGAAAAGAAAAATTTCAGGAAAAGAAGAAAAAATAAAATAAAAAAAATAATAAAAAGAAACGAAAAAGTGAAAGATCAAAGACTATAAAAATGAAGAAAAATTTTTTTTTAAAAAAAAAGAACGAAAGCAAAATAAGAAAAAAGGAAAATGGAAGGAAGACAGAAAAACAAATAAAATTTAAAAATTAAAAAAGAACAAGATAGTCCATGACGCGATACATTTCAGTGGAAATAGTAATGTTTGTTGAACATTTGGTCGCTAGGATAGGTAGTGAGATAAGAAAGTAAACTTGCAGACAGTGTCAAAACTTTTGAATCAATGCATTACAAGCTCGGATTTTTCTCCTTTTTCGGTCCTTCTTTCTTCAAGTCAGGGATGCATTTAAATCCGGCTCCCAGGCTTCCAATGTCCTACCTGTAAGGGTGTGACCGATTCCAGGATTAACCCAGACTAGATGGGTTCATCAACTGTAAGGGACCGACCTTTGTGGGTGATGGACCCAGGGGTCGCAGTTTCCGCTCAGGATGTCCGCGTGTCTGGCTGCCTGCCTCTGATGTGTGCGTGCCTCTCTCTCTCTGTCACTTATCCTCTGTGCCGGTGCTTCTTTACCTTCTTCCCATGATCAGTCATTCACACGGGCACTTCGTGAAAACTATCCTTTATTTAGGACTGAGTAATCATTAACTGTTTCTTTCATTTATTCCAGTTTTGAGTGGATGCTTTTTGAAAGCAAATCGAAATAACTAAGGATATTTACACCATGAAACATTCAAGAAGGTGAACAATCACATCGTTGACTGTGTATGTGACAGGTTAAGAGAATCAACAAGTTATCACCCTAAAACTGTATTCAACTTTGACATTGAACTCTATGTTTAAATAAGATCTCGTTAGTATGAGAGTTTCATTTGAAAGAAACTAATGTTTTGAATTCAGCTGTGATGGTAAACAACATGTCTTGCTTCAAATTTTGTTTTAAACCCATTTATTTTTACTACTTTTTACACGTTGTTTAAAGAAACAAACTGCTTTCAACATGTCCATGAATTTTGCGCATTACTCCTTGCATCAGTCCTATTTTATGCCCAACAGATGTGTGTAGTAGCATGTTGTCACGTATGAGAAACATTCTTTGTTGTCAGAGGAAAAAAGGCTTCTAGTTTTTTAAAACAACACATACAGTGTAAATTACATTACACCAAGCTTAAAATTTTCTTCGCATATTTTTTATCATTTGTCAGTTTGTCCTTTATCATCAAATTAGATGGATGCTTCCAGAGCAGTTGCACAGACAAGCTCATTTTAATGTTGTAGATGATGATATTGCAGTCTCTGGTAGACAGAGATCGGAATGCTTTTGACCTGCAGATGCAGGATCAGGGGGAGACAAATGGAGATTTCTCTAGTTGGTTGCGGCCCCTAGCACGTATTTCTCACGTCTTTGGTCTCGTGAACTTTTTTTAAAATTTTCTCGAGCTTTTTGCTTTCCATTTTTCATTTAATTTCTTTAGACAGAAGCTCCGGAACTTGCAAAGCAAGAGCGTTTCATTTATGTTATGTACCCTCCCACCGCCTCACACCACACCACACCCACACACACAGAAGATATATATATCTGTTGCGTTTGATTTTTTCTTTAAAAATGCCATGATATTATGGTTGTAGTCCTTCCTGCTATTTGCTTAGTATCCAATGTAATTAATACAGTTAAAAATTTAATTAAAAATCAAATAAAAATTAGATATAAGTAGCAATAATAACATTTTATTTATCTGACACGCATTTCAGAATATACAGGTTTACATAATTTTAAATTAAAATTGTCATTGCTTTTTCTTTTAACTTAACATTTTTAAAAGTTGGTCTGAAACGTGTACAGGACGCAGACACATGTAGCCGCATACACTTTCACATGCATTCACACACACATACTACTACCACACACGCACAAAAACGCTAAACAAATACAAAAGCTATGAACCGAAATAACGAAGGCATCAGTATCAGCCTAACGATGCTCAATCACGGTGATTGCCGGTGCGTGGGTGAGTGCCCTTGGAGGCGGTGTAGGCTTATTGCTCGACCACCTCTCGGCACAAATCGTCACGTCTGTGTGGCCATCGCTGAGTGGCAGCTCACCACCAGGCCTTCTTAATGACCCGGCGAGGCACCCTGACAAGGGAACTGCAGGGTGGTCAGGGTCACCAGATGCTACAAGAGGCACACATCATTTCTTGTTTTGTTTTTTAGATATAAGCTTGTTTACAATTGTTATTGTTTACAACAGATTTTTCTTACACAGAGATTTATATCGTGCATGTGACTATTTATGTGGCAAATTAAAATGTGCCATACATAGTGACACATTTGATACTGTGTCCTGTTAAGCTCACCCTTAGGAATAATAATTATTATTATTATTATCGTCGAGGACATAATCCCATTTTCCCAAGGCAAGCCTCTCTCCTCGTCTTGGTGTCAGCGTTAAATTAATCGCCTCGGGCGGAAACCAGTCAAGGCTGTTAATTCTCGCGGATTACCATCCGTCAACTTCTGCTTCTCTCCCCTCACGTTGCGCACGTGACGAGTGCGAGATCTCGCTCGAGGTGGCGTGGCGTGAATCCGACTGGCTCAGGAATAGTTTTTCGTTGCTCATGGAGATATTCAATGTGAAGGTTACACAGTACAGAATTTGTGTACGATTGCAATTGACTTCTCTGTCCAATAAATTTGAGGATAAAAGAAATCCCTGTTCAGATAATGAGTATTTCATATGTATGAAAACAATGTTTGCATGAACAACCACACCGATAAACGACACTCAGATACGTAGTTAGGTAAACTGAATTGTTTCGGATGTATAAAATTAGCAAGGTACTAACAATTTTTTTAAAAGAACATAACAAGAAACCCACTTTTCCTGTTTCTGAAAGCATCATTATGCTCCACTTTCCCCTCTTGATTTACAAATGAGACTTCGCAGAAAAACGATGAGACTCATCTACAGCACTCTGGGAATTGGGCTTTCTCCTGTTTTTAGTTACTGATGTGTCTCATTGTTCCCTGGCTAGCCTGAGTGCCACGATCGTGCAGGTATCATGCGGGAGTCGTTATTTGCCAAAATCCATTTCCAGCGGGAACCACGGCAATACGACTTCCCTTAATGACGCGTTTCCGGTACAGACAGGTTTCGCTCCCAGGGGAACTCTGGGTAAAGTTTCTTAACACGGGAGATAAGTGGGTGGAAGTGGCCCGAACTGTAAATGTATCCTCTACTTACATGACTTACGTGAACATGACGTTTGACAGTCTAGGTCACTGGCCTCGATCACGAGGATTAATCGTCCTTTTCTCCCCTCGGAATCTTCCACATTTCTTCTCTCTTTATATATCTTTATATAATTACTGGAAGTGTTGAGTTTGCATACGCATGACTGTGTATTTTCCAAAATAAAGAATGAAGAAGAATTATGTCTTTACATAAGTTTTTAATCCATCTATAAATCGATACATGTGTTTATGTCTACTGTGCTATCTTATGGATGCTATCTCAGATATAAAGACTTATCCAAACTACATAAGTCCTGTAAGTGTCCTGACGTTTGCTAACGCGTTCCAATGCCCTAAAGGGAGACTACGGTCGGAGGAAAATAGCATCATTGAAAGTACCTGCTGCGGAATTTTCAGTTCCCTAATTTCCCCCTGGTGCTGGCAATTTCGATAGAATCTTAAGACCTAGTATTTGTTATGCTTTTATTCTAAGCTCAGATGCAGGGCGTGTAGTCCGTGTTCAGCTTTTCTTGCAAGTTTATGAACTTGTTTGGGTTCAAAAAGTTTTTGAGACAAAAAAATTATGCGTTGAAGGAAGTATTTTTTCCTCTTTAGATTGAAAATATCGGCAATGTTTCGTGCAGCCTCTTCAATTCTTCGGTTTTATTTTTCTTTTGTTTCGTCTTATTTGCATTAATTCTGCTTAAGTCATCTTGAGGTAATAAGGTGTTAAGCACAGTCGGCGAGAGAGAGAGTATGCCGCTACATGACGATCGGCGATAACAGGAATGACAGCAGCACTTTTTTGTTGGTTAGAATGTTTTATTTGAGATTATAATAGATAACAATTTTTTGTCATCATCATTGATGCTGCTTTTGATGACGACGACGACAAAGACAACGACGACGACGATGATGACGATGATAATGATGAGAGATAATGTTTCAAATACAACGACTACTACAGTAGTAGCAATAATGAAGCCACAGAAGAAGATTTTCATTTCAGTATATTAAGATTGAAGTAAAGTTCGATAATTTCCTATTACGAATTCTCAATCTTCACGTGCATGTACAAACACCCACACCCACCCTGAGAGAGAGAGAGCAACTTACTTTATTTTATAATAAGTAGTTATAACTATTGTGACCTACCTGTCCTGTGTCGTCTGATGTGACATCGTTAAAATGAATACAGGTACAGTTGCTTTTATTTTACTAAAAATACGTTTCGAGCGATTTTTAAACAAACACCATGATGAATGCTGTTCACGTTAAAAAAAGTGTTTCAATTGTCATGTAAGAGTTTTTTTCCTCCATAAAACTCGATCAAACGTTCGCCAAATATTTTTGTTCGGTTAAGAAGGGCCTTTAGGCACTTGTGAGTTTTGTGTTGCACGAAAGCAATAATTCTTAAAAATAAAAACACATTGTAGGAATCGATGGAATTTGGTATCAACTGTGGACTTTTGCACCAATGAGACCGAATCGGACGACACATGAGAAGGTAGGTAATGAGGAATAATGAATAACAAGGAACCTAAAATAAAGGAAAGAATTAAAGAACAAATAAAAGATGACAATTATGCTGACTCACCTTTTTTTCGTCGAGATCAGTGATGGCACATTCCAATATTGCGGTCTGGCCAACCTGAGCTGTGTAAAATGTGGGTGTCGGTAGAAATCGAGGCATGTTGGAATTTAGCTCCACCTCGTCCAGGTTGAAAGCTGAAAGTATAAGAAATATTCAACCTAAAGGTCTGATAACTGATGCCATTGTCCCCATCCCTTTTCTCAGAAATAGGTACATTTCTGGGCTGGCATAGTTAGAAAGCAAAACCAAGTAAAGAAATATTTTACAAAGATTTTTATTATAGTTGTTTGGAGGATAGCATGATTGCTGCTACACGAAACTACCATTTAAATAATAAAATGTATTAGTCGGATAAATCAAAGTAAAGTGAACGCAGTGGGATTGGACACCAAGGCACGCATGTCAACTGTACTAGATAATGGTTAGTATTGATAAACTTGGCAAGGATGCCACCCACACGATGCTAGCACATTCTGGACAATAACATTTTCAAAATCAAAGATCGTCAGTCCTCGTCCTCTGTGCTGCCCAGTCGATTCCTCCTCGTTTGCCATGTATTCAAGAACGACACGTACAGCATGCAAGTGCCTTATGTGTAATGCTCTTCTGTGGTTTCTCAAATCTCATTTCAAGTTTTTTGAAAGCTAAAGGTTCTTTGAAAGCATCCTATAATTTCATTAAATGTCTGCAGAAAAGGAAAAAAAAAAGAAACTGTAAAAAAGTCAGTTCGACAACTCTCAGCAACGAGAAAAGCGCTGCAGGCGCAAAGCTCAACTTCGTTCCTTAAACCCAGCTTCCCCTGTTTTGAAAACTATCCCAAACCCAAAAAAAGGGAAAAAAAAGGAAAAAAAAACACATTATATGTCTTTTACAGTGTAAATTGAAGGATGCGCGTGATAGGATAAAAATGTACAAATACACTTACGATATTATGATGATGTGTTTTGATTGAATTGTTGGTAATCGACTTCTAAGGTCTTTGATCTCAATTCCATGCTGCAGTCTTATTATTTTTCCCTGCCACCCTTTTCCGATTATTGGGTTCCAAGGCGCAGTTGCTTTCCTTAAGCATGTTTCCCCTTTCCTCTTTCCGCTCCTTGCTGGATGACCTGGACTTAACCTCTGACCTCTTTCCTCATTTAGTTAAATCGCTCTTGAATTATGTCCGTTGCATTATACACACAACATCAACGACTGCATTAATGAGACATTTCCTGAAAGAAATGGCGCACAACTCTTGGCAAAGTTTACATCTCATTGTGAACGACCTGTTAGGTAGTCGTGGGCGTGATGAGGTCGTTACTCGGGAAGCTAGGAAAAACGTTCAAAGCCCCATAATCTAGTGTCGGAAGAGGCAGTAAATGTAAGTGGTTCAACATGTCTAAGCGCAAAACACGTAAAAATCGAGATCCCTACGATTGACAAGATGGGGTGATACTCTTGAAGCGTATCTGACATAATTTTGTCCACATAAATGTTAAACAGCACCAGGGTTAGAGTACTGAGGTGCAACGACTGGATGGTTTGGACGATGCCCTCTTCGATGTTGTACTTCTGCATCACGTGCAGCAAACCTCGTACCAGACCATTGAAGGCCTTCTTGAAATCAATACACTGCGTTCCCTTATGAATCAAGTTCCCATTTGGGAAAAGGAAAGTTTTCCAGTAACAGGCTCAAGCAGGTATCAAGCTAGTGACTTTCTTCTTCACACTTGCGTGCACTAACAGAGCTTCACCTTTGACATCTGATCGTCTCGAAAATCTAGACTGAACTTGCTGAACCACAACATAACTATGTTCTTGCTCAAAATGTCGTATAAGTCAGAATGAAACATGAGCATCCACATCTACCTACACAGTTTAGATGTCAAAGAAATAAACAATGTAAATAACTATGACAGTGATGGCTGAAAAATTCGAAAATACTGTTACAACAGTTAGCTCTGCTGAGACGGTTAGCCATACGTGTACCAACATCACCTTCAGAGCCAGCAGCCAGGGTCTAGTCATTAGTTTCGGATCAGTGGCTAGCTATCTGAACTAAAATAAGCAAAGGTGATTAAACATTCATCAAAGTCAGTCAAACAGAGATAAATGTTAGGAAATCGGGGTCATTCAGTGTGAGACTGATGGCAGTGTATGCTAGACACTTCTTCTCTTCTTCAATCGTTACCTTACAGATCTTATTCCTCATTTGCGTATTTTCATCACGTGTCTAGCTCACGTCTCGCGCGCATGTTCAGATTCCCTGGCGATCTCAGGGCCCATCTTGCCGGGCCATTATTCTCGTACGAGCATTACTAAATGCCTCCATTCATCGCATCGTTAATCACCGGCAGAGAAAGCCGGGTTCCGCCAAACCGCATCTCCGTTTTGTCCTCCAAACCGTTTTCTGGTCGCTTGGCGCCGCCTGGCCAAGTGTGGCGGTAAATGACAATTTCCACGCCTGACTGCCCAGCCACGGGAGCAGGATACCTGACATGTCCATTTGTGAGGATGGGTCTGAAGTGGTTACGCTAGTCGCACGATGGAGACGTGGTGTTCCTGAAATGGTTCAGACCTGTCCATCAGACTCTATCGGCATCCCTACCTACACTCGCTGGCATAACTAATGGCGAGGTAGATGGGGTAATGTGAGTGATGCTAAAATGATTTGAATTATTTGTGCAAAAGATGATATTTTCATTTTGTTACTTTTTCTTTTTGTTATTTATTTACCTGTTTCATTCTCTCTGTATTCTCTGGACTCTTTCCTACTTTACTTATTTCTGTTTTAATTGTTCTTGTGTCCGTTAGGAGGGAAAGGTGTGAGTTTTTTAACAATAAAAACAATTCAAAACCGTGGTAGTAACATACATTTACACATGTATGCTGGTTTACAAAGCGGCACACTGATAGATCTTTACAAAAAGTTAAGGTATATCTACCAAATAACTGAGAGCACCTTCCTACCATGTCACCTCTTCCTCCCCACTCTACTATGTCTACATACACACAAACTACAGTTGACAATGATGAGACTGCAATAGTCTGGCGCTAGACAGCCTGCAAGTGCTTGACGATACACTTTATCGAATTGAGGAGACAGCTGCCGGTCCATCGATGACTAAGCCCAACTTTTCTCAACGATAGATAAAGGATTTGACGTTTGCCCATCTACGTTCAATGTAATTTCTTATCAATTTGTCTTTTATTGTTTCACTAGGACAATTTGGCACCAAGACTCTAGGCAGACACTTTAGTCGTTTGTTCGACATCTGTTTGCCAAAAGAAAAAAAAAATGCTCTCCGGCATATCAGCGCTTCAAGGGAGTATTACAAGAAGAAAAAAAGGGAAAAATAGTAATTCTGGATACAGTTTACATTAGTTACGGCAGAAATAGTCTTCATTCCGGGATAAAGTATAAAAGCATTAGAAGACATGAAGTATTAAATCATCATCTTCACCTTAGGCTGCATTTCCGTCGACGCTGATAGTTCTGATTCGTTTAATCCCGAACGACAGAGGGAATTTGTAGTGATGAAAGGCTTTCCTCATGGGTGCATTCCCTTTCCCTGTTCTATGCAAATATGCCTTTTCAGTGAATCGATGGATGTTGCTGAAAAAGCTTGGCAGATATATTTTGTCAGTTGGGTATAGAACTTATAGGGAGCTAAACATGTCCTCATGCACTGACGAACAGTGAGCGTGGGAATGCATGCGTGAGAGCCTGCTTGTCTGCCTGGCTGTGTTTTCTATCTGATTGTCTACCTGTCTGAATGAAATAAGTTTTTATCAAAGAAAAGAAACAGAAGAATCACTATCATGGTTCGAATGCCATTTGTAGCTCATAAAAATTCTGACAGCAAAATCCTCTTGTGTTCCTGTGTGTGATGACACTAGCAACCCTCAGGCATTGTGTAGCTCTACTTTGTATTCTGGAAACATGTTTCTATGATAGGAATCATGGTAAGATCTGAAGGTCTAGTTCGTTTGATGCTAAAGGAGCATTCTAGTTTATTAGTTAATTGAATTCATCTGTTAAATCGTCTGAAGGGCAAGAACCGTGCGTGCTTCTTTACATGAACATGCTTTTTGGTATCTATACGATAGCCTATCTCGGCGCCAGGAGGCTGCATAGGAAGTAGAAGTGGGTAAAAAATTATCTTTTGTATTACAAAAGAGATATTTATTATTATCATCCCATATTTGGAAATTAAAGAACACATCTATTTACTAGCTAGAGAATACACTATGGTCACTAGGGAAGAGAGAGAAAAAAAGTCTTTGCTGTTTGTCATTGTGTAGGGCAGCGGAAGTATATGATGTTAATTAAACTTTCAATGCATGCGATGGGATGGCATATGTCGTGTTCCACTAGTATACAGAACCCAGGAGAATATTACAATAATCAAATACTGTTTCCTTCTCCATATTTTCTAGTATTTCTCTCCTTGATTGCTCTATTTCTCTCTCAAATGCACTCACACAACCATACACCCATCACACTCATTGTGAAAGAATCTTAGCAACAAAACCTGATACCAGTAATGCTATAATAAGCCTCTCCTGGTGCCACATTGAAAATGCCACAGTTAGACCATCCTGGAGAGAGGTTGTTAGCCCATCCTTTAAAACTACAGAAGATAAAAAACGAGAAGAAGCCCCTGCTGCCTCCTGGAAAAATGTGGAATATCTCTGTTTCTGCCTTTTTATCTGACACGATAGTGTCTTTAAGATTCTGTCATCGCTGACGGCACAGTCCTACATTACCAATCTCCTTTAAGTTTTTTTGTGACTGCAAAGATCATTAGATGTACATCACTCTGTAGCTCGCGGGCTTTGGAATAATGAAATCTTGCAAGCAATGCACTTTCCCTGCATGTGCTTGCCTCGGGGTAAATTTGCTCTTTCCCCAGGGAAGACCCTCCATTGAGGCAGTGCGATCTTCTCCAGCTCTTTGTCACATCGTCGTCAACTTCAAGTCACGTAGGCCCTCGACTGAGTCACCTCGTATCAGTTAAACGCATCACTTCCCATGAAGCAATGCTCCGGTTGTGCAGTGGAATAGTCGATTGGCTTGAGTCAACTCCTCTGGCCTTACATTGAACATCACCAGCGACTGGTGGTTGATGGCGGAACAAGATCTTGCGTGAACCTTGACGGTGTTGGCCATTTTTCTGGACTGCTATGATTCTTGCCTTCGAGGGACATGAAGACTATCTTTGTCCATTACCTGGTGTATCTTGGTACTCAGTAGTGCCACATTACTCTTAGGGTCTGGGTGCAGCACAGTAAGTCACTTGGTTGCATGACTAACATAAAGCAATGAACTTAAATGCTAATAAAATATATAAGCTAAACCGTCCAGCTAAAGAGCTAACGGATTTCGCTCACCGTGATCCCAAAACAAAATGCTTGTGTCTGTTTGTCCAGGAGGGTTACCTGCCTGACAACGAACGGATCGATCATTGATCCAATTTTCATCGTTAATGAGGATACAAGGCAAATCGCCTTCTAGCCAATCTATGTTTTCCAATATAAAGATCAGTCCGGGTTCATGATTTTTGTAGAGTTCCTTCTACACCACCAGGCTGATGTTTGTTTACAGTACATTATGTCAGGAATCACCAGTTTCCGGATAGTCATGGAAAGAAATATACTTTTTTATTTGATAAAGTACTGAAAATTTATTATGTTCAGGTTTAATGAGTTAGCAGCTGACAAAGATGTCATTTAAATGTAGAAAAAATTGAAATGGAAACAAAACTAGGAAGGAAAGTTATTAATGACAGGAAATGACACAGAAAGAAACGAAGTGAAGCAAATGAAGTTATAAATATATATATAGAAATAAATAAATAAAGAAAAATAGAAAATTAGAGAAAAAGGGAGAAAAAAGAAAGAAACAAGAAACAAAAAAAAAAAAAAAAAAAACAAAGAAAAGGAAGAACGCAAGAATAAAGAAAGTAAGAAATGATGAAAGGAAGGAAGAAGTAAAAAAGAAAGAGTAAAGTAGAAACATAAAGAGCATTCACCCAAGGAGTCAACAAATAAAAAGAAAGAAAAAGAAAAGAGAAAAACAAACATATTCACAAAATTAAAAAAACTTAAAGAGGAAGTTTTCAAGACACAAACTGCACGAACCTCGACCTGAAGACCTTCTTCCTCGGAGATAATCTCGCGGCCACAAAGCCTCCCACTATGTCGGAATGGTTTGTAAGGCTGAAAATGTCAACTGTGCTTATTATGTCTTACATCTTTCACTGCACTAACCCTGGTTTGATTGTAAGATCTCGTGGAGCTTACGAATCGTGGGTGTGTTCGTAAAATGCGAGGGCAGCTTGGAAAGAATACAAAGCAAATCTTTCCTAAAATAAAGTCTGGCATCTGCAGAAAAAGGGAGAGAAATAAGCACAGGTAAAGAGATAACACCACCAGATGCTTTCCATGTAAGAAAAATAGTTTTCTAAAATAATTCTCAAGATTTATTTGCTTTTGTTTATGTAAACAAACATACTCATTCTCTGACCTTGGTTTTGGTACGGGATTTTGAAAAAGACCATTGTCGGTCAGAAGCATGAGGCTACCGGATAGGATAGTGTTGACAAAAGGGAGATAACGGAGAATGAAAAATGAGTGGGCATCGCTATCTACATGAAGTCCTACAGACAGTGGACCACTTACTTTTGGTCTTTGCGGCACTACACTATAAAGCTTTTAACCTTTAATCTTTGCTGTTTTTTAATTGTCCTGTTCAGCTACTCATCGAGCTTTCGTCAGGTCACCACCCATGCACCCACCAAAACCCCTACAAATTCTCTCTCTCTCACACACACATATACAAACATGCATACCCTCAATGATTTTACATTTTGCAGAAGTCGAAATCTGAAAAAAGTTTATATATACTTACTCGAACCAGTCGCCTTATAATTAAGTTGTAGTGCTTCTCGTACCAAGCTCACTTTTCATAAATGTCTTTCCATTGCCTTATTGATAAAAATTTCTAGACTAGGAAGAGAAATCAGTGCATGAAGAAAGTCTGAAGCGTACTAGGCACCCCTCACAACATCCCCATCCCTCCTTAAACCTCGTCACACGAGACTTATTTACCAGTTGGCTTATTTCGCACACCAAAGAGAGGGGCCGTCCAATTTCTGTCAGGGCGAGTCGCCAGTCTAGCCTCAACCTGACCACAAATCGTTACTAAAAGCTCATTTGTTCCTACCCTGTCGGTCATCCGGGCCTCGCTACCAGTAATTCAAAAAAAGATTTGTTTTCCTTGCACGCGCACTGTCTTAAAGGGGTGCGCTAAAAATGAATGGCGGCTTTTTAAAAATCCCTTCGTCATTCCCATGAAAATTGTGACAATATTTTACATTCCTTCAGTTCAACCCACATCACGTGATCTGCTTTCTCGAGAGATCCAGCTCCGAAAGCAAGATTCTGGCTGGAAATGTCTGGTCAATGTCATCAGGGATTTCCACAAAACTTTCTGAACAAAAGAAAATCTCGTTAAATGCGTTAACAATGATCAATTTTCAATATTTTAACTAGAGGGCTATGACTGAAAGCACGTGACATCAAGCAAAGTTTCTTTAAGTCTGAGATTTCATTCTGGAACAGAGTGCGAGGACCAGACACTGAAGTCGAGCATTCTTCCCGACACGAATAAAACTCCGATTGTAATTTCTTATCACATTTCTCTGATGGTGTTAGCCTTTAAAGATGTTTGCTCTGTCCTTTCAGCTGCCGGCTGAAGTCACTAGGAACTAGGAACCAATTCTGCCATGACATAATCAAATATTCCTTTATTCAGTTAGCTGTGTTTGTGTGGCGTACTACTTATACAAACTGTCCAATAGCTGTCGTCTGCTTTGAACTTTCTTTTTTGTTTTTTTTTTTTTTTTCCTTCGCCCACAACAACCAACCTTTGTTAAGCATTTGCTTTGCATTGTACTCGGACCTGATTGTTGTTTACAGTGAATAACATGTTGTGTTCATGGTTTCAGACATTCGTGAGTATTATGAAGAGTAGCCCTCTACTCCAGGGATATTCCTGGATATACATTTATTTTTGATTAAAAAGCTGAACCTTTACCACGCAAGTTCAGCATAGTCTGGGGAACTATGTTAAAAAAAGATGGATTGTAGTCCTACTACAAGTATTTTCGCCCTGTTTCAGGTCGATTGGCAGACTTGTACTGAGGTCCTTTCATTAACAGCCCATGTCAGTCATTTATCACACACTTCGCACATCTCAGTCGTGGCATCTCGACAATCGAAAATAAAGTCTGAGTAGGAAGCCCAGGAATTCTAATAAACCTCCTTAAATAACGAAAAACAAGCTCTGGAAAAATGTTAAAATACTTTTCTTGATGTTTCTTAAAATTTATTATCCCTTTTTCAGCCCCCAAAACGTAGTAAATGAAAATTATCTTTATGTTTGCAGATAAGTTGACATTAAGCGCGCGGAGCATGTGTGTCTGAACCATTTGTATTATTTTATTTTATTTTTATTTTTTATTCAAAATAAATTACTCAGTAAGCTCCACAGCTGAATCAGTTATTTATTATTTTTACGAAAGTAATAAATACAAATCGCATGTTAAAGTAATGGTTATCTTCATGTGACATTATCTATGTGCGTGTTTTCTCACATCTGTGTATATATTCTCTTATGGTGCATTATTTGAATTAAAGAACTCACACATCGCAGCTCGGTCTATGTTTTTGTTTATCTCTAACATGCCTGCAGCATTTATGTCCGGAAAAGCAGAGTATTGAGGGGGGCAATGTTTCCAACATACATCCTGCCCTCAAGTCTATATTTCGCAAAACCGAGGCGCTTTGGAGCTTCGTCAAGACAAGAATATTACTTATATTTCTTGAGTAGATTTTTAGATATCTTAACGCTGCATCGCATAAAGCTTGGCTCTGTCTAGGTCACAAAGACCTAGTTTCGATCACTTTGCACTGGACACAAAAGCAACAGCAGGGGTCCAGCTTATCACGGGTGGGCCTACAGAGAAGTTGTGCATCAACAACTCTTTGACCTTCGCCCCAGGCTCCCTCGGCCAGGAAACTAAATTGAATTGATGATGACGATAGTAAGCTGGCCTGCCACGACCAGTAAACAGCACAATATTGATGAATCCAGGATCCAGGATCCAGGATCTGTATGTCCATGTCATTCAGGTGGGTTAGACACCAAGATAACCTTAGCACCAACACATCACGTGATGAGTGATCCTGCTTAAGATTTATGTTTATATTTTCATCTGATATACCCCATTAAGGGTTTATTTGTGTTTCATGCGAAGAAAAAAGTAATAAAAATATTTTTCTGTTTCATACACGGTACGTTCGCGCTTATAAATAACTACATAAAGTGTATGTAGAAGGAGGTAAGCAGATTTGTGTGTTCCTGAATGGCTACAACGATAAACAAATCGGTGTTTGGAGAACACGAAAGGACGGATGGACGGACGTGTTTACTTGTTTTGCCTACTTTTTCTTCGTTTTACTATCATTTTTATCCACAGCCACTGCAGCGTTTAATGGAAGCTTTTACGGCTGATCCCCGGGGATGAAAAGGGCAACGATGGTGATGAATGGCTGTACAACTGCCCTTTGACCTCTGGACGCTGCTGTTATTCAACAGTATTGTGTAGAACATGAAACAAGCTGATCAGCTTCATGTAATGAAGCGAACGTGGGGCCAGAATGGTTGGCCTGTTCTTATGACCGTTTAATACGGTGTCAAGGGGAAGCAATCAGTAGCATAACACTGGATAATAACGTTATATTGTCCCCCTGCCTGCAACCCATGGGAGCCGGGAAATAATGCCAATGAGGACGAGAGCTTTATTAAGACGAAGGACAAATTGGAGAAAGTTCCATTACTTAAAAGACAATATTGTCCAATAGAAAGGACTAGACATTGCTGAAGATTACATCCATCAAAAAAAGGGAATTATAAGTAACAAAAGACAGCTATAAAAAGTTTAGAAAGTTCAGAAAAGCTGAATCTAGACATTATAAGGGCACACACACACACACGCACAGCTCCTTTTTCTAGCCTGTCTTCAATAACATTCACAAATGTCCATAAAAATAGTAATATGAGGCATAACAAAAATCTTGAAATGTTAGATGAAAATAAAATGTGTTCGAGACTGCGAGGACGGAATGCTAACATGAAACATGTGACATTTCAAGAACAAAACAAGAGAAACATCAAATTCCTTACAACATTAAAAAAAAAAAGACAGTCCAACAACGAATACTGGCTTTTTTTCGAAAGTCTTTCCTATTTCTGTACAAGCCTTTAATTTTGAAGTTCACAGACCGTGAGGAATCCAGCAGGGCGTACCAATGCTTTATGTCTCCTATGTAATGTCCCAGTTAAGACTCATTGGAAAGAAAGGCTTGTCTCCTGGGGAAGATAGGCTTTCCCCTGAACGCACGTCCCTAGAATGGTGGGCATGAGGGAGACAGGAAACCACTAACAAGAGAAGCCATCTAGAGACTTGTTTTTTACAAAGCAAATTAGGAGCTCGTTTCAGTTTTTAAATCCTTATCTGAAGCTGCAACTCCTTTCAACTTCACGTATACTCAAAAAACCCTTTCCCCCAACAGCGTTAATTAGCATTTCGTAGTAAACACAGACTTTTTGTAAAATATATCTTTATACAGATAGTATTATATAGATATTTATGTTTTATTTGTTTGGTTGTTGGGTTTGTTTTGTTTTGTTTTGCTTTGCTTTGCTTTTGTTTTGTTTTTTGTTTTTCGTTTTTTTTAGTTTTGGTTTTTCGGTGGGTTTTTTTTTCTCCCTTACTGACTCCAGCAATATTTTTGATTGGAAACAATGTTCTTTTTTATTTTTATTTTTCCAATCTTTTTCTCCTTCCTTCTGTAGTGATAAGTCGATAACAACAATCACAGTCTAAATCCATCTTAGTGTGTTTCGAAGCCTTTTTTAAGAACAGTAACCGCAGTCTGTCAGGACTGCAGCATTAAAGGCGAAATAGTGAAAATCATTAAATCAATTGTTGGGAGGATTTAAAGTGCAGTTTGCCGTTGTGCGCATGTCAAGCGCCACATATTTTAGGCTTGCGTTCAGCAGGGGCTTTAACACCACGTGACAGCTGAGCGTGACAGCTTTAGGTGCAAGACAGGGGGGGGGGGGGGAGGGCATGGGGGCAGGGGCACAGGGGGCAGGGGGTAAGGTAAGCCTGAAGACCTCGCTCTCTCCCTCGTGCAGTGAATGGATATCGTGTCCAGGAAAAATGTGGCGAATCTCCTTGTTTACTAAATCATCGCTGGGATTTCGATCATATCTGAAACATGGATGGGTTTATCTTTTTTTTTTTTTTTTTTTTTTTTTTTTTTGAAAACAAACCTTCAGGGAATAAGTGTATTTATTAGATCGCCAACAGAGAGATGCTTTGGAAAATAGTTCTAATTAGAATACCTTCCTAAAATAGAAGTCTAATAGACAGAAACCCACTAACTGGAAGGTACACAGATGGACGATCACAAAAACATGTTAAACAGGAGAGCACGGTGGATAGAGAAGCACTACTGTGTTTCTAAGAACACTAACATGGAGGTATCATGGGAATATTTCCGATATTCAGTTGCTGTCGGTGATCACAGAAAGGTACTCTCCACTCATAAGTTAAATATTGTACTTTGGGCTTACGGCAGATAGTGTCAGCCTTCTATATGAACTGTCAAAGATATATATATATATAAATTCAGCGACAATAAGTCTGTAATTTTGTTTCAACAGAAAATTATACAAGTAAGAGCAGAAGACGATAAACAAACATGATTTTTTTAAAAGAAGTAAGAAAATTAATAATGATCATTATAAGTAAATAAGCAAGTAAGTAAATAGCCATAAAAAGGCATTTATTTCTATGGAATTCTGACCAGATTACAAACTGATTATTTTAATGCACTCTACAAGAGGGATTTAACTGATCGTGCTAGAATAATTCTTACAGGGTTTTCAAACTTAATAGCTGAATCGTGACATCTGCAAAACGACGATAAACAATTTTGTCCATGCTTCCGATTTTTCCGATGTACTTTTCGTTTTTTCTATTTCTGTCTCCCACTTCTCTCTTTCTCTGTCTCTCTAATAACAGTTTTCCCGCATGAACTGATCTTTGATTACATAACATCAAAAAAGGTAAGAAACATGAACTCTTGAAGTCAAACCTGACTCGAACATGAAAATTTAAACTCGCTGTTTCAAAAAGGTTAGCAAGAGCATAACAAGGTCTTAATCTTACATCGAAAATGTTTTATTTTTGCTAACTTTAAGAGTTCGTGAGGAGATAAAGAAGACAGACAAGAGGATTGTTTGAAATCCACAATCGTGGCTTCACGGAAGGTCACTGCTAGTATCAAGGTTTAAAGACCTCGTGTTAAATACCATAATAACTGAGCTTTTTACTTCTGTGATATCGCATTACAAGAAGTTCATGACCTTTTGCATGAAGAAGTAAAGGAAGACAATGGTTTTGAGGTTAAAAATCTTGTATCACGTTAATGAATCAGAATTACTGGCTGAGATGTTGGAAATGAGTATTATGACAGCAATTATGAATCCAGACTGACCTCTAGAGTAACTCCTCCTTGTCCCTCAAGCTAATGGTAAAAGCAATAATGATGCCTACAGAAACATTGTAAGTATAAACTGAACATTAAAACACACTTGTCTTTTGGCCTTATCACTCTGAACTTACCAGTTTTGTGCCGCCAGGAACGTTGGTGGCAACTGTTCATACTTCTACTAACATCAACACCAACGCCGTCTTCACCACGACTTCGCCACCACCACAGTGTCTTCCTGCCTCCCTTTCACCCAATCTAAATTTACATTAATGATTTAAAGTTGTGAAAGTCTTACACTCAGCAAAGGCAAAGGTAAAGAATTTACGGCCATGCCAGGATCTGAACTCCGAGGCTTCATATTGATTTTGATTGCCAAGAGTTGCTTTATGTGGAGTCGGTGCTGGTCCACCTCTGTCATGCTCTTGTAATAGCCATTACTTCAAGAGGAAATAGTTTCTTGCAGATGGAATTAGTAAAGACAGTGCTATCTTAATTGGATTATATCAAGAAGCCCATGTGGAATACGAACTCTTCACATACATTGCAAGGACGTCAGTGGACTAAGGGAGATAAGACAGCACGGAAGTCAAGCAGGTTGAACAGGTTTAAGAAAACCAATCCAAGGACACTTCAGACATTAACGAAAGTAATTTGAAAGAGATCTGGAGTTAGGCACTCGTCTAAAAATACTAAACATGCCGTGAATTGTAAAAATAGGTACACGGAATACCCAGATCATCTTCAGCCCTCGTATAACCTACAGAAAAGCTTAAAACAAGGAAAAATAAATATCAAACTTAAATTCGAAAATAACAGGAATAGGAAGTGGGAAACATTTCAGACAAGACTGCAAAATCCTTAAAAATAATTTATTCTCCCTATTGATTCGAGAAACGGAATTAGCTTGGAATCATATTTTCTTAATTAAATACTTCTTATATTCTTTAGTTTAATTTTCAATAGTCTTTCAATCTATTTCTTGTGTTTATGTAAGTGTGAAAGCGTTCGTATGTCTGAGAGAGATGTTTACCACATACACAAGGCGAGCGCTTTTGCACGCGTGTGAACTTTGTCATCTAAAAAAAAAAATAATGCTATCTCTTCATTATCTACAGTCTCTCTTTCTCTCCCTCTTTCTCTCTCTCTCTGTACTCAATTGTATGAATTGTGCAACCCCTTCTTAACGACTGTTGGCCAAGGAAGTAAGCAATTTGTTATTTCTCTCCATCTCCCTCCTTCTCCCACTGCTTCCCTTTCGACGGAGTAGATGATTGCTGCGGGCTTGTGCTTCTCTCCCAGGAAATGGAAAACAATTATGTGTCATCATCCCATCTCAACCATGTGATATGCGCCCACCACATTTTTCCTAGTGGGAACCAAATGTTTCTCATTAAAAAAAAAAGTTTGATCCCTTGCTTAAAGATCGCGCGGTGAAAAAAAATATTCTCTGAAATGCTCTTCTTGCCTGTTGCGTACTTTCGGGAGGTCCACTTGTCTGGAAGTGTCCACCGTGTTTTGTCGGGTATGCGTGACTGGGGGGTAGGACAAGGAGGTGAGTGAGGATGCCTGGAGGTAGGGGTGGGATTACAGCCTGGAGGAGAAGAGGATCCGACAATGGCGGGTCCCCCGCGTGGCCCCAGGCATGACATCAAGAACAAAAAGAACGGGCGTGGAGTCTGGCGAAGAATTAAGTGAACGTCTGGAGAGCGCCTTATTGACATTCCAGGACTGTCCTGTCCACACTGTGGTCAATGGTCCAGTGTCTGGAGGTCACCACCGACGTGTGGACATCTCTGTAGCAAGCGTTAGGCCTCGGGGCTGTTTGGCAAAGTCCTTGTAAACTACTGCCATTGATTGGGGAACCAGATTAGGGCTTTCGATTGCAGTCAAGAAGTATAGGGTTGTATAAACACCGATTAACGAGCCAGCCATAGAGGTGATATGCTCATTCTCGCTCTAAATATATGAAATAAAAATATAAAACTACACAAAATTTACATATAATTCATAAGCTATTAAAATGAGACTCATGTTAGAAACTGCAATAATCATTTAAATATATAATAATACATATACCATAGTTCAGTTTTTGGGACTATTGCGAGTGGAAACTGAAAGTCGTCAAAAATATGGATAAATATTTTCTCCGATGTACACAAAGAAGCTATAATCAGCAATTAACCTATAATTACTGGTATAATTGAGGCTTCAACAGAAATCGACATGAATGGATATCCGCCCTAAGCTTCGGTTACAACATGTGAACACATTGACAATTCGCAATCATCTGCAGTCATTAGTCCGACTGTAAACCCATCTTTTTGTCTGTCCGTGTGTCTCCTAACGAACATTACAGTCGTATTTAGAATTAACTTCATGCAACAGAACAAACTGATCGGTTTTCGGGGTGTTTCAAAACTGGTGTCCAGAAATAGATGAAACTAATTTGGAATACAGACCATCGGCAACTTACCATTCCGGCAGCAAGTCAAGCGTGAAATTAGAGTACGGTAGGGTGCATCACAACTAGGAATCTTCACATGCTTAATTAACCAGCTGACGTAACCAACCAATCTGAACCAGCCTACCAAAGACAGAAAGAATGAATACGATTGAACGAACGAGAGAAAGATCTCATAACAGCGTAGAAAGACTTTGAGATAGCTTATTACAACATCATTTCTTCATCTGACTTTGAATGTGAACTTTGACATCGTGAAGAAAAGTGTTTATGCAGCAAATGTCATTCAAACCTGTCGTTATTTGGACAACTCTCACGGCGATGAAAAGTATTTCCTCTAAAAGACAGAAAGTGTGAGCTGCCACGAAACTGTCAGACTGTCAACGAAAAGCCAAAATAGTTTTCTGAAAAAGGAAGAACGTGGCCAAGACTAAAATTAGCAAATAAAACGGAGAAGTTTGAAATAGAAAGTATTTGCGTCTCTCCATCTCTCTTTATTTATGTCTTGTTTCATAAACATGTTTTTATATACGAAGTGCTTTTAACAAATAATTTTGATGTTCAAAGTCTGAGTTCATACTATTGAGCAAGGCACAAACTCACTAACCGGCGCAAGCGGAACACAAACAAAAAAACAAAAAAAGAAAGTAAATAAGCAATGAACGAATGAGCGATTAGAAGTAAAAGAGAAGACATATCTTTGCTGGGATCTTTCTCCAGCATTCCATCACTGCTGAGAGTAACAGGAATCAAGTCATTTGTTACTGTAGCGGTGTTGCAGGAATCAAGTCATTTGTTACTTTTTCATTAGGGAAGCGCTCGTGGTGGAGGACCAGTAACAGAGACAAATGTAGCGACAAAGTGCCACCACCATCTCTCTCTCCCTCTCTGCCTCTCGTCTCTCTCCTTAAAGAAACAGTCGAAGTCTTCCACAGGACCAAGTTTGAACTTTTAAATTGTATTCTGGTTCGCATTTTGTTGTTGTTGTTGCTGCTGTTGTTGTTGTTGTGGACGGTGTTAATAATATTTAGCTTTTGCTTATACGTATCCTTTTTTGGATAATTCAATATTGCATTAGCTGAATGGAGTGAACACCAGATGCAAGAAAAAGTAGTGAAGGACATGTCCTGTATAGGGATGAGTAATTGAAAGAAAGAGAGAAGGTTATCTTTGGTTGAATCATCGACTAGCATTCCATCATTGCAGAGTGAAATGTAAGTAGAAGTTTCAGAGGAATGGACATTCCACAGAGAGGGGATGAGTAAATATACATTTCGCAAACTGACACACTGACCTGCCCCAACACACACACACACATATTGCACCTTAACATGCACATTTCGCGCATGCGCACATACAGACACAGCAATCTCACAATCAGGGAATATTTACGTGCACGTAGACACAGCACACACTCTGTCTTGCTCACTTAGGAACACACATACAAACACACAGACACACTTTTCATGTTACTGGGGGACGTAGGAGGCTGTGGGTTGCAGTTGTGTGCAAACACGTGTTCAACGGCGCATCTATGCACATAAGTTCACTAGAGCCTGTTAACTGATGATTTCATGTACCTTTTATTCCTTACTTTGTATCGTTTATCTTTTGATGTATTTATTATTCCATATTGCGATGTAAGAGATTAAGTATAATAAGACCTGATGGGCTACGTATAGAATGCTTTTATTATGGTTGATTTATTGTGCTTTTATTGTTTCACTCTGCCTGTATAGGCGGGTAGCCTCGTAAAAATAGATTTTTTCTTTTTTTTTTCTTCCACACAATCTCTGTCTCTTACATTCAGGCCTTTTACTATCGCAATATTGCTTTCACAGTTTTTACTTTTGTTGCCAATTTCGTTTAGTACCAAAAATACGGGAGTTTTATTAAATTAACTAACTATATTTAGCAAAGAAGACATTTTATGATGTACCCCAATGATTGGGTCATCTAGATCTTCTACTTCAATACATCGGGCTAACTGAAGTCATTTCTCAAAGGAGAAATGGAGGTTCGAATCGAGGCAAGTCCCAGGAGGGTCAAACTAGGTTCCCTCATCAATAAGTACACCCTCTTCGGTCTTGGATTAACGGTCTTACTACCTTATGGGTACTCTAAGGAATGGTAAAGGTTAAGGGAGTAAACCCCTACAGCAAATCGTGTTTGTAAAACTGTATCACTGAGAGGAAAGAACCGACTATGACCTAAGGACCAACCACTCACATCCAAGTTGATGCATCAATTGAAAGATCTCGGATGTAGTCTCACTTGAAGAAGAAATGAGTACCAAGCATATAAGCCCAGAGATAGCAGAAGTGAATTATCATCCCAGATCCGTCGAGGATAGGATTAACAACGACCGAGCGCCCCACTGGCAGCCATCAGAGAGGAGACAGCAAAATACCTTTTACTGGAGCCAAACAACCAATAAAGCTAAGAGAATTAAATTCCATCGGTACTTTCAACATCCACTCACTATACCAGTGTGGTACTCTTGAAAGAACTCATGAGCTAGAATGATACCGGTGGTGAAATTGTGGGACTGGCAAATGTCAAAGACCAGGGTTTGGGGAGACACGAAGATCACAGGCTGTGGTACATCGGGAAGACAGACACAAACATGGCGACTTCCTCGTATTTAGAAAAATGCTCGAAGCAGTCATAAGGTGAACACCAATATCCGGCATCCTGACCTCCACATTGGCATCTCCGCAGGCCTCATCGATGTCCGTATTGTTTTAGTCTACATTTTCCAGTCTACGAAGAAGTGGAGGAACTTCTATGATCATCTAGAAAGAACATTGTAGTCGTATTCAGTGACTGGTAGGTAAAGATCGTCCATTTGAGTACCAGCAGTGAGCAGAAACGGTAGGTAAATTTACTCTATGTGACATCAACGACAGGGAACTCCGATTCCTGAAGTTTGCACAGAGCCAGGGAGTCACAAGACCCAACATCCTGCATCCCTACAAGAAATCGGATGGGTAATTCAGCATTCTCGGCGAAAACTAAGCCCTGTCCAGGTGCTTACATAGGCAATGAGTATATTCTTGCTTTAACAAGCACAAAGTTGAGGCTGGAGGCAAAACGTTAGCTAATCACTCTTCCCCTCGAATTTCGCTTTGACTTGAAAAAAAAATCTACAAGCCCAAAGGTTTTCGAGGTCTTCCAAGGCACAAATCTGAGGCAAATTCTGACGTTAACAAAGTAGACTGTGATGTCCCCCTCTCTGGAAACATCAAAAAGGTGCAATTTTCAACGGCCGAAGAGGCTCTAGGAAGGCATGAGAAGAACAAATAGCTCTGGGTCACAAATGATATGTTGATCTTTGTGTCCAAAGAGACAGGAGAACACGTAGAAGCTACCATGTTCGTACCAGTGAAGTGTGACATCAGAAAGGGGATGGAGGGCAATAGGTAGAACTGGATAGAAGATCAGCGCCGGACTAAAGAGGAGGTAACTTCACGAAAAAACAATACAAAACAAAAATACCAATTATTGGTGAACCTCACCACGACCGGTCAACACGAGTCTTGAGTCATCAAAGACAGCAACGGACATTCAGTACTAGAGGCTGTGGTATATGATGAGACCATTCCACAAGACGGCTTTCTCAAGTCATCGAAGCTCCAGAGAGTCGTTCAATGAGTTCAATACTATTTAACATTTAACTGGAATAAGTTGGTGTATGCCAAGGGTGACTACTTCTTGCAGACAACAATGTATCATCATACGAAAAACTTTTCACCACCATCAAGCCTCCGTTTCCATCGATGGGAGGCCATTTTGTAACCTACGTTTTGCAAATGGCATTCATTCGATGGTGGTAAATAAAAAATCAAACTGTGAAGACCTTATCAGCAGTTCGGCATTTGGGAATAGAGAATGGAGACAAGACCAAAGTCATGATTAACACAATTGGCAACAGCAAAGATTGACATGAACAAGATCACAACTGGTCTAATATACGGTCACATGACCTGACATGTGCTCTGTCGAAAACCGTTCTTGGTTTATACAAGCTGTTATTACCGTAGTGGTACACGATCAGTAGAAAAATTCTAAAAGTTAACCCCTAGCGCTTTTCCTGCAGACTCTTTATTCAATGGTCTAGACATTCTAGAACGCTAATAAATCGGCTCCTACTAAAAGGAATTTTGGACTAGGGGTCCTCGGATAACATCTCAGCTATAATGGTCTAAAAACTCATTAACGAAGCCATTATCAATCCTGGAGACGTTTAAATAACTAGTCTGCGAGAAAAAAAAAAAGAAAAAAGCAAAAATCGTGTTTTGTTACCGGTCTCACTTTGTTAACGCAGCAACGGTCCCCTCGGCAAGTATCCTTATATTATGAATATTTCTATTTAATTTATTTGCAATGTATGATTAAACAGTCGAATAACTACCCTTATAGGTCATTTCTGAGAAACCTATCTGTACTAAAAAAACATAAAAGAAACCTAGTCCTTTGCTAATTTTGTCTGCAGAGCGTTTCATTCGGGAAAGGAAATTCGAACTTAGTGAAAGGGGATAAATAGGATAATGAAAGCTATCATCTTTGTTGCAAAACATCGTCCGTGGGTATCAACAAATAAGGGAAACATCCCGCTGACAAGGACAAAAGTTCAGATGAAATCGATGTCTTGGTCAAAGAACTAAACTAATCTCATGCCTAATTTTGAGACGATAAAAAAGACGACGGTAGAGATGAAAGTAGAAAAAAAATCGATGTAGAAAAAAAAATGATGAAAAAAAAGTAAAGCTCCGAAATTTTCATCCCTGTGTCTTATCCACGAAAGAGTCCCAACCTCATCACACGCTACGACAAATGTTCTACATTAAGGTAAGTGGATATCACGGATGTGTTTCAAATCATCTGTTATTTCTTGACCGAGAGATTATCTTGACAGCTCGGCGTGCAAATGCGCTCTCGAGGGTCAGGAAAGGTCAGCGTTTGCAGCCAATTAGAAACGATACCTAACCGTCGTCATGGCTACACTTTGTTCTTAATGACAGTGACTTTCTGGTATAATATTTAAAATCCGTTTCTTCAAACGATTAGTATTTTATTCTCCCTAAATCTTTCCTAAACTTTGATTTAAATTATGAATTCAGAATTAAAAGACTTTTCGGGGAGGATTTGACGATAAGGATAACTGGAGAGTTACCGAGAAACTTTAGAATCTGCCTCACTTCAGTTTTGGATGTGATATCAGATGACATGAATGAGGAACGGGCGGATGTCTGTGGTTACATTGGCACAATATCTGTCAACAAGATTTCTTTACTCAACACGCGAAATCTGTCCACAAATATTGCCAGATGAAAACATATTGCCTGCAGACACTAAAGAAAGTCTTTCGATGGCTGTCCCAGGGTTATAATGAAAAATCATACAAAAAAAAAAAACAACACCACAAAATCATTGTCGCTGCCATTGTCATTCATCTCATGTTATTCACGTTAAAGATGAATGGAAAATCCGAGTTAAAATCATTTTTACCTTACCCGGCATGCAAAGTAAATTTTCCACTTTTTTGTGGTCACTGCGGGTATTATTGTAATAGTGTTCCTAGAAAAGCTGTAAGATTTGGGATCGCAAGGATTGTGTTTGTTTATTGCTGTTAGCGAGTAAGCAGCTTGCGAGACTTCGCACTGGCGTTCCTGGTCGACAGCATTAGCCGGCCATCGGTCCTACCAGCCCTCGGCGGTCCCTCCTTCCATTTCTCGAGTTCCCTTCTTAAGCTGGCGGGATGCTGCTAGCGACAGAAAAAGACGGGAACTTGTAAGACTTCTCCTTACATGCTCTCCTCTCCCTTCCCTTTCCGTCCCCTTCCCTCTCTCTGACATGCGCACTCCTGCTTCGATGATCGACCTTTTCCTCTTTTCTTGTCCATCTTGTAAGATGTGACGTAACACGGTTGACGGTTGGTTCGTTATTGCTCCTTTTTTTTACCACAGGCCTTGCCCTTCACTGAAGGTTAAAAGTCAAGACCAATACTACTGAGTGTCAGAGGCTTTTTTCGGTTTTGAACCACTCCTGTCTCTCTCTCTCAATGTCCATCTACTAACCAGCAAGATTACGAACGATTTTGGCGTTTGAGTATATGCTTGTAAAGTGGACGCAGACGTATCGAACCAAAAGCAGCTTTTAAAAAAAAACCATCTTTACTCTAGCAGCTAACATTTTTAAGTAACCAAGACCCACTGACCTGCAAGACGATCAATGCACGAGAGCAAACTTAATAACAGTGTAGAGGGTTAAGACCGACTTCGACACTTTAAGCACTATAGTGAGATGACGGATAGACGGATAGCCAATAGGTCGAGCCTTTTAGCTACATCGTGGCCATAGTGATAGGCCTAATAGCTTCTGCTTCAGGCCACATCAGCATGTGATAAAATGGAATCACTGTCCGCTCAAAGCAACTGCCAACAGGAAACAGACCTGGTGGGAGTATTAAAGACGTTGGACAAGGACGTAAAACTAATAGTCAGACGGCGATCTGGGTGTTGTATCGGGAGCTGATGGTCCGATGACAGGCCGGCAGTGACACAGATGCCCACTCAGATGTTTTAATACCTGAAGATAAGTTTTAATCAAGACAGCAGGCTTTATCTGCCCGTATTTTGGAATGTTACACCCTGTCATTAGATAGAAGTGAGTTTTCTTCTTTGTCGTCGATGGGGTATAAGGTAGTAGGTTCGTATTCCTGATGGACAAGCTCTTGGCGCATAAAGAAACACATGCACGCAAACACAATCAAAACACACACACACACACACACACAGAACGTAAGAAAGTGAGAAAAAGCCTGATATTTCAATTCACAGAAGGTTTCAAATCAGAAAAGGGGTGAAACGCTTTACAATCAGTGGCACGGCTGACAATGTTTTTGATAAGACAACCCATAAACAAATGTCAACCAGTCGCTGCCACCACAAAATGTGGCTAAAAAGAGCACTCAAATATCCGCTCGCAGTCTAACACCAAGGATCGCCTGGCTCCGGAATGGTACGGAAGCGTATCAGTCTGGCGAAGGGAGGTTTATTTACTGCCAGCTCCAGGAGTCTGACCGCAGCACCCAAAGTAACGACTGTGAAGACGAGACAGCCATTACAGAACTCGCTGGTCTCCGGGCATTTACAGCTTGTTGCTGGGCAGTCCACTTTCAGAGTGTTTAGTTCACAATGTGTCTGGTATACCGCAGTCTACCCTCAGAGGTTGGCTTGTGGACTCGAAGCTAGTCCCACTAATTGTATACTTGTGTGATGGGTCACTAAAGGTCTTTATCCCTCCATCTCCTTTTTTTTAAATTTACTTCTCTTGCCTTTCTCAAAGTAAGGTCAGGGTACTATTGAAGAAATGATTGCATTATTTATATAAGCCTTGTGTTTGACTGTTCACTACAATTTATTGCGTGTACTGCAAGCCCAATATTGAGTGTATTTTATTCCTAATTATATTGTCATTTTGGTAGCATTGTAGGTTAATTCAAAATTAATTTATTAGTCATGAGTTGGGACTGGGAGGTAAAGGCCACATTGTCTGAGATTGGTTTGGGAAAGAAGGTTGAGGACGTGCTGGCATAATTCCCTGTTAATACGAACTCACAGAGATCACGTGTACTTGATGACCGAAGCATCTCTGAATAATTGTTTCTATAATAGGGTGTTTCATTAAAAAATTCTGAAAGAGGAGTAGGACACATGTACTCATACAGATTTATACAATTAAACTTAAGACACGCATATACGCGCTCGCAAACACACACACAGAAGAAAAGAATAAAAAAAAGTTACAAACAGAGGAAAATATAGTCTTCAGGACAAATAACAATGCCAGGAATTAGCCAGCCAATGACAAATGTCAGCGGGAGTGTAACCCGGCTTTACTTACCGGAAATAATGACTGAGATGATTAGTAAAGGCATTCTCTTCATCGTCCTCCCTTCACTTAGTCCTGTAGTGCGCCCATTAGATGCAGTCAGTCTCTCCTTCCTTCGCACTTCTTTCAGCCGCTTACAGGCGGGACTGGCGGCCCTTCAACCAACAGGTCTGAGCTAAGGCGTGTCACTCTTTATTTTCTGTACGTGAGGATTCTTCCGCCTCGTGCAATAAACGTCCTCATTCCAGATGTTAGAAACCGTTTGCAGAAGATTTACGATGGAGATGCTTATCTCACAATATGCCACCTTTACACAATTCTCCAGCTTTTTCAGATCACCTGTGTTTTCGTCTTGAGTTTTCTAAATATCCTATTCACTCTTAACATTAAACATTTAGTCTCTGCCACTTCCCCTGATGGACCTATGCCCAAACGGTTTTGCAAGAGTGTTGGCTGGACTAAAATCAAACCCTCTGTCGCGAACTTGAGTGGAATCGAAGTCTCGTTTTCGTCAGGAGACCATCTTGTAGTGCTCCGCCAAGAAAACAAGTTCGTGGAATGTAAAGGAGATACGTATTTATAAGACATCACCAAAAAAGGCGGGGGTACACAACCCAATAAAGAAGTCAGCATGTGTAATCCGTAGAATGTTCCAGAAGGTGTTACCGTTCGCAGCGGAATCTTCATTAGTGGCACAAAAACTTGTTGCCGCAGGAGACCTGGTGGCGCTGACGTCGCTTTAAAGACATGGACGTGGATTTAATGACCGCACATACAGACACACAGTTCTCCAAAAAAGAGAAATTAAACAGAAACTGTTCAGATTGATCCAAAAAGTTCTTCGCCGCACGGCAGCAGGTCCTTATTAAAACAAACTAGATGTTCTAGACAGAGGTGATAGAAGAGTTGCACATAGTGTTATTCATCCCGGTGTAAGACTGTTCAAAGTGTTCTCACTTTCCTACAGGTATTCCTGCGTATGCAGGTTGCATATCTCGTATGACATAAATCAGGGTCACTGTCAGATGACCTTGTTCATAAACGTGTGACAATCAGACAGTAACACCACGAACCTGTATTACTGGACTGCTAGCAGACGAGTTTTTTTTGTCCAGTTAACTACTAAAACGAGGCAGATGTGTACAAAACTTCCGGTTTATTCAAATTTCAGATTAACTACTAAAACGAGGCATGAGACTACAAAGCTTCCGGTTTAGTCACAGTCTTTGTTTAGGCTCGCCGAGACTAGCAGCGGAGAACTTCGCAAGAGACTAAGAGTTGGTTGGTCTTGGCAGACAGACAGCAGTCCACCTGCACATATCCATGGTAACGGCAATAGTTGTTGTATTTTTAAGCAGCAACTTTTGACTGAGGCATGTTACTGGGTGACAGCATTTTATCACAAAGCTCACACTTGTGAAAAAATCTATCCAGCTAAAAAGAATACTTATTGGGATTTTTTCTCTTTTCTTTAAGAAGACTGACAGCCACAGAATCTTGGATAATGAAACAGATTTTTTAAAGGATTTGCTTTTCTTTACGACCCTTAGCCCTTCCCTTTTCTCTCCTTTTTATTCTTTAGGAACTAACTAAACTAATTTCTTGAAACATTTGTTACTTTCAAAATGAGGGCAGCTGCACTCATCCAGTATTAAAATCAGTTTATTTACCTTTCGAAATGGAAAACGTAGGGCTGGAGTCAGTTTGATAAATGACCGTTTCTCCGTTTCCAACGAGCACCTTTAAAAGTATCCCGTTCTGTTAAGAAAAAAAAAAATCAGAGCAAGGCGACACATTTCACCCCTGACAAAGTTTACTTTCCGCATCAGGTTGCCTGGCAGCGGGCAGGAAACTTTTGTGTAAGTTTGTTTGGGAGGGCGGAGACATGGGCGTCAAGGGTCAGACGCTGCCGAGGACCTTCATGGTCCGAGAGGTCGCACTGTCCGGTTCTCTGCGGGTCGCTCTGTTCGCTTCGTCTTCTCGCCTCTCTCGCCAATGACCACGGTTTTCAGCTCTTGTGACGGCCGTCGCCGGGTGGTTTCATCTCCACCACCCTGATTGATAACTGCGGGTCGCGGCACCTGTTGCCCAGGGCGCTGGCACACAGGGCATGGTGGGAAGCTGACAGGCGAAGACAGGATGGGAGAGAAAGGTGTTGACGTTGCTTGAGATGCTTGGAATGATGCCACCTCCTTCATTGTGTGGTTGCTATTGATTCCCGGGCTCTGTCTACTCTCCTCCAACGCCCCGATCGTTCAAGGACATGGCAAATTTAATTTTACAACAACCTTTCCTTTCCATAAAACAGTTGTTTCTAAACTTTCCCGATAAAAACCCCATTTTTTTCAATTGTATAATCCGGAATGTAATTGAAATCTTTTGGACATTTAGTAACAGGACACCCCATCCGTATTGTTTTCACAGGTAAGAATTCCTTAAGCACGGTCTTGAGTTCACATCGGAAACAACAAAAGCAAGAAAGATCTTGCTGACACATCAAGTTTATTTTGACGAGAGTTCTCTCGGTCAGGTCGATCACCAAAATTCTGCACAATGAAAAGAGGAAACAAAGAAACCCCTTGGCCGTTCTCGCCGGAACCAGTGAACACGGCTTGTGTGTGGCAGGACTGAAGTTGACAAACCAGGCGCGGCGAAACAATTAGGAGAAAAAGGACGAAGAGGATAGAACGAATGGAGGAAATAGAAAGAAAAGAGTTGAAGGAATACAAAAAGCAAAGTTTTTTTGCTGGGGACAGACAGGACGGAGGGAAGGAAAGCGTTACCCAAGCTGTGTTCAATCAATACATCTCGGCTCTCACAGACACCCCGTCAACAGGGAGCTACGTCACCAGGGTGGACTGAGGGGATAACGGTCGGCCATAGTCCTTCCTGGCTTTCCTCGCACCCCACGTGCAGTCGTGGTGTTTTTTTTTTTAAAAATTCTAACATAAACACCAATACAGCTTTGGGTATCATTCCAGGAAGAGGATCAGGGTAGTGAATGATATAAATTCCCAAAGGATATCTGGTATATTAACCGACCTATAACTGTTCCGTTTTTTTTATCTATCACTCTCTTTTGGTTGTAAATGCTTCACATCTGTATTAACACTTGTAGGTAAGTAAGCAGAGAATAGGCCAGTATGTTTGGTGTATGTTATCATATTCACCACTTCTCCTTGGTAACATCTGACGAAGACCTATGATACCGGTCGGCGGGGGATGCGGACGGTAAAGGTGAGACATTTACACCTTTACTGGCGGTACAAAAGTGCTTCATGGTGACTAGTCCGTTCTTTAGTGTTTGCTAGCCATTCCTCCTTCTGTTCACCTAGGTGTCAATCGTATCCCGAGGAGTGGTCACCAGACCAGGCCAGCTCGCACCAGACGAGGTGTTTGGTGTCTCACCAGGGTGTCAACAGTGCGTCGAACAAATTCATTTCCTAGGTTCCGTGTAAGAAATTAAGAAAAGTTTTCTTCGGCACTTGGTCTCGAATGCTTGGATCCTATTTTTTCTGTCTCAGCATGAAAACTCCAAGTCTCGCATCCATGCAGCGAGATGACAAGCACGATGGGCTTGTACAAAGGACATCTGATGGTGCTGCTTCGCCAGATACTGTCCAGCCTGGCCATTGTTGCTGTGCTGTCGCAATGCTGATGCGGATGTCTGAAGTGTAGCTGCTGTCTGTGGAAATGGTGGCTGCCAAGTACTTGCAGCTGTTCCCGTAGATACTGTAAATCCCTGCTTTGCTGTAGTCGTTAGTGTCAACCATGACTTTGATCATGTCAGCGCTACTTTCTATTCCGTATTCATTCCCACTGTTCGTCAGTCTGTCTGTAAGGTCTTGCAACTCGCTGTTGCTCCCTTTCATCAAATCAGTGTCGTCTGCAAAGTGTAACTTGCATAAGAACCTCTGGCGATGGAAAGAGAGGTTTGGCCATCATGACTGGGTGTTTCGTATGATATTCTCCAGGAGACGAGGGGTGTGTACTTGATGGAACTCCACTGCGGTAGGCATGCACGACTGTGTATATGTGCATAAAAATATTTGTGAATGAATGTGAATAGTTTACTGTCTTATGTCTGGCAATTTGTAGCATAGCCTAAATATTTTACTCCCAAATATACCACCTTTTGCCATACCCGTGCTCAGAAATCAGCACAGATCTTTCTGTAGCAATCAACACCCAATTAGTATCTCTCTAAATGAAGACATAATAATAAACATAAAAATATAAAAGAATAGAACAACAACAAAGAAAACTGTTTCTAGAACAATAGAAACTTGTGTTTCGAAGGCTCAGACTGCCGTCAACAGCCAAGCGCCGTCTTTGCTATTGGGAATTCTTCCACAAGTCTGTCGAGCTTCCGCAGACTTAGGTCCAGCAGGAACTCTTAATGAGAGAAGACGTTTAATGTCCATGGGATTCACACAGACAGTCATGTTCCAAGGTAGTGGAATAAAGCAGGCAACTACTGTCTGATGATATCACGCACTGAGGGCAAATAACTCTAAAACAGAGTTCAACCATTGAAAACCAAGTCTGCTTTCTGCGTCTTGGTGGTTTGTGTTGACAACAAATCATCTCCAGCAACAGGTTCTCTTGTAAACAACCTCAGGTTTTGTAATGAGTCTTCATTGTTATTTGAATTAATGAGTTATAGAAAGAGAGATGGTAGCAAGTAGCATGACATGTAAATAGACGAAGAGGTGGCAACGATAAAGTAAAATGATGATGATGATGATGATGAAGAAGAAGAAAACGTATGTTAAGTACATTTATATTCGATCGAGACATCCTCTTATTCTGAGAACAGATGAGAATGTACTGTACATCCTTTGGAGGGGAGTGGGGTTGATATCCTTAAATTGAAAATAGTATTTTGTATATTTGTAATTAACTAACCTGAACATGATGGACACAAACAGAAAGCACACCAGCAGGACTTTAAAGGCCTGCAGCAGGTCTGTAAGTAAATGCAGGCGGGAGGGAGCCAGGGCATTAGGAAGATGGGCCAGTGGCTACAGTAAGTACACAGGATTCACTGACCATCATCGATTACCACGTGCATGCTTGTTTGCATGCGCTGGCGGAACGCTTTGAGTTCGGGAAGTTTGATTTCCTTCAGAAACGCTAGGTGGGCATGTTGCCGGCGTCTAATGATTGATGTCTCGTGCTAAATCATTTTTTCTTTTTCTTTTTCTTCTACTATCTCTCTATCTGTCAATTTTTTTTCTTTTTGGCGCAATCGGAACATCATCAGCATCTTACATCTTTATGATCACTTGCCAACATGGCGGTAGGAAGTGTGTTATAATGTCATGTTTGATTTCTCTTTCCTTTTTTTTTTTTTCATCGTCCTGTTTTCTCTGTTGTCTCGTATCGTTAACATACGCGCGTGCGCACACATTCTTGCGCACGCTGACATCAAAACCGTTAAACATATTAGTTAATGTCTTATATAATTCCATTTAGTCATATATTTCTGTGAGTTAAACGTTCCCCAGAGGGATGAGAGAGAGAACTGCGAAGGTGGGGATGCACGATGGGGGAAGAGTAGACAGGCATGCAAGAGTTGGTTGCAGACCGTAAAGAGATACAATAAAGTATTGAAGACGGGGTAACCGGGTTGATGCTATAAGTATAAAAATTTCACTTCTTGTCAGATCACACGGGATTGCAGGGCTGACAAAGAGCCCCGCCTATATGTCATGTTTACATGAATACCTCAATTAGGAACATTAACGGGGGCGAGACAGTGCACCCAGTGCCTCATTCACCACCACCGCTTCGTCCTTATCTTTTCATTATTCAATCATCAAGCGCATGGCGGTAAAATGTTCTTCCTTAATAAACACTGAGGGTGGGTTTCGGTATTAATTCTTTCTTTTCTTGTCAGAGATTTGGCGATGTTGGAGAGAGTGGGGTAAATGGGTATGAATGCATCAGAATTTATATCTGAACCCCTTAGTTTAGTAGTTTGTTCCCTGTTGCTCCTCTGAGGAACCCCTTATCGCACAAAAAAGAC
This sequence comes from Pomacea canaliculata, assembly GCF_003073045.1. NCBI lineage: Eukaryota > Metazoa > Mollusca > Gastropoda > Architaenioglossa > Ampullariidae > Pomacea > Pomacea canaliculata. The sequence goes on along the minus strand of NC_037602.1, from coordinate 6,342,865 downwards.
TTTACTTGCATAATTCAAGCAGCTTAAGTATGATGGAGTTAGAATTTTCAATAGGATTACAATAAGATTACTTTATCCTAATAAAGATTATTACGCCTTGCTATAAATTAGTTTACTGAGCTATCTTATTTTCAAGTTTTAGCAACTCTCGGAAGTTTGAAAACAAATCTTTTAATGGATGTGGCCAACAGACAAAAGCCATTAGCGGTGAATTACATCCAATGATGTAATCTCAGTTTAATTAATGTGAAAAGGGGGATAAAAGCGAAGTAATTACACGTAATAAATGTTGAAAAGATAGAGGACATATTAAAATAGAGAGAAAAGAGAGATATGCAGTCAGTAAAGAAAGAAGAACGAAGACAAGAGGGTTTTAAAATGTGGGGGTAGTGGTGGGCGAGAGGAGGGTGAAAGGGAAGTAGAAAGAGAGAGCGAGAGGTACAGACACAGGGTAAAGGTCATGGTCATTTATATGACGGCGACTGATAAACGTGGTTCATCATGCTCCCGACCACGTATCTCGCCAAGGAAAATGAAACGAGAGAATTTTTTTTAATGTGAAAGACGGACATGACATTGCCGAGACAGACAACGACGAGACAGACACCGAGATGAACAAACTAAAGAGGTGTGGAATGAAGGAGAGTGTGGGAGAGAAAGAAAAGGGCGGAAGAAGGGAGTGTGAAGGAGGGACACGAGTGGAGCAAGAGACAGCTCGTAGTCTAGACCTGAAAAGTTGATGTAGGCTGCGAGTAGCATGGGTCGAAGGGGAAAAGGAAGCGAAACGCTGTACACGGGAGGATAGGGGAAGGTGGCAGGACGGGATGAAGGTGGGGAGGGACCAGTCTTGTGCTGCCGCCTGGGTCCAGGATCGATGTGAGGCACCTTAGTGACATTTTTTTCAATACAAATGTCTCCGGTGGTGGCGAGAGAGCAAACACACGCTCAGCTAACTGATGCAGTTCCACTGGAATGGTGGCCGGCACTGCGGCTCTTCACATGCAAAGTGCGGACGGAAGTGATACAAGCTATTAGGTTACAGCTTTGAGCCTCACACAGTGTCTGTCAGCTAATTAGTCTCACGGTTGTTCTCTCCTAGCTCCTGTTCTGTGGAGAACCACTCTGGTTAAGCTTGATATAAGACAGCTTCATTAAAGAGCTGGAGAAAAAAAAAGTTACCTGTTGTTTTGTGTGGACGAATGATTGGTGATGTTTCTTGTGGCTTTTAATTAATGACCAGGTCCAGCAGTGTTCATCTTCCTCAGGGATCGATTAAGTGATGTTATTGTCATTGATAAATATGGTTAGTTTGAAACCTACGTAGAAAGATCTTAATATGTGCATGTGTATATGAACACTTATTATTATTATTATTATTATTATTATTATTATTATTATTATTATTATTATTATTATTATTATTATTATTATTATTATTATTATTATTATTATTAAACTGACCTAAATTTCCCATTCTTTTATTAACTCTTTCTTTCGTTATTCCCCTCTTTTCTGTTCACGATCCTGCATACGGGTATGTCTGTTTTTCTGCTTTAAGGACAAGACAAAGTTCATCACTGTCCTATCATTAACCTGTGGACATCCAACAAGCACTTCCATACGGACTGTTCTCATCTTGTTCTCGCTATTCATGCCTCTAATGTGTGTGTGTGTGCGCATGCTTGGATATATAAGTAGCAATGACGGGAGAAAAGAGCGGAATGAAGTGAAAATCGCCTGAAGGAAGAAATTGATCAAGTAGCTGAAGTGTAGATGGAGAGTAGAATTTTACAAGACTGTGCTTCTTATCTTGCATGCCTGTGGCCAAAACTAAAGAGGGCAGATTCCTTCTCTCCATCTCTCGGTGAATTCTTCTGAAGGAGACAGCGGCAGTGAACAGCGATGGCTGTTGATGAAGAGAGCGACAAAGAAATCGACGATGACCATCATGATGATGATGATGATTAATGAATTTCAAACTGACTCCAGCTGCCGAGACAAGCCAACATCTTCTCATGCTGTAATTATCAGCACGAGGAATGCTGGCCACCAGCTCACTTAGATGTCATGACAAGCTCCAACATTTTAGGAGTCTGTAGGCCTGAGATGGAACTGGATTGCTTGGTTTACTGTTGATAACCCTGACCTTCCTAGAAGACATAATTTTCCCTTCCACAAACGTGCTTACAGCCTCTGAGCGAGAAAGGAGACAATTAGTGTGTTGTGCAGGACCAAAGGAGAAGGGAGACAATTAAATAGCAATTCTGAGGCCAAATGGTGAGACAATTACTGCTTGCCTCCAGACGACGAGAGCGACATTAATTTCCGAATCGAACGACTTACACACTTCACCGAGGAGATGTATGACTGTATCATTGTATGCATCCATACATACATTAAGTATCTGCTTTTTGTACCAAAGTTTTTAATTTTGGGAGGATAGCTACATTACACTGTATCCCACAAAAAGTTCCTTTACTTTAATTATAAAAAAAAAGCTTACATCGTCGGCTATAGCCAGCTAAGCAGTATTTCTTGTCAAAGATTTTATCGACGAATTTGTATGGACGATAACGAAAACATTTTGCAATTATTATTTTAAAGTAGAATTAAGCAGGCTGCGACAAAATAATAAATTAACAAAAATGACCGAGATAATGAATAACTAATCACAAACAATATTGGTAGAGGCAGGCTTTGTGGCAGATAGTTTCCGTTGATCAATTGTTCGTAAACAACAGGAATAAATCGACGCAGAGTATCACATTACTTCAACTTCCTCAGTTAAGAATCACAAGAATAAAACAAACATTGTAACATTGTTGTGGTTTCTGATACCAAAGTGGAGAATACGGTAATAGCAAACAGCTTTCTTCCGGACCTTGTTATTATATAGCTGCCATAACGACAGTTTATAACAACACAACAATTCCTCCAACATGTTCACTTACCTCCTTTGCCCCTCCTTCCTTCAGGGGATAAAACCGTGATTATCTCCTACCCCGTGTTCTGGAGACAGAACCTCTTTTATAGTTTCCCCCTTCCATCTCTGGATGTCTGAGTGACATCAAGTGGCATGTTCCCTTTGATCGTTGACCTCCAGTGAGGGGATTGCCCGGACATCAGTAAAAGACCAGGGAACGATTAGCTTAATGTCTTCACCCACACACCTTCCCCCTCCCAACATAAGCCAGAGCGAGGCTGAGTGGAAAGTGAACAGCCAATATATCACTTTTGAATTAAGCAGCAAGAAAAAGCTGCGTAATAACAGGGATCGCTGCATTATTCCCTCTCTCTCCTCCTTTGTTTCTCCCTCTTTTTCCTTCTTTCTTATGTTATTTGCAGTCACATAACCAGAGCCCCGCTGTGTGCATAGCGATCGTGCTTGCCACATGCAATCATCCACGCAAGACAAACTTTGCATGCACAGCATTTGCCGTGCAGCAGCCGCACCGTTTACATCCACGCAGCCTTTGGCAGACAGAGAAGGTGTTTGGGACCGCAATATCTATATACTTACTATCTTTTCCTTTCTTTACAGCTTGTAGAATTGTTCTAGAATATGAAGCAGCCACTAATCATAGGTGTGTGTGTGTGGTTTAGGGGGATATTACTACTGTATCACATACAGGTGATTAACTGCATAAAAAAAACAAACAAACAAAACCATAACGCATCAGGGATGCAGACAGGGGAGGTTATCTGGAGATCTCCGGCATCTTTCGCAATATTAACGCCCACAATAGCTTTTGTACACAACTTACACTTTTTGTTATAAAGGTGAAAAACTCTTTTTTTTTTTTTTTAAGGAGGCAGAGAATGCAAAAGGTATGGGACGACAGAAGACAAGCTCTCTCTCTAGCTTTATCAGACCGATTACGCCCCCTGCAGATGGTAATGATGTAACATAATGATACGCTAGCGTCTACGGAAAGAGAAAGCTCTGCCACGTCACGACAGGCGAAAGGAGGATTAAACCCTCCTCATCATAGTCTCAACACATTTACCCATCAACCCCAGCACACACACACACACACACGTAAACAGACCATCTTAATTTTTATTGATAATTAGGTCTTAAAATAGACCGACTGCTGAACTCATATCTGGGTTTTCCTTTTTACCAGCTGTGGAACATTCGAAAATGGAGAAGAGCAAAACAGTATTTGTGAAACTGTCCAGTGACAGACATTTCTGCTGCCGATGTAAATTAATGACATCAAGAAATGTAATCATGAAAGGTATTATAAAAATCTTCGATCCTCGTAAAGGCACTCGGCATTCATTGCGTTCTTGCTTGTCGAAATGCTTACATCCTGTTAAAAACTGTTTTTATTCTCGGCTAACATAAAAACTCCTCCTCTATTTATTCGTTCTTTCAAAGATTGATTGGCACGTCGCTCAATGTATCCTGGAATTCATATCAGACGCCAAACATGGCTAAACATGCGCTTTCCTTTTTAAAAAAAGTATTTAAACAAGATGAAGAAAGTTTCAAGCAACATTTCAATGCCTTTTTGAGAAATGTAGAATATAGAAGTTTTGCTGATCGCCATTTGCTCATGTCATTGAGAATTTTCGCGCATGTCAAGTCCAAGATAGCTTTCTCCGTTCTCCTTCCCCAGGTCGCTAATTTTTTCTTTCGTTCACAATATCTGCATTTCGTTAAAGAAAATGCAAGCAAATATATTCTATTGAAAGTCTGTTGTTGTTTTCAAAGACGATCCATCAATATTGCCTAAGAACATTTGCCAAATGGGATCCTTTCTATTTCTCTCTCTGTCTGGAGAGAGAGAGAGAGAGTGTGTGCCTTTTCGCAAAAGAAGAAATATTGTAATAAAATAATTGACAGGAACATGGGAAAACTGTTTTGTTTTAATATTTTGGTAACTGATTGTATGATAAATTTATGAATTTATTTGTCATATTTGTCATCATGCCTCGTTTTCTAAATTAATAACGATGAAGAAGACTTTATATATTCTTCTCTATTTGCATTAATTCAGTTGTTGTTATTATTTTCTGCTTTCTTTCTATCTTTCCTGTCTTTTTTTTAATTCCAAAGTAAGCTACAAATGCTATTGGTGTTTTAAGAATATCCCCGTTAAAGGAAGAAATAAATAAATTAATAATATGTCGGGATAGCATCCGTTCAGCTTCAGAAAGGTGGACAGATATAAAGAAAGTTTTCCTCAATAATTTTTTTTAGGCATCAGTTATTTAATGAAAGAAGTGAGAGTAGGAGCGATAAGAAGGAGAGACAGAGACGGAGAGAGACTGCGACAGGAATGGAGACAGAGCGAGGAAGACCAGTGAAAGTAGGACTGGCACGGTGCTTTAGATACTGGAACAGACATTTAACAGCTCCATGGCAGACAGCGGACGACCAATAAACATTTTTGCTGCCTGGGGAACAGAGATACAAGATGCAACCCTTACGTTTCTTCCTTTCCTTTTTTTCTTTCATTCTTTCTCTCTTTGCCAGGCCCTTGTCAACCTCTCCTGCAAGCTGGGCGGGCACGACCTAATCGACACCATCTCTCCAAGACTGTCTCGCAGTTCCGGCTCGCGTTCTTGTCGCGAGACTAAACGAGAACAAACTTTTGGTGAAAAGCCGCGGAGGACAGATATATCGCCGACCACTCAAAGACCACTGCTGTCCCCTGGCAGAAACCTAGTTAAGGCTGACTGGCAACCGCCATGTTGTGGTCTCTTCAGCCTCTCAGTCACGGGCACGTGCAGGCAGCAAAGAAAAAAAAAAAAAAATTACCCAGAGGGGTGTGAGAGGGATGACCTTCCTGTCTACCCTCCTTTCTGTCTCGCATCAGCCATCCCTTCTTCTTTCGACCTCTTTTTTTTTTTCTCGCTGTCTTTTTTTACTGATTGAGTTCCGGTCAGTCTTTTCAGGGTGCTGATCGACTGCGTAGTTCGTGATGGGGGTGATGGTGATGGTAGGGATGACGACAACGACTTTTATGATGATGATGAACTACTGCGTTTCGGTTTTAGCGGTAAATACAATTATCAAAATCAGCAGAGAAGGGTAATAAAGTACAATGTGATGGAGTGCTTGCTGGTCTACGGGATGGTGCAGAGATGTAGAATCATTGTTAGCATTTACTATGATGGCAAAGCAGGAGGAGTCAAATCTTTGAAATACAAAGACCGGTTGAAATGGTCAATCCATGAGGATTATAGTGGACTGACGTAGCATCTTCCTATCATACTCTTAACTAAAGCAATTTAGGAGCTTTAGTCATTCGCAACTGCCTAGGACTGGGGATGGAGGTGGACGAGAAGAAAAGTACAAGCTGCAACCACAATGGGATATCCACGTAACGTCCACTCTTCTGCGAAAGACCAAACACTCATACCTATCTGACAACCAGGTCGTCCCTCCCACACCTTTCTTCCACTACAGCAAACTCCCCGGCCCCTGACAAGTCCAGAATCGAAAACAGGAAGCAGCTGGTCCAGCCATGCCATCTGCTTGCCGCTAGGTGACGAGCTCACGCTGTCGTGAACTCTCGGAAACGTTGCCGAGACTTGGCGAATGACGGAGTAATGAAATTTAATGGCCTTTCTTGGCAGTTTCCGGTTCGCAGAGCTTTCCGGGCCATCCATTCCCCCCATGCGGCCAGAATAAGCTGAGCGTTATTAAGAGGTTCGCTGGGAGGTAAATAGCTGCAGTCGTTCCTGCGGTGCGGCAGCTGATGCAGCTGACGGAAAATAACGGTGACGTGGAACCGTCTCGAAAAAGACCTTTGATGGGCACGTGGAGTAGGTGGGTGATGAGGATGGCCACAGCAGTGTCGCAGGAAGAAGATTCTACCTTGAACCGTTGTTTTTCACGGCTTGACAGTAAAATAAGCTGACGTCAGCAATGTTCAGAACTAAAAATAGTTTCAGTGCTCAAGGATCTGAATGCGTCCATCTTTTATGAGCTGAGTGCCCTCGACCATTCTTTGATGTCTGTTAATTATAGCTGAATTGTAAACAGAATAATGCATATAATATCTATTAAATAGCTTTAATATAAACATCTTCCACATACGCTGATTGTCAATAAGTTATTTGTAAGTGGTGCGCTGTGTTTAAAGAAAATATGTAATACTTGATGATGGTGTTTTTGATCTTTGAATAAATATTGGAGGGTGACATTTCCAGTACTTTATGATGAAAGATCGGTGTGGTGTGTTTAAGAGAACAACTATCTCAAACTCCGTCTGTGCCAGACTCTGACCATAACAATAAGTCTGATGTAGACTACCACCAAGCTTCATTGTTGTGTGCAGAACAGCAACTTTTGTACCTGTTACAGCAGTGTGTTGAAGACCTTAAACAAAGAATAGAAGTCTGACTCGAACTACTGTATATTTCCTGAAAATAGTTTTAATCATCATCGTCGTCGTCGCCGCCGTCGTTGTTGCCACAGCGGCCTTGTCCTCTTCGGATTTGTATATTGTTTTTTAGTTTGTATTTTTTTTGTTTTTTTGTTTTTATCATCATCAGCTTCACCTACTTGGTATTTGGTCGTCATTGTCTTTTCTAGGAAAAGATATTTTTCACCAATTCAAGCCCATCACACAAGTCTCTAGATATTTCTACAGCCCCATAGAATTTGCATTTGCAGATCGTTATCTCGTTTCTGACGCCATACAGACAATACATTTTCAAACCCTTTAACTCTACAGAGAATTTGTTCCTCTTCTGATTGCAATAGTTCTTTCCCCAGGGCAACAGATAGTTTCATATCATAGCTTTATTTCTTGGTAAGAAAATTGACAAAAATAATTGCAAGTGCTGATGTTGGTAGCAACAAAAGTTCAGAACCCCTTGGAATGGAAATTTCGGTAGGACGGGATGGAGTCAGACTTGGAAAGAAAACAGCCGCTTATTCCCATTTTGTTTACCAGGTCACCGGATGAAAAACGCTTTGGAGGATAAAGTAGACAGAGAACTCGCAGAGATAACATGATGAACTATTTTTACGATGTATGATGACATGCGGTCCCCCAGTGTGAGGCGCCAGTCACTACGGCAGGAAGATCAAGAGCCTGGGTGCCTTCCTGGAGCAGCCCTCCCGCTCCGGGGGTAGGCAGTGCCCTGGGTGGGTACCTCTCGCAACAGCAGCCTTTTAATCTGAGCTCTCCTGTGGTTTTTTTCCAGCTGTAACAACCGCTTAATAATGCTTTTCTTTGCGTTTTACAAGCAGCACATTTCAAAAATTCCCTTCAGTTGTTGTCACTGACATGGAAGAGGGCAAAGAGGAAGAAGGGCGGGTCACGAATGTCTTGATGATGAATGAAAGGTACAGGGTTCCTCTCTGGTTTCTCTTTGCTGAGGACAAAAGCAACATCCTTTGCCGAGAGTTCATTTTACCGTGCTGGCACGAATGCTTTTCAAATTTTGCCATTAACTCGCAAGCTGTGATAGTGTGAGAAAAGAAAAAAGAACACATCCCCTAATTTCACATACTGTTTTGTACAGACCATGTTTTCACCATTCAAAAACCCGTTTTCTCTCGTTACGCCTCTTCACTCTTCTTTCTCTAGCCCAGTCGTTCATTTTGCATTCCTTTGCTCTGTAATTTTTAAACTCGAAGAAGAAACATTATTGTTGGTAACATGGCCGACATGTCTTCCTGTAGCGAAGCCAGTGCATTAGCCCTTAGATGACAGTAGCTCACCAGGTCCCTCCCTGGCCCAAAGCAAATATGCCAGAGCTCCCTTAATCTCAAGTTGATACATAAATGGGAGGGAAGGAGTTTGGAGGGTTTTCGAGGCTAAGGTAAAGTCTGCGAGAATGCTTGCAAGACATTCCTGAAAAGCTTTAGTGACACGTTCGGATTTCATAAAATGGAGGATTTTATCTTCCCTGCCATGTGAAGATCGAAGTTACAGTCAGTAGAGGACTTGAAAGTCGAATCACATGACAGTTTGATTGATGATAGAAATGAAACAGCATTGTTGATTGGTGCTAATATGTTGTTGTTTATTTGTCGGTCAGGAGTGTGTGTGGGTCTACAGCTGTTTTACGTATTGTTGCTCTGTATCACAATGCCCATTGCGCCTATAAATCTTTCTGCTGGTCTCTGGTCAAGAGACAGTCGATGGCAGCGAACCTGCTCGTGCATGGCATGACATGTTTGTGTCATTTTGTTTACGACCAGCAAACTGTCTCGTGCAACATTGTTCCCTCTAAAACCGTTGTCAACACCAGCCCTGTGCTCCTGCTGCTGCTTCTGTAAGTCTAAGTACCAATCACCCTGGCACAAAGTCCTCCCAAGATCTGTTACCCAAAGGGCAGATAAATCACACTTCCTGTAATTCATCGAAATTCCCACTGACGAAGCGTAGTGGTTGTAACAGCTCAGTCTTAGGGGTACAAGTCCTCTTGGCGTCGCCACCGTCTGGCCAACGTCTAAGAGATGCATGGGGCAGCCATATTAGGTTCTTTCCCCTTGGTGCCCTGCCCTGTCCTGTTGATGCATGAGTAGTTTTTAACGCCCAGTTCGTGGAGAGGGAAAACTTTGTCGTAAAACAACATACGCCCTGGCTGTCATTTCTCGCCAGGAGTGCCGGCGGTAAAAAAAATAAAACAGAGAAGGAAAAGGAAAAAAAAAGAAAGGAAATTGATTAATAAGCTATGTGTTAGTGTCTAGCACCTTATACATGCCATTGCAAAACAAGAAAATGGGGAACGGCTACATGTATAAGAAGGAATAAAACAGATTTGGGGTTTGTACTTTCATTCTTTCGTTCTTTCTCTCCTACTCATTCTCTTCTGTTCTTTCTCGCCCTCCAACATTTAATTAAGTTTAGTTTGTTTTCCTTTCTTCCTCTCACAATCATTTTATACATTTTCTCTCTCTCTCTCACACACACACACAATTCATCTGTCCACCACCCTTCCATTCTCTCTTGTGTGTGTGTGTGTGTCTCTGTGAGATGAAAATAAAGAGGAAACAAGTAAACTGAATCAAATGTCAGAGGGAAGCGTGTATGTTTGTTTTTTTTATTAAGAACTAAATTTATTTTTATAGTTAAACGGACCTGTTTGTCTCCTCCAAAGCTTCAGAATGTAACATTGTGTTCTTACAAGCATCTGATGACCCCATCGACGAGCAACTCCAGATGGTATTAACAATTTAATTTTATAAACTAATTTCTTCCTGATTGTGTCCTGCATATCATGTGAAATATATTCTGCAGATTAGCACTTGTTGATGCTCTTTAATCACAAAAACTAACAGTTGATAAGTGAACCATTAGATATATTTTTGGATTGATAATGGCACCACTCTTTTGCCTTGCCTCTTTCTTTGCGGGCATCCAGATCATATTACTTTATTAAAAGCAATCTTAGGTGAGGCCATCCGAGAAAGGAAGATACATTTACCGCTGCCTTCTCATTACTGTTATAAAGAAAAGGAGTTAGGATTGGAATGACAGCTTTTAGTACATTCTTGGGGCAAGTTTTAGGAGCCCGGTAAAGGAAGCTGACCACTTTTTGTTCTTCCACCCTGACCATCTCCTCCATCCTGGGGCAAGTGCTGGTCACAAAGTTGGTTGTAAAGTTGACCCATAGTCTGGCTTACTTCCATTTGTCCTGTCTGACATACTGTGTTGGTCCATCTATGGTCTTCTTGAGAGATACAATAAACTACTTCACTTGCACACTTTTTCGTTACTATGGAGATTCAATCGGTAGAAGGTTAACCTTTTGGTTTTCTGTCCAGAAAGCTTTGATGTAGAGAACCTGTCTGGGTCTTGATTCCCATTAATCTTTTTATTGACTCTCGACTGTTTGTTTCGATAAATCTCTGGAAACCAAGAAGAACTGGAAAATATGTGGTTGGTTCTTTCTTGCAGGGGTACATAACTCTTCCCTACATTCCTGTCATTGTCGTCTTTATTTGTTGACTTTGTCGGTTTTATCCCTCCTTCGTTCAATTTCTTTTCTTCGTTGTATCCTCTTTTATTCTCTCTTAGTTCACAGTCCATTTCAAGTATATCTGGCTTCATGGCTTACACACAAGTCATTTTATCAAGAATTGCTCTTTATCGTTCTGCCCACTTCTTTAATTTTGTTTCACATATATTGAACTGACCCTTGCTATGCCAAAGGTTAGATGGTTAGCGTGAAAAAGTCAGATATACTGCTTAATATTTTGTATTTATTTTAGTTTGATTATTGCTTCACAATAAGTAGCTAGGTACTGTGTAGATTGCCATGAGGCAAATATATGATTGCCAGCTAAAACATTTCTAAGTATTTTATCTGACTACTACCTAAGCCATGTTAGTGGTACCGTGGCCCAAGCTTCCACAACCCTGTGAAGCGGAAGATGATAGTGATCCTTTCTTTCGAAATGAAGTCTGCTATGGGGTTCACAGCTAAACCCACCCAAAGGACAATGTATGAGTGTGAGAAGACAGACCTCGCCATGCGCAAAGTCGCCGGGAGAAACCTTAGAGAGAGACTGCCGCCATGCTGCAGGCCAGAAGAGACATCCTTTGCTGCTGATGACAGCCTGCAGCATCCCTAGCTTGCCCCAAGAAGCCTTGAATCCCAGCAGCGTGGACAGGGCGATGCAGGCAGGATGAGACGAAGCGAGGAGAACGAAAAGCAAGTCATCAACCTCCCCCCTGCCATCTCCATACCCCGATGAAAAAAGCATCGGGATTTCCGCTCATATGATCGCCTTGAATGGCAATAAACATACGCGAGTGACAGACAGAGATGGGAGTTGTTGGTCATTGGGTGCGAGTCTGCAAGCCAGCTTCCTTTGTGTCCTTTTTTAGTATGACTTTCTTTCACATCGGAGAAGATTTATTTACATCCACAGCCAGCAATGCACCAAAATCACGCGAAAACAAACAAACAACAAGCAAACACACACACAGAGAATAATAGAGTGTTCGTGTTTCAGAAAGAATTCAAAAGTATTTATCCAGAACTATTTTGTGTGCATGTGTGTCTGTACGCGTGTACGACTAAGTGGAAGAGATTAAGAGAGAAGCAAACTGTTTTCACAGTCTCGGTTCAGAACGAGGCTCTTTTCACACTCATGACGTGCAATCTCAAAATGGCGCCGAGCAACAAGCTGGCGACTGACAAGTAATAACAATCCCCGGTGTATGAACGCTTGAACTGTCTGCCTCGTAGCCTTATAGCCTCTAAGACTCGAGCACCGGCTCCACGCACATCCCAGCAGCCATTTCGACAATTTTGTGGATCAGGTTGCTGGCGATGGAGAAGCCAAAGACCTGACAACAAACACAGGGAGAGTGAGTGCAGGAGGGAAGAGGAGGCCACTGAGGAGAGCTCAACTAATGACCCACATCATTTGCATAAAATCTGTCTGTCTGGAATTCTACATGACAAAGTGCACTGTCTACCTCCAAAAATAAATTCTTTCTTTCTTTCCTAAGCAGACAAAGAAGACAAAAGCTCGTGTGTGCACGTGCCTGCTTCAAGATACGAACACCAGAAAAAACTGACCAAAGTTAAACTCTCAAATGCGAACCCTTTCCTAGCCTGACATGTACACCAAGACAACCTTCAGCAATAATCATTTCTTGGCGTGCAAAGTGATTTGACCATTATGAAATAATAATACCTCTCAGACGAATTATATACTTGTTGCAATTATTACAATAAATTTAACAGACTAACAAACAAGAATACAAAATAACAAAACTATCTATTACAGATTGAATAACAAACTTCAGCCATGTTAGGCGCACAGCAACTTTCAAAGAAAAGAATGTTTCCATAATCAAAATTTTCGAAAAAATGTGCTTTTACTGAAACGATTTTGTGTTAAAAGCTACAATTGGCTGTGAATGGAATATTTGAATGAAAAGGGATTTCGCGTGTTCGCACGAACAGGAAGTGGTTTTAAAATACATTTGTCTGTACAAAAAGTTATTAAACTTTATTAAACAAATGTTATTGAATCGGAATCAATTGCTTCAAACATCCTAGTAATTTATTAAATATTTGTGTAACTGTTTGGAAGAAGTTTTTTTTCGAACTGAAGCTCAGAATTTTCGAGCTTCGTGAGCATCTATGTCAATGAAACATGTCGGGTTCTCGGAACGTGCTCAGCAGAACACATGAAGGTCGATGTTTTCTAAAACTAGAAAGAAAATTATTTTTTTCTTGGTGGAGAAGATTCTTTTTGTTGCTAAATCAATCTCATCATATATTACTGATGTTCCTAGCAAGCGATTTTCCTTGCAATTAATTTTCTATCAATCATGGAACGCGAGGGCGTCGGTCTTTCAAAGCGAACTCTCCTTGAAATCCAAAATTAAATAAGCCTTAGAAGTCGACAGAAGTCTGAAAACGAGAGGCACAAAGGGTATCCGAAAAGATAACGAGGAGTATTTTGTGGAAATTGGAAACTTCAGACCCGCACAAGAGGACAAAAATCTATTGCCCATTGTTGCAGTCCAGTCGTCATTGATAACATACTGTCGGAGTCTTGTTACTGTGGTTTATGCCAGAGATAGTGAAAAAGGGAGAGTCCAGAAGAAGAGAGAGAGAAAAAAGAGAGACTGATGATTTACGAAGGGGAATAAAAAGAAGGAAATAGCGCACGAAGTGTGTGTGTGACAGAGAGAGAGAGAGAGAAAGAGAGAGATAGAGAGCGAAATGCATGGATGTGAAAGAAAAAAAAGTAGAACCTAAAGTGAAAAGACAAAACTTGCCAGCTGGTATTTGGGAACATTGACATGTCTGTTGTAAGAAAGCGGAAAATATCAGCAATTAGGCCTTCACTGTTGGGTGGAACTGGCTCTCCTGCAGGCACACCTCTCCCTTATTGCGCCATGCACTCACCTGCCGACAGGTGAAAACCCTGGCAGCTTTCTCTATTCCAGTGCACATACCATCGTTAATAAATTGAAGTTTTCACAGCACCTCTGACAAATACGTGCATGTCTGAAAGGCCCCAACCAATGGGACAGCTGAGACCAAATTATTAGTGTATCTGTGTACAAACGTGACGTCACGACTTTCACCTCATGGGGATAGGGATTTTAGAAAATAGTTTCCTGCACTGGGTTTTATACCCAAGCATTAAAAAACTGCATCTTATTAGTCTTTCCAGTCCAGTTCGCATTGTCGTTGCTGTAAGCTGGTAACCGTGTAAACTGGAAAAGAAGTGACTTTATGTGAAATTAGGATTTTAGTATTAGATTGATATTTTACATCGAGCCAGTAACTAAGACGTAAATCATGGCAAAGCAGCCCTGTAAACAGATGCCAGATGCGAAGAAGAAAAAACAGCGTGCCCGAGACGAGATCTGAACCCAGGACAGCCAACTTTCACTGTATTGGTGACAGGCACTAACCGTTGCACCATTGGTCCGCCTAGTGGCATGAAAGTTAAGAGGAACACAAAATGTGTAAAAGTGGTTTAAAAATTTAGCTAAATATAGTTCCACCGCAAAATCAAATATTCGTTTGCATGCACAGCCATTTACTTTTTCATATCAAATCACGCTTGTTTTGAGCAGTCGCCTAAAAAGTCACCCTTGCACTTATTATCTATTTTTTGAAGCCTTCGTGCTTTCTTGCCTGTTCTTTTCAGACACAGAATATTTGTGTTTTTTAAGACAACTAGACTATTTCTAGTTTCCGTCTCGATCCCAAAATTAGGGGTGCCGAAAATGGCACCAACTCATTAAAAGTTATGAATTCAGTTGCCAATTTTCAATGCAAAAAAGTTTCGTTCCCCTTTTTCCATTAATTCGGGATTTGGTCTCTACTCACACGACAATATCCTTGGTACCACTATAGTTCAGAACATCTCTTAGTAAAAAAAAAAAAAAAAAGTTAAAATCAGAGTTCGATACCGGCAGAGTTCACTCTAGTTGATAACGTGGGCGCCGCCATTCTTGACATACCAGTACAGACGTTTGACTTTCTCGCTGACATTTGGGGAATGCTGGCGCCAATCGTGCTCCCCCTCCTGACAGCCTCCCACCCTGACTCCTCCCTACCTCCTGCCTCCCACCCTGACTCCTCCCTACCCCTGTCCCCCCAGCTCTACCCAGACGCCCACGTCAGTTGGTGCTGACAGCGCCGCCCGCCATTGATTGCCTGTGGTGTATGAGGCTACAGCGCGCACCTGCGAGTCACTTCCTTACCTTTTGCCTCCGCTAATCAAAACAATTAAAGGTCGCCAGTTAGGCTTTGATGTTCGGATGCTCTCAGACGTTGTTTGTAAATGATTTGTTTAATCGATGCTAGAGGTAAGGGTGTTTCGTGAAAATTTGGAGAACAATGTCCTAGTTTTGTGAATGATGGAGAAACAAACTATTGCGTAGTCTGTTTCTTTTCTCATTTTATTTTTTTTCTCTCCTTCTTCACCTTATGTGCGAGTGCATGTTGTATGTGTGTGTGTGCAGATATATATATATTCATGTGTATACGTGTGCATGTCTCCCTGTACTTAACCTCTCATAATATTTTAATCATCAAACCTCACATCCCTTACTACTCTTCGTGTTCTTCAACTAACAACTACCTGACAAAAAATCCAAATTAAAAACTAGAAAAATTTTAACGAATTGTTTTCTCAGTTTACAATACTTTCCATTCTGCATGCGAATACTGGTTCCATACTTCAAACTGTTTACCCTCACAGCGGCTACCCTCCAAAAGAGTGCGAACCCCGAAGTCGCCTCCATGTATGCTCCTCCAAAACGAGTGCCCCTCGACCCCTGGTTATTTGCCGCACAAATAACACAGAAAAGATGAAGAAACTCGGCGAGAGTGAGCGGGAGGGTGGATGCAGGGATTCCATAGCAGCATCCAGGTCTGAATGGCATATCTGCCAAGGACCGGCATGCGCGCTCCACTTTAGTCCTGCAAGTAAACTCTTCCTTGCCACTCACCGGCACCAGTAGTGCGCATGCGCACAATTGCCCTTGGAACAACCTTTTCGTATTAAAAGAAGATAACTCTTCTGCGTTTTCCTCTCTTTCTTGCTTTGTGTGTGTGTGTGGTAAGAAATATAATTTCAAGACACCGTCCTTCTAGTTTTCTGACATCTGCAATCAAATATTATCACATCCATTTTTTTTCCATTTGATATCGAGTCAAAATTTGCTAAAAAATAAACCTGAAGTCGAATCACTCCTCTGATTTTCTTTTTATCAAAGTGTAGAGTCAAATGTTCTACAGATGCGATTTTGAAGTGAATGTTCTTGCCTTCATACACTCGATAGTGTTATGACCTCAGGCTTTGAGCTTCCTCCTTCAATTCTCAATCCCGATCGAATGACAGAGAGAAGCTAATGACATATTTGTCTTCGATTCTACGTTTTTGGTTTTCTTTTGTGCTGTGACTTTGATAAAAAAAGAAGCATCTTGTAAATTTATTTTCCTTTCGTTTCCTATTTCGCTTTAATGTCATAAATAATACTGGAGTCATGAAAGTCGGAGTCTGTCAAGAACAAAAGAAGAAAATGTCAAGGGTCATCGGTCTCAAGCTATCGACTGTACTCCTGTCCACGAACTCTTTGCATCAGACTTAATTAACGGTGGCGCGGGGCCATCACCGTTAATGCCCGTTACACCTAGTGTGACGAGTGGGTGACGTCAGGTTTCTCTGTATGTGACTTGTCACGTCACCAGACAAAGCACCAGGTGAGACAGAGGTCACTTTGCCTGACCAAGCATCTATGTTACCTGAGAAATATCACGCGAAGTCGCAGATGTGTTGTGATATAAAAGTGTCGGCGTCTCCGACATCGCGTGATCCGATGAACCTTTCAACACTAGTGTGACATTTCCTTCTGATGAGAATGTTATCGAGTGACACTTTTCTTACCAGAACATTAACGAGAAAAATTTTCATTAAATGCCACAGTAACAGGAAGTGTAAGTTGAGATTATTTCAACATGAACTAGTGAAATCAAGAGAGGCAGTTATGTATAGAACTACCATTTTCCATTTCGTTTTCTCAATCGTCTATCAGTCTGAAAATTAACACAAGCTCCCAACCTTCTCATGTGAAGTGAGCGGATCCAGGATTGTTTGTAAAGTCAGTCTTGACATCTATATGTGCATGATCTTTATAGGCTGTATAGCAATAACATACAATTTTTATTAATTAATGTTTGAAAATTGTCTTTTATTGAACTCAATCCATTCAAAAACTGTAAAATTCTATACTTTTGGTATTCTTGCTCCTGAGTTCTTTCATGTCCTCATTCCCAGTTAAAGAACAAGTTTTTCATTAAATTCACTTTAGTAACCTCTCACTGCTGAGTTCTCTGACTTTACAAAGGTTTTTCTATTTTGCAATACCCCGGTTGTTTCATCTTTCAGTATAAAACCTGTTCAGATTTAGGTTTCGAAGGTTCTACCTCCTCCCCTTCCTCGGTCGCAAATGTCAGTCCGTCTTTCGCCATCTCACACTTCTTGGTAACACGAGGCAGGAAATGGACCCCACAGAGAGTTGTTGCCCCAGGAACAGATGAATACGACCTGTTAGTCAAGGAATAAGGTCACTGCCACTAAAGTTCTCCATCTTCAGCACGGAGCACGAGAAAAGCATCACACGGAACACGGCGTTCAGTCCCCCCAAACATGATGGTGTTTTCCTGACCGGCTCTCTCTTTGTTTGCTCGAGCATCTGGTCTCTGGACTAGAACAAGACTATTACTTTCATCGTTCGCGGAGACAGCTGCTTTTACTGGCACAGCATCATCGCAGCCTCACGCACGATTCGCACGGCCTGACCCTCAATCCACTCGTTTGTTGCACCAGTGAAAGGACAATGAAGTTAAACAATTTGACCCTCGTGGGTCATGAGACGGGTTTGTACCGTAGGTCATAAAAAAACCTTGATGTAGCCTCCCACAACGAAAGGTTGAAAGGTTAAACAAATCTTGGAAATGTTGGCAATAGTTTGGATGTTAATGTTACCATCGGGTGCAAAACTCCCAAGAGTGAGCTAATGAGTTAGTCTAAGCTGTAAAGTTAATTAATGGAATTGAATACATCTTCAATGACATGTTTCATTCTAAATTCCAATACTTTTTGCTATCAACGGAATTGAACCCACTCCCCATACCCTTACAATCCACGCCCGCCAGCTGTCGGCATCTTATTTGAGAGTCGAGGCAAACATCGATATTTTCTACAGAAAGGAGATCCGCGGATTTTGCTCGCTCAATTTAATCCGATACATGTTGAAAAGTTTAATCAAAATCAAAAGAAAAACTGGATGCGAATTTTTATGATTGGCGAGCTCAAAAGCTCCTTATTATTATGCAATGGAATGAGAAGAAAAGCTTGGAGATCGCCCTCCTCGTCATTGTGCAATTGCTCTGACATCCATCATTCTCAAGCATTTGTTTGAATGCCTCTGTAGCTTTGCACAAATTTGCTTTCCTAGTGCATATAAAGGTTCTTCTGTGCTCCACGTGAAACACGAGGCTACAGACCACAATGTGTTTGTCTTACCATGGAACACAACTAAACAGCTCCACGATATCATAAAGCAGACTAAAATATAAATACCATTAATGAATTTGAATATTTCTGCCAGAACCAAGTCATTTCAAGAAAATTTACATTAATATGACTTATGATCATCGACAATATTTACATGGTATATAAGAATTGTGTAATTAAACAAAAGTCCCAGAAGGAAGGAGAAAGTATAACTATAACTTCGATACGTATCGACTCGTTATCTTTTCAGTAACTGAAAGCTGAGAGACTGGTGTGTAAAGTGCACCTCACCCTGACATGACCTCAGGATAGGTAACTGAACAACACATAAAGCATAACGAGTCGCATTAACTAATATCGCTACCATAGCTGTTGCTGTTGTTATGGCGATAATGTTACATGTTACATCGATAATGAATTTTCAAAGGTTCGATGTCTTCAGGAATATTTGCCACATCCTCTCAGTCAATGCATAGTCTGCAATTTTCTTTCTTTACCTTCTTACCCAGGGTTTGTAGTAATCAGCCAATGAAACCTGTAAACCACCGGACATCAGCAGATAAAGACGGCCATTTCCGCTGGTAGAAAAACGAAATCCTTGGAGTGGTTGTCCTACATTGCACCATCGCGTGCCGCTGTCATGATGATGGCCTTAAAGAAAGGTTTTGCTGTTAGCATGTTCGTAACTGTAGCTTTTTTTCGGTTAAGCATCTTTTTGAACATAAAAGGTCTTTTCGGGGAAAACGACTTGCCCATCCGCGCCCCTGGAGGCAGGTAACTGAGCGCGGAGCTGAAAGCCGCACACAACAGTCTTTTCGCTCGATGTTTAAACTCTTCTCGCTTCCGTTTCATTCAGCAAACAGAACCTCGTGAACTTTACTGATTGTGCCCCGGGCTGTTTGAAGTTGATGATTTTGCTTAGTTTCTTGGGAGTAAGTTTCAACCCTCTAGGTATGGGTTACTTCTGTTTTTCCATTCATAAACCTTCACGGGAAATGATTATATGTTTGTAGACCACGAGAATAATAGGCACTCACACACATACACACATGTGACTAAGCAAAAGGTGTTTCGTAGAATTTAGCCCTTACAGCCTGTAGCTCGTTATGCTGCTTGGTAACTATTCTACAGGGTCTATTAGCACGCTGCAGGGTCTGTTAGCACGCTACAAGGTCTGTTAGCACGCTGCAGGGTCTGCTAGCACGTTTCATATTCTGTTAGCACGCTGCGGGGTCTGTTAGCCCTCTACATGGTCTGTTAGCATGTTACAGGGTCTGTTAGCTCGCTACTTAGCTTGACGGTAACCCGACTGACGGCGGTAAGGAGGAGAATCAGCCATTTGTAGTGACGTGTCAGACCTAAATAATCAGACATGGGAAAGCGTTTTACTTGAAGTGCTGCTAAGAGGCTGGCCAGTCCCTCACATAAAAATATTACAGCTCGCTTGTCCAAGTGATGCCGTTTGTTTCTCCATAAATTTATTCATTCTTTCTGGCTTTGATTTTTGTTGTTGATGAGTTACTATGTGTGTTCGTCGGTGGATTTTGATATTAGGCTGTTTCTCATCTGTTCCAAGTCTCTAGCAATTCATCGTGTTTGAAAAGGAGTCCTGACGCAAAATCAACAAACAATACATACGCACACACACATACACACCATACACGTACGCACGCACATATACATACAGAAACATACACATCCACACATATGCAATTACAAACAAACACATGGTATAAAGACGAAGGACATATTTGATGTGCATTTCATATTCACCTAAACACGCAGAAGTCGCTGCCAGAAAATCTTCATTCAATGGTAGGCTGGACCAACCAAGCGGAGGGGAAGGCGAGAAGAATTTCTTTGACTTCTTTGCCCCTAGTCTATTTCTAAAACCACATTATTGGCCTGCTAGGAAAAAGTTCTGTTTGCAATGACAGAATTAGTACAAATGTTGGATCTCTACATCAAATGTAAGTGGTTCGATTCCTTACTTCAAATTATGTTTTCTAGACCCATGGATTCAAAGACGTGTTCTGTTTAACTTTTCAGTACTTGGCTCCATTGAAAATTTATATTTGTTTCGTCACCAAACATTTCAACTATTTTTACTATCCTTCTTTACTTCATATAAACAAACTTTAGAAGTCTAGGTCCTGCTGCTGTTTAATAATGGGTTAATATTGGCGCTGGACGATTCTTCTCACTAGACGAGTTAAGTTTTCGGCAGACTTGTCCAACTTTGCCTGCAGATGGACGATAACAAAAAGCAGTCTCCGAGGATACCGCTTTAACCGCGTCTCAGTGCCAGTAAAAACTTATTTTGGGAATAGCATTTTGACACGCCGTACATTTGTCACAATACCCGAAGCCAAGCAGCAAAGATTACAATTGACAGAGAAGATGCGGTTTTTCGATTTTTCGCTCGATGGTCCTGATTGCATGCTTAGGCAAGAGGTGCCTTTATCGTCGCGGACATGGACCATAAAAGAGAAACTGAGGAACCTTTCCTCTGAGTGTTAATGAAAAAGGATGTAAATGAGACGGTTGAAGATGAGGAAGGTGCAAATGGTCTCAAGTTAAGTTTTTTTCATTCTCTATCCAAGATGCGATTTTTGTGTCCTGGGACACTATGGGGCAGTGCGGGATGGAGACCTCAGTTGTTGCCACTCGTGTACTATAAGGAGTTCACAGCAAGAGAAGGACATGAAGGGGACGAGACAGGGAGGAAGTGATGTCATCAATTCACAGAAGAATAAACGAGATGATGGCTTACATGATGGCCAGAGTCTCGAAAACATTCATTGATACCGTCCTCGTGTTTCCCTCACACCGCCGACGGGAGACACTTACCGATCGATGGACGTGTCCATAAATCGAGGAAAATTTACTTATTCAGAGTAAATTTATACTCAAGACTTAGAGACATTAGAGACATCGTTAAAGTTGAGTATCTCACCCTTTGTGAGTTATGGAGGACATTGTTCAGAACTTTCTCTAAAAGATTATTTCTATAGAATAAAGATGTCGGCTGGTAATCAATTTAGTCTAAATTTCTTACTTATTTTAAAACGAAATCGTTGCAAACTCCTAAATTTATGTCAAAGTGGGTTTATATCTATATATCTGTCATCTTGTTTTTAGTTTTATTGTAAATGAAGACTTTATTTCTGAAGAGTTGTACCAAAACTCAGTTAATCATCGCCGATGAAGACACGCTTTACTGTCATGAATCACAGAACAAAAGGACAAGACTTATAATACAAGTCTGTTCCTTGGACACCCGTAGAGCCGTTAAGCGTATGTTGGTTGACATCTTGGCATCAATCAGGGGGGACCTGGGGAGAGTCACACAACTCGTCGCGACGGATGCGCCAGGAAGAGTCAACAGATGCGGCGCGTTACTGTCGGCCGCCAGAGGGCGTTGAAAGGACCAGGGTGAAGGACGATGTTTACCCACAGAAATCCGCAGGACCGTGAAATAGTGCGACTCATCCAACACCTTCTCTTAGACAGGACTACAGAGGCGCGAGCCCCACTGAGCCTCAACGATGTAGTCTCTGCAAACTCATTTCTTCTTCTGACTTGAGGCGCCATGGGTTTTGCTTTTCGGAGACATGAAAGAAGTCTTGGCCAGCTGCGCGTGAATGCAGAAAATTATCTCGCTATGCATGATTAATCCGAAGCTCGCATTACGAGGCAGAGTGGGTTTTGTGTACTTACTAGTGGTCCAGATGATTGGAACCCAGGTCAGAACAGGATAGGGTTCAGAATTGGGAAATTTGATGTTGATGGGAAAGCGGGACATTTTTCTGCGAAGCCAAGAGGGAAAAGTCTCAGAATTATTAGAAAATTTTTTCTTGAGATTAATCGCCTTGCTAAGCAAAGGTCTACAAAATTAATTAAGAAATAAACTCTTTGTGCGTCTGTATATGCATTTGTATCTGTATGTTCGCGAGCGCGTACTCCTGGTGTGTTCCTACGTGCATAAAGACATAAGTTCACTGACTTTATGGAATTTGTTTTTATCTCTGTGATAGATATCCAACAAAAAAGAAACTTCTAGCCCCTGCAGTGTTCCGTCTATTGTTTATAGACTTGAAGGGCATCTTCCATACCAAAGACAGCGATATTCTTACACATTCACAACACCAGTATCAAACGAGGCAGCTTGGGATTCATTTCAACAGATATGAGATAATAAAACATGAAAACAAACAGCACTTTATATTCACCTAGATATCACTTAACAATCCTTTATTCAGTTTTGCATAAAGATGTAAACTGTTGTTCTTTATGTTTGTCCTTTTTCGCAGGTCTGTTTCTTTACAACATTTTAGAGAAAAAGCGTTTCCTCCTTAATCCATATTCTCCACACAACTGAAGCATCCATCTAAAGAGTTCTTATCAATGTCACTCACACGACGCCTATTTCCTCTCCATACACCCATTCTCTCGAAACTTTCTTTTTTAATCTTTCTTTTTCTGGTACATTATTTTCTTCTTTTACTTCTTTTTTTTAATCTTTCAAGTTCAATCACACTTCCTGTCTGTAATTACAGTAACAAAATATCAGGAACTTCGACATCCTCTCTTAAGCTCCCTTGGGCAAAAGGGGGAAAAATGTTCAAACCATTCAAATTTTCTTTTTTTCTTGTTCATCGTTAACGTGAGTGCAGGGCTTTGCCTCGTTCTAAAAATGTTGCCTTCGGCTCCTGCGATTAAAGGTACACCAGTCCTGCTCGTATCCAGTAATTACTCAATAAACTTGCCCAGCCATGGGTCTATGCTCATCCGAGACAGAAATGGATAACGAAAGGGGTTTTTTTTTAACCTTTAGTAGAAGGGACAATGGATAACGAAAGGTTTGTGGGTTTTTTAAACCTTTAGTAGAAGGAATATTGACCAGACAGCAAGGGTGAGTGGGGAATGTCGGGTGGGTGGGTTAGTAAACTTACACACCTATTGTTATTGTGGCTTCTATCCGTTTGTCGTTGGCCGACATTCTATTCCTAAGTGACGAGTTTCTTTTAATTTTTTTTTTATATGGGAACAATCTCTAAAAAGTTGGAATGGATTCTCATCTTACGCCATCAAGATAGCTTTCTGTCATGTTTGTGCGCCTTGGCTTTCCGCGGTGCAAAAACACGAGACACTCATATTGATAATTCTCGACTGGTTGCTCCATCTAAGCACGCAACACTTTTACGGTTTGCTCTTTTTCTGTCTCTTTACTTTTTTGGTCGTTTCTGCTTTCTCGTCATTAAAGGAAAACTCAAGTTAATATGGAAAGTTACAGATGCTGATATTTTAAATCATTTTTGCTTCGAATTTCAAACTGTTTACTTACAATCTTGTCTAAAAAAAAATACAGCTATGTGTCGGTATTTGAGGGCCGCCTTCTTTCGTAGTTTTTTCCTGAAAAAGCAACTCTCTAATTAATGAAGAAGGAGATGCCATCTGACAAGAAAGCTTCTGTCACGCACGCGAATCTTTTCCACTTCATTCAACTCTTCTTGGCTGTGAATCGTTGTGGTTCGAGCCCCAGATCCATGATGCATTTCGGCGACCGCACTTAAAAACCTTGCCCACAATAGTTTTGGCAACATCACTCAGCAATAAATAATGGACCATCTTAGATGGTACTATATTGTACTGCCTAAAATCTGAATTTTACACACGACTGTATGCAAACGATTGTTTTCATTTCGAATGTTTGAGTTAAAAACGGTTCAAAACACCATTATCCATCATTTCACTTGCCTTGTCCTTTAAGTGTGAAACTTTCCGAAAGCGCACACCACCCCATCCCATAATATTGATTCTATGAAGTCGAAGGTGTACACCTAATACTATACAAGCCAACACGTTTGTTGCTATGGTAATTTCAGTGGCAGCTGAGAAATGACGATGGGGTGGAAGGAAAATAGGATGTTGATGACGAGGAAAACAAGGACACGAGAGACGAGAGCCCGAAGTAAAAGGGGGCAAAACTGTATTATTTAGTTGCCACGTAACCCTTTAGAATGATTCCAGGCAATACACTTTTCCTCCTGTCGGTGTAAACTTGTAGGAAGCTGCAGCATAAATTGTCAGTTAGTGCTTTTCCGTCTGGTCGTCAGTTTGAACAAACACGCAAACACGTATGATCTACATCGCGCATGCGCACACACAAACACTTATTCTATAAAATTATGGAGATAAGATTCTCTATTCTTGAGAGTGATAGGAAGACACTTACAAAAATGAGACATCAATGGCAGAAAAAAAGGAATGAAGAGAAAAAATGGATAAAAAAGAGAAACAGGAAAGTATCAGGGAGTAGAAGAAAGAAGAAAATGCATGTAAAGAAAAAAAAAGACTAAGCAGGAGAAGCAGGAACTGTGGGATGACCTTCACTTTTGGGTTTTTGTTGAGAAAATGACAAGACGCTTTTAGCTAAGGGTTCGTGAGTACTGACATGATCAAGAGCTGACCCTCGGGCAGTCTCGTGAAGAGAAGTGTTGGGTGGTACTGTCGCCCGACTCGCCCAGGAGATGGGAATTGTGGTGCCGGCCAAAGACCCCCTTAATAGTGTCAATGACTTGGCTACAGCCTGGAGAGGGAGGCAAGAGAGGGAAGATGGGGGAGCACAGGGGATGAGAAAGGTGGTGTTCGATCTGTTGCTCGCGGGTCTCCATCGATCTGCCGTGAAAAGCGAGAAAATTAATCAACGTTTCTCTTTCCCCGGCAGCGGGCGGGTGGCCGGCTGGGCTCGCTTCCAGCAATCTGTGGCGATAGTGTGTAGCATAAGTAACCGTTTTGTCTACGTGGCGTGACGTGGCTACGTCGTGGCCAGCTCTCTAATAGGGAGGGGGAATCTCTGTTGAAGTCAAGACCGTCTCCCAGTTGTCATTAACTCATCCTTTTACCCATTGTAGACACCTCTGAAAAACAATCTGACTTCATGAAGAACTTCACCAACTGGCTTTCTGAGTAATGTTGTTGTCGAGAAGTTACCCCGAAGTTATATATTCTTGACACGCTCCTCCCAAACTTTATTTTTATAGTCCTTCCAAAGACTTCAAACCGAGACAAGCCCGTAATCAAACAAACTTCCAACATTTATTGTTTGCTTTGTATGTCAAACTTTAGTACAACTTAAACAATTATAAGTATTCATTACAAAGAAAAGCTTAGTGGAAATGTTGAACATCTTTTGAACCAGCGTTTCTCAAAACGACCGCCAGTGTAACTGCACACCTCAAACCTTTATACCTCACTAAATTTTAGTACTAGAAAGAAAAACTTTGGTATCAAAGGAAAGGTTAAGATCTGTGCATTTTTAAAATATACAATTTACAGCATCTCATATTTCCGACTAATGACATTCTGCGTTGGCGAGTCACATATATTCTACCTAACCTTACCTACCAAGCTATCAAGACATCTTTATTGACTGTCTGATCTTTACGGCAAAGAACCTCCATCTTAAAGCACACAGAGCACTTTAAGAAAGAAGAAGTGTCCTCGATGACAGCCAGCTTCCTATAAGTTCATGCCTTCAAGAAAAGAAACAAGTCCATAATATTACTTTTTCAATCATGGCAATACAATATTGTTAAAAATACAAGGAATGGCTCGGCACGATGTAGTGTTCACACTTTATACAAAACATGGCTAAAGGCGTTTCGGTTTTAAGTAAAAAGAAGGTTTGATGGAGTTTTCAGGCAGACGAAGCTCTGGTTATTCTCCTTAATTATTTTTCTAGTGTCGAGTTATTCACACTAATATTAACAACAATCGCTCGCTTTTTATGAAGGTGTTTCCCATCAGTCACCTCTATAAGAACCTCTTTATGTCTCAGTCAGAACTGAAATCTGGATGCGGAGCAAAGTGCCATCTTTTTATACACGTGGCATCAGAGAGCTCCTTGTGTCTGTCGGGCTTTCACGGGGTGCAGTGTTACGGGTGGGACCTCCTGCAACACCAACCTCCTGCGGTTTTCACATCATTGACAGATATCGAAAAGTGTGTTTGTTGTGTTTCTGGATCACAGGTAAACATGAAATCAGTGTAGTTGTGGCGAAAGGAACGAGCAGTGTCCTTCTTGGAGAAGGAGAATGTATCCTTGCATCTCCAAACCAACATCTGGTTCACCTTTGAGGTCGCTGCTTGAACTCACTCCTTGCATCCTTCTATGCTCTTGTACACTCTTGGAACTCGCAGGACTTCCACATCAAATGGAGGACGGTTACAGTTAACCAAACATAGACACGGGTAGTTATTTGCCTCGAGTTTTTAACCCCACATCAATATTCATTCATGTTCTAACGAGCATGTCATTTAACAAGCAATTTCTACAAATTGTCGGGTAGTTTTATGTGTATGGTAAGAAATCAGAATCAGAGATAAAGTATTTTTGAGAATGAGCTAATTTGAGAGACAGGCTACAAAAAGACGGTCAGAGAATCCATTATCGAAACTTAAAATCATAAAAATCGAAGTATAATAAGAAAATTGAGCTTCCATTTAAATTTCAGATGATCACATGAGGCCTTTATTAGGCAACATCCTGTTTGATCGTCAGTATTTCTCGTTGTAGCCAGTTTTGTAAGGTTGTTTAAAGTTTATAGGCATTCTAAAGTTAATGAGAAGTGAATAGCTTACTCTCAACACTGAATATGCTTTTTTTTCAATTTGAGAGCAGGAGACAGTATAATGGACTAACAGAGTATTGTTTCTTGCTGTTTTACGAAATCCATCAAGAAGGCAATTTAGCTGGAAAACAGTCTTTCTGCTATAATTAAATCTTCTTAGAGGGCAAGACATCTTTTAGGAAATATGGTGGGCATAAACACACCCGCTCACTGATACACGCACCTTCACATCTTCATCATCTGACTTTCGATTATGGACGCCTCCCAGGTCCAAACAACTTTTTTAAGAAGAGTGATGAGTGTTCATGATTATATAGATATCGTACCACACTCGCTGTTCCCTACTGTGTACACAGGACCTCATCAATTCTTCTTCAAGCAAACCAGTGACAGTGAAGGCCCTGTCATCTCCTGTTGCAGTCTGCCCTCCAGCATGCTTCAGTCCCTGTCTCTCGTGGAAAATTAGTTCCCAGCCTCAAAGAGTCGCTAAAGCTTTGGCTGTGACTTGCAGGCTCGCTCCTTTTAGTACCCGATTGTTTCGATTTACTGACCTAAACACGATGAACCACTTCTAGTATACACTGGTCTATGGCACCTTACTCTTTTCTCGCTTGGGCGGTCAGGTAGCGCAACGATTAGCGGCTATCACCAAAACAGTGAAGGTTGGCTGTCCTGGATTCGATTCTCGTCTCGGACAAGTTGTTATTTTCTGCACGTGATATCTGTTTGCTTGATAGTTGAGCTCGGTGTAAAACACACCCCCTGACACAGACACACACACTCTCTTCTCACTTCCAACCCAAGGTTTAATTCCATCAACTGTCATGAGTAGGCTATGATGCAATGCATGATGCAACGACAAAAGTGCCATCAAGTCGAATTCTGAATGACAGTTCCAACAAAATTATAAAAAATACTTTCACCAGAGGCGAAAAAATACGGCCAGTTTGATGTGACCAGAGCTTTTTGTGCTTATGATTAACAGAAGGGCTTTTTGAAGTTTCTTATCGACTACTGGAGAAATGAAACTCTATTTTCCTTACGACGGCTCCCTCTCCCCTTCTCTGTCTTTCACCCATCCCCCAACTCCCTTTTCCTTTTTTTTCCTATTTACCACCCTGTATCTGCTGGTCGCTTTCTTCTCTTTGTTTCCATCTTTCTTTCCCCTGTCTCTATTTCTTTCCCCGACTTTTTCTTTCCCTTCTATCTTCCCCCATCTCTCCCTCTCTGTTGCACGGATGGATGACAGCGTGGGTGGGTTGATGTAGTGATGTATGGATGGATGGATGAAGCTGTTACAATGTTTATTCATGTCGAAAACGGGTTTGCGAGCAAGGATGAGAGAGATTAAAGCAGCCCCCGAGTGGCTAATCGAAACTACTTTTTTGCAATGACGTCACGATTGTCTGTGTGGTTCGAAAGTTTAAGGTCACAGCCAGCCATCTTAAAATTCATGAAGATAACAAATGAGAAAAAGTTTACTTTCACCAAACTTGTTCTGCTTTGTTTCGAAAGAGTATGGCTAAAAAATAAGACTTGTGCCAAGGAGTTATTCCTCTCTGTCATCATCTTCTTTACAGTTTGCATCATTTCAAGATTTTTTTCTCTGTCTCGTCTCGTTATCTATTCACATCTGGGGAAAAAAGTTCAGCAATTCTCAAGACATCTCTGAATTTAAATGATGTACGGGTTACTGACATTTACTAGTTAGAGAGTTCAGTTTCAAATTTTTTTAAGACAGTCCTCAAAAATAGTTTGACCAAGTTTCAGCCGAGAGGAATGTCTCGGTTTGACGGAAGTAGAAATATCTTTAGGCGGTCCTTAGGAATTTTACGAGATATTTTGACAGCTTAATATTAATTAATCAAATTGTCTTCTCCGCGAGTTGGGAACAAAGATGGGAGGAAGATGTGCAGTCATGCTTGACTTTCGGATTTGAAACGTTGTAATCAGAGAATGTCACCGAATATTAACTGTGTAGCAAAAGTTAAAACAGGAAAAAGAAACAAACCCCAAAATAATTATATTAGGCTATGATCACATTATCACATTCCTTCACGCTCTGATGCTGTTCTCATCGCCTCACACCCCATCACTCTATCATATCCTCACGCTCTCGTCACACTTCGATAAACTCACACTATGACACTTCCATCATCTGATGATACAACCAGTGTTCGTCAACGGCTTCCTGTAACTCATGCAACTCCCCCGTTCCATCATAAAGTAGCTTTAAGTATCCTTTAGCCTTAACCCAAGAGTAAACAACCCTTTCCTGACCTGTTGATCGGCGGCTACCTTGGCGTGGTGCCCAGCCGCCATTTTTCCTGGCTAGTATGTAATCATTTCTCTTGTAACTGCCACTGTGCTTATCAGCAGAGGATAACAAAAATGCTCTCGAAGGGTCTCATTAATAATATCATTTGGCTTTGTGCCTGTCTTTATCTATCTTTATTGCCTCATTCACGATACAAGTGCTTTTATGTGAAAATAATTACGTGAGTTTAAAATCATCATCATCATCATCATCATCATCATCATCATCATCATCATCATCATCATCATCATCATCATCATCATCATCATCATCATCATCATCATCATCAATCATCAATCATCAATCATCAATCATCAATCATCAATCATCATCATCATCATCATCATCATCATCATCATCATCATCATCGTCAAGAACAATAATTTATCATTGCTTATCAGATTTAACAGTGACATTAGAGGATGTACAAAGACAGCTTCGTTCTCAATGCAATCCTATTGGCTTAGATGGATGATGCAAAAAGTTCGTCTCAAATTGATCATAATTCAGGTTAGTTGATGGCTTGGATGTACCCACCCATCCTGAGAGAGAAAGAGAGAGGAGAGAAAAAGAGAAAGACGAAGGGAGAAAGAGAAAAAAAACCGCAGGATAGGACAAAAGCAGCAGAACAAACCAGAACATGAACTAGTCCCGTAATCTTTGGAATCGTTGAAAATTCCGGTGACCTCACACATCCCGTGTAAGGACTATTCTCATGTCATATCTCTCCCTGTCTTTCCCTCCTATACGGGGTCGAGCACTCATTCAAGAGATATGACAACTGGGAAAAGTTTGTTGCCCTTTATAAGTATCGAACCAGCTTGAACCCCGCTCTGCCCTCGCACGTTGGTGCTCTGGTCCACTCGGCTTTCCTCCCGTGAGTAAAGAAAACAGTTCATTCAACTCTAGCAAGAGCATTATATTTTCTATAGGCTTCTGTCTCAATGACGATGACGATACCTCCCAAAACTGACCTCTTCCTCTCGTTTCGATAAGGGGTTGGGAAGGGAGAATAGTGATAAATAAAAAAACAGACTCGTTGGTACGCAACCTTTTGACCCCTTCAGGTACATTTATTTGCACTGGTTTGGTTAGAATTTGCTGGTTGTGTAGTTATTTGAAAAGTCGTTGTCTATGTTTCTACTTTGTCCACTTTCTTGTAGAATCGTCTTGTGTATGGTGGCCAATGTATCTACTAAGCGCACTGATCTCTACAAAATGTCCTCCTCGCCCTGTGTCTCGCCTCTCTGGACACGGAGCTGCTCTCATCGTCTTCGTCCTCAGTGCAGTTACCATATTGATTCATCATCTCAACTTATTCTTCTCCCTCAATCTCTTCCAGTCATCATAACCCTACTTTTTAAAACAGTTGAATAACAGATTACTTACCATCAATAAATGCCTTGAGGATACTTTCTTACCGAGCGCAAAATTCCCCAAAGCAGTCGCCATTTCTTACAAGTATTCAAACAAAAAGCTCTCCTGAGTCATTCATCTTGATTGCTTGTTTTCGCTTGTAAATAGAAATTATAGCCTCCTAGAAACAATGAAACAACTCGGTGGTGTGTTTTATTAGCTCTCTAGTAAATATCCAACAGAATGAGAACAATTTTTCAACGAAATGATTTCTTTTTCATTTTAATTTAAATCGAGAGCGCATTTAGTTTCTAGTTTTTCAATAGTTCACTTCCTCCATGATTCTCCTTCAATTCATAGGAGAAAAGTTCAGCGAGTGCAGAATTATGCATTATAGAGCAGGAAACATTAACACATTGAAAACAGAGGACGGTGAGTTTGTTTGCATGCACTCGGCGCGATGTAACGACACCCAGGGCAAAGGGACAAAAGAATGCAGACGACGAGAGATAAGTAAATAACTGAAAATAGAAATTTGTTGTTAGAAGAAGTCGATCAGGCAATATGAAACTGCTTCTCTAAAACTAGTCAATGCCTTAATCAATGTCCCAGACTCCAGTTTTCATGTAGTTCATATTATTTGTCCTCATAAAACCTCAGTTGTTCTTCTTAGTCTAATGTGGGCTTCTTAAACAGGTATTGGATAAAAGTGTGGACATTGCACGCTGTCTTTTGTTAATTACTTGAATGAATTGTTGTTGCAAATAATGTTGAGCAGACCAGCCTTCTAAAGCCTGTGTCACACAGTTTTGTATTAAGCTCTATGACAATGAAGTACACCACAGGAGCAAAGCGTGGCAAAATCGCACAGTGTCACAGCACCTTAACTTGTGGAGCAAGGATCCGGATTGAACCAAAACGTGATTCGAGTTTAGGTCTGTGAATTTTCAGCAATGTATCAAACAAAGCATCCTTTTTTTTTTTTGCCAGTGGCATTTTTAGTTTAACTCAGCAACAGCAACAATCTTCAGTATATCTCTGAGCAGCTAAGGGTAACTTCAAGGTGGTCGGGATGGTCTTTGATGGGGTTGTCACTGACCAACACTGCCCGTTCCACAAAAGACAAGAGATTCATAACCTGTTAATGTTGATTGAGATGTTTAACAGTCCACTAGGAAGAAATATCAAATATAAGATTGAGGAAGTGTTTGGGAGCAAAGGAAGAAAAGAAAGAAAGAAGTAACTGGTCCTGAAACAATGAACAGCATCCACGGCCCAGGTGCTGGCTGCATGGCTAATGTGTAGCTGTCAGCTACAGAAATACGAGTGTTGTAGGCTGAGTGCTAGGTGTTAGACTTTTCTGTACACTGTCTTGTGTCAGCTCGTGCATGTGGCCCGCGGCTGCACTTCTCGCCAACTTGTGTTCGCCGCTCGACAAACAAGTTCTCCGCCATTACATGCAGCGCTTGATCACAAGCTTATTGATTGATCTCCCTTGGATGCATGGCTGCTCTTCAGCCGCTCTTTTAATCTCGTCTTGGCTGACCAGTGATTACCTCATATTTACTGCGATACTTCCATTGCAGCAACTTCATGTTCTTACCATAGTCATCGAAACAAAATTAAAACTTAAGGGATGTGATTTGTTAGAAGGAATACATGCTATAGATGATTAAAGTTTAGTTGTACTCTCTATTTAGATGACAACGAGTCTTGTTTGTTTCAAAGACACGGTTCATAACATTTCAGTTTATAACGCCAAAAAAAAAAAAAAAATTATTCTGTTCTTTAAGAGATGACTCAGTGTTAATTGTTTGTCCTGGAGTTGAATCTGTTCTCAACATGTGATGCCTCTTTACAACACCAGTTCTTTGACTGTAGCTGCTGACTCAGAGTAAACAAGACAACAATTACCCTCCCAAATTCCACACCCCTTTAATAGGTTCATATCGGAGAATCTAACGATCCACTTACCCAAGAAGATAAGTTAATTTAACACATCTTGTAAATACTGAAGTTAAATATTTTTGCTTAAATTCTTCTGGGATATTTGAAAATGGGTCAAGCAACTCACGGAATTAAAAAAAAATATACTGCTATCAAGTTTAAAAGGTATTTTATGTTTATATCTCCTCCAGAAACTTCATATCCTGCAGGTGGCTTCAAAGTAAAGTGCGAGAATAGCAGCATGCACTCGTATAACAGTGTACAACCTCGCTATTCTCAGCGGGTAGCCTCGAGCTTTGAATTACTTCACTGAGGCCGCCATTTGGCAAGCTGATCGTAGAGGATGTCCCAAATGGAACGAAAACTTTAAAGATTAAAATATTTACGTCAGTGGTGTACATATATATATATATTTATTTTTTTTTTACTTCAAAATTCGGTTACAAATTTGCCATTTTATACGCTCAGATATATAAAAATTCCCAATCGGAAACTGAACTTTACTTATGGACAGACAGACCACTGCGCCCCTCCAACAGTGATAACATTATGTTCATCGAACTAATTTTAAACATTCTTCCAAATTAAGCAAATCAAATAAATTAAATAAATATTCATGGACACCCGGTATAAAGCTCAGTACACTTGCTTCTACTAAGGAATCCCTTCCGAACATAAACATACAGAAAAAAGTAGTATCAACTAACAGCATATTTATTCTCAAATAAAAATATTCGGTAATGGAAATAAATACCCGTATAGCAGCCGCAATTGCAACGGTCCGCACGTTCCCTCCAATCTGTGGGAGGTAATGGCTCTACTAACTACATGGAAGCTCGGGTGTCTATGTTTCGTGATGTTAATGTTTTGTGTTTAAGGAGCCAAAAGTTTGTGAGTCTTGTCCTGCGGTTGACCACACTCCGTAATTGTTGTTACGAGCATTCACATAAAACTCTTCGCCTAAAACCTAATTTCCACCCGCATGATAAGCAGTCTTTTTTCTTACTCAAACATGTTGCTCCTGTGACTAATCTCATCCTCATCTCTGGCGGACAAAACAGCGGAGTTGGACATGGAAATTTTCAAACCATGTTAAAGGGTGTATTTCTGTCATTGTAGTAGAAGAAAAACTGTCAATTAGAGTTTTCTGACTTATTGATTTCGTTTTGCTTACGTTCGATTTTCCACTAAAAGAGGAAAATTTGCGGAAATTTTCTTTACA
Organism: Pomacea canaliculata; assembly: GCF_003073045.1. Lineage (NCBI taxonomy): Eukaryota > Metazoa > Mollusca > Gastropoda > Architaenioglossa > Ampullariidae > Pomacea > Pomacea canaliculata. The sequence continues at coordinate 6,308,903 of NC_037602.1, read as the reverse complement.
CGCCTAGCTGCGCTCGATTTTAAACACTGTCCATGCGTCTGGACTTTATTTCAGGTTCACTCCCTTACCCAATGAATTTTTTTTTCACTTCAAATCACCTCACCTCATCTTCAGATCCATACATTGATTTGCCGAGGCAAGGAGCATGCGCACTGAGATGTTACTAGTGTGCTAGAGTTGTCAAGCCAGACCTAATGATGTTAGTAATGCGAGTCTTCGATACGTCTGAGGTCCATCGATGGCGATTGACCCCTGACCTTAGCGATGCTGCTACGTAGTATGACAAATTACTTAGATGGAAAACACGACTGTGGCCAAGAAGACAGAATACAAAAGTCATTTAAAAGCTCCAGGCTGGCGTTAGTGATTGATGAAACTTGATTTTTGTTGCTGTTCGCGTGGAAAGGTCACGTGGTCTCTGACATGGTCGTTAGGTTGAGCCGGAGACCAAATATGGCATTGAGTAAACAATTGTGCAATGCAATAGAAAGTTAGTTTACGCCGTCTTGCTTTTATGTGTGTTTGGGGAGTTGATTACAATGTTGTTGATCCTGTTGTCAGATATTCTACAATGGACACACTCGACGCACGACAGTAGTCCCACACCTAAACACGTTCTTGCCAAGTTGTTTTCTCGGTTGTATAGGAGTAACCAGAACGAAATCAGAATGAAACCAGAATGAAAGTGGCACATACAGAAAAAGAACAGGGTGGCCAAGAGGAGATATGATCCCAGAGTAACTGATCCATTCTTTACTGAAAACAAGAAGCCAGCCAACAGTCCGATATGGTATACTTGCACTATTCCACAAAATCCCGCTCTCTCTCTCTCATCTTGTTTGTAAGACAGTAGACAACATAGTAAGAAAAACAATGTATTTAAAAGGCTCATAAAAAACAAGTGCCAAGAGCGGTGTTGTCTAGTGCCAACAATGAGCGAAATGCTATAAGTAAAGAATAAATAAAGAAAAGAGGAAAAAAAAAATAACTTCAAGCTTAAATAAAGGAACAAGACATCCTAACACGGTTTTACGGGCAAGTTGTTTAGAAGATGGACGATTTAACGAAATACACGCAAAAACAAAGAAATCAGCATTAAATACTTTTTCTCAAACCTTCTTTTCTCTTTAACCCTCGCATTCACAAGCACGACAGGAACTTTTTTCACGACAAACAAACGACTGATTATTGCTACGCCGAGTCTTCAGTTTAACGATCTCTTGAATGAAATCCTGGAGAGTTTTTGACACCTCTAATTTGTCTGCATTTTCAGTAATATTTCGTCGATATTTAGAATTTTTGATTTACGTGTAACTGTCGCCATGGTGACCCTCTCAAGATCACTTTTAAGCCAGCTAATCTTGTAATCGCCCGAAGTGTTCTCCCAATAGAAAAGTTCTAACAAAGTGCAACATTTCTTTCTAAATGATTGTGATGAACACAGAAAGAATTAATATTATCCTTAAAATGAGGAGATAACTCCCTGGAGGTAAACCCATAAACATTCGCATGCATAGAAAGGTGTCAGAAACTCTGACTTCTTTAACTCCTTTGTTTATACTTGTTTAGTAAATAGTCTCGGTCTTGACAAAGTTACAGCTTTCACGTGCATTATGGATATATTTATTATCTTTTTCTCTTTCTTTCTCTCTCTCTTCTCTCTCTCTCTCTCCACATGTTCTTCTTAGTCCAATCTTTTTAATCTTTCTTTCTTTTTCGTCTTCGTTCCACTCCTGTGCAATCATATCTTCTCCTAAAGAAAGGGACAGAACTGGCTGCTTGTTGAGATGGGGATGACAAGGGCGGGGAGAGGAGGGACCAGTGTGAATGCGGTCACGCAGAACAAACACCATTTCACACGCTCTCATCAACAAAGCAAGGAGGTGTGACCGAATTCTTCCAACCTCTTTGCATGGCAATATTTGGTGGCTCGACCTCTGGTAAATCTTTGATTTCCCTAGTATATCGCTGACATGAATGTTCGTGACTTTCTACATGACATTGTCTTTATGTTCCGAAACATTTTATAAATTTCTTATCGTTCTTCATCTTTTACTTTCCAACGCTCTGCCGTCAAGTTCTGGTTGCCCGGATGTTTGTACATGACAGTGAATAAATCGTCTGGCCAAACAACAAAAGAATGTCCTGGTCTTCAATTACATGTTTGCTTTCATCAGCGTCTAGGGTGTGGATGGCAGTTCTTTGAATTTCATCCCAAATAGCTGCTACTACACCATCCTCCCACCTCACCCATGCACATCCCTGTCAGCCTGGGGGGAATCTCTCCAATAACAGCATCAGGCAGAGAACAAATAAAGCATCTACTGCTTATTGTTCGTCAACCAGCTTCGGAAATTAGAATGTTCCATACTTCCAGGCTTTCCTTCTGCCGACCATTCCTGTACAAATATTGCCCAGCAGCAGTTTGTAACTACAGCGATGTAGTGAACGGAGAGAAAGTTGGCACTTTAGAGATGGATGTTGTGGGAACTCTTTTTTTAAGAAATAAGGTTGATGCTTTTGCGACAGTGGGGCGGCCCGAGGCCTTACCAAACAAGTGAAATACAGACAAACATCGCAGATTTTTCGCAAAACATTTGAGCAAGATTCGCCATGTTGACGGTGGACCGTTGTATCTACAAGCGAAACTGAAGTCCAGCCGTTTGTATATTTGATATCGCCATCAGTCACTGTGATTATACTTTTTCTTCCTTTTTGCAAAGTAAATTCCATCGTCTCAATTCTCGCGTGTGTGTGTGTGTGTGTGCCAGTGCGTTCTTAAGGATAGTAAAGGTAGGTGTGGATACATCATGATGACATGTATTAAAAAGCGATTCCCACACAATAGAGGCATTCTGAAGTGAAGGAAATAATGGAAAGAAGAATATAAGGTTAACATGCTTACGAAAGATAAATGACATTGTACTTGTTTTTGTTATACTCTCTCTCTCTCTCTTAGATGAGAAGGACAATAGGCTATTGTAAACAATCTAACGAGAACAAAAACAAACGAGTCGAAAAGGCATTTGAAAGAAAGAAAAACTGTATAAAAAAAATGATAATTTTTGAAAAGTAGATTATTGGCACACACAATAATCCAAAGTGTATTGAGTACCTGGGGACAAGCCATATCGGAATGACAATCTGTCTAGCCTTAAAGACAAAGTCACTTGAAAACACAGACAAATGCACAGGCAAAACCAGAAATGTAAATATCGTGTAAAGGTACAGTTTTATTTTATTTATTTTATTTTATTTTTTGCTTTGGTTGTGTATCAGGCAGAAAACGGAATGTCGATATGAGGAGAGGACAGTTGTTTATCACTGTCTTCATCTTGTGCATGAAAACATTTTAGGAGAATTGAAATACAAGTTACCCCGTTGCGATGGCGAGGAGAGATATCTATATCTAAACTCCCTGCTGTATGTAGCACTCAGGCAGGCAGTACCCACAATACACCACTCTCTAATGCCCTTAAAGTTGTTTTCCTCACTCAGAAACTCAGAGATATCCAAGAGAAATCCCAAGGAATGAGACAGCAGATGAAGCTTGCCAAACATGGATCAAGAAAACAGCAACTGGACATGAAGAACAGATCGCCATAAAGGTTGTAATGCAACTCGCTTCCACAAGTCAGACCTACTATTCGCTAGACCAGTGGCAAAAGACCGGGCTTCTACGACTAAATGATAAATGGTAAATGGACTCAGGCATAATCGTCAACCTGTATCTGAAATGGCTTAGTGAATCCTCCGGAACATGTCCTGTACTGAAGGCAAAGAGAGAGAGTATGGAATGCAACCCAACTCTCGAGAAAGCTTCTCTGGAAGCATAAGAGACTTGAAGGACACTGCATCCTTGGTTCTGAAGGCTGTCCTGAGGGTGTAAACAAATACATAAAAAAAAAAAAAAACCTTCAGCAAGGTCGTACAAATATTCTGAGAAATAATTCAAAAGTGGACTTAATGGGCTTGTTTTTCTTCCTGCATTCCGAAGAAGAAAGACGTAGAAAACTGCACTCACATATATAGATGCTAGGTTCATTTCACAGTCAATAGATGCTGAAGGGTTTTGTCCACCCGCAGAAATCCCAAGCTCGAATCACTTGTTAAGGGGAGAAAAACTTGTTTTGAGAAAAGGACAATACGCGATCATGTACAGTGGGAAAAAATTTAGTCGATGTGTTCGTCAACATAGAACAGCGAAAATTTCACTTTTAAACTTTTGACCCTGTTGGAGGAACTGTAATCTCAGGGTAAATCAGGCTTGGAATGACATTGCACGACCTAACCTGTTGTGTGATCAATCTCAACCCTTTATCAACAACAGTTTAACTTCTCTGTTCCCTGTTATCTTTCTCTCTATTATCCCTCCGTGCAAGTCTCTGCTCGCTTTCTCTTTTCTTTGTTGCCATTGGTGAATTAAGCCTCTCTCTATTTTTCTCTCTTCTTCTAGATCTTTGTTTGTTTATTCCGAGTTAATTAATTTGCTTTGAGTGCTTTCATCATACCCACTCCCAAATATTGCGTGACTTTGTGTTGTTTTGTACTGGGAACAGGAAGTGGGGAATATACTGACAGGTAACTACCCAAGGAATGTTCATAAAAGCACTTGTGTCGACGGCAAAGCGATAAAACTTGTGTTTCCCCAAAGACGGGAGAAAATATATTACATATAAAAGATTGTTGGAGCAAACAATGTCATTAGGTTGATAACAACAAACGATATCGAGAGAGGGAGAGAGGGTGAACTTTCACAATAAGTGACTGCAACAAAGGCTGATTGAGTGAATTGGTTCCTTGATCTTCGTCTGTAGGGTTGACAGGCACAAATCACAACCAGCCAGCCACTCAGCCAGCCAGCGTACCCCATCCATGTATACATCCACACTCATATAATCCATGCACTCATAGGTATTCATAGATACACATACTCCTACATATCAATATATAACGGACTTCACAAAGCCCCGAGAGTCAATTACGATTATGCGGGAGTCTAGCAACAAGAACCCGGATGTCCGTTACCTAAGTCACCATGAGCCCTTTAGGAGCTTGACAAACGACAGGATTACGATTCGTCTGAGGGTAAACGGGAGCAAGTATTGTTCAGACTTGTTTACCGTCGTATGACGATGTGCGTTTGAGTGGTTTGAACACTGGCTTGCCGTACTACGTACTACGTCCTCGTCCTCTCCCCTCGTGCTCCTATCAAACGTGAAGCCGTCGATCTCGTCCTTTGTTAGTTCGCTTGTATTAACAAATGTTAGTTGTAAATCTGGTGGAATCGAAATAACATCACCAGCAGGAAGTTGTAAAAGATAAAGAAAGAATTCAACGAATTTGCTGATTTGAAATACAATCAATCTTCAGCACTTTGCATCGTTAACAACGGTCTTTAAATGCGGACGAACATTTGATCAAGTTTAACAAAGTATTTTACATGTGAGTTCCAAAAAGAAATACTGTGGCAAACTCTTGTCGATAATTCTCTAATTTAAAAATGGCAAAATAAAAATTCCTGGCAAACTCCTATCTTCTTCGATGTTCATTAGCACTACTCAAGTAAGAAATCCACGCAACAGCTCCTGTAAGTAAAATCTGTGAAGTTTGGGGAAGCGGTTATTTTATTTTAATTTTTTGAAGAGCTCAGAACCGTGATTTTCTTCACAGGCAAACTAATCGCTGCCTGCACACGTCACTGAGCTGAGGTTAAGCCCATGAACTCTTCAAAGCGTGTAAGTGTGTGACGAGAGTTTGCTTTTTCACGCTCGGGTGGACAGCAGCCTTCCTGGCGCGGCCGTCGAGCAAACGAGTTATCGCGCCTTGTCCAGGGGATTACGGGGACTGCTCGTGGAGTCGTTGGACTGGGTACCCCGACCTACCCGCCGCTCAGCCTGACGTGGATCGGGTGCAGTTTGTCTCGTTAGTGCTGCGAGATTAAGCTCCCCGGATGCACATTGCGCGGCAGTGCGGCTCACTTAGCGTCTGCAACTGACTTGCGGAACTTGTTTATTGAAGACTGGGCTGCACGTGTATCACAGCAATGGCAATGGCAATATCCTCCCTTCCCTCCATCATCTTACTCTCTCTGAGATCAGAGGAATATTTGTTTATTAAGCCTTTAAAGTAATGCAGAAAACTATGAAAGAGTTGGGCTTATTGATGGAAAAATTATGAATTATGAGTTATCTCTCTTTCTCTTGCTCTCTCTCTCTCTCCCTCACTCGGTAAGATGTTAAAAAAATAGTTGGAGTTCCATCCCTCTCTCTCTTAGATATGTGTGTGTAAATTAAATGGAATTTAATTAGATTAGTTCATATCAGCAAGCTGTTATTTATGTCTAGAAATTAGCTATTGTCATCGTGGGGTTTCACTGAGTGAACGGAATACATTGGCTGCAAGTTCGTGCTAGAGACCCACCAAACTACAAAGCAAACCAGAAGAGACGAACTGACTACCATAAAATGCAACAACAAACAACTTCTGGATAATCTTAGAAAATAAAGCAAAATGTGTATGTGGCGATGTGTGTGTGTTCGTTTGTTTGTTGTTGAGGGAAATGCAGCCATATTTATCTTCCCCTGTACAACAAAGATGGTTGGCAACATTTTGCGTTGCCCTTTGATCTGTCCGCGAGCGCACTTAGTGCTGACAGCCTGTCAAAAGCAGGGACTTGGCCACACAACGAAGTGATGCGGGATGTTTCAAGATCACCAGTAAGGAGAGGTGCAATATACGGGTACACAGCATCCAACAGCGGATTAGCCTCTCAAGTCATCACACACACATGCGCGCGCCCACACACACACACAGGCTGACAGAAATAGCTAAAAGTGGAATAGAGAAACACATGCAATCGGAGTTTTAAACAGCAGCTAAGGCTATACCACAGTGCCACAAGCAAAGCAAAAATAGCGAGCTGAAGACTGGATCTGAACTCAGAACAATTCATCCTCACTGTGATGGTGAGAAACGCTTAACCACTGCGCCATCGGGGAAGCGGCGGAACAAGGGGGTATGGGGAGGAGGAGACATAGCCATAGGTTCCAGAAGAGAAACACACACACATACCACGTACGCGAGTGAGTATGCACCCATACCCACTTTCTATAACAGCCGCTGTGAGGGATGTGTCTCTGGTGAGGATTGCTCACTGCGCCCTCTGGCGGCCGCGCATGCGTGACGAAAGCCGATACGCCTGGCTGCTCGCGCTCCACTTTGAAAGACTTCACGAAGACCAGAGCGTGCTCCTCGGGACAACCACAGGCCTACATGTGTGAGCTCAACATGCAAACAGTAACAACACTACCTGTCCCACCCCACACACACTACTACTCCCATGCCACCCGTCACCTCACCTACCCGTCACGGTAATACGCCCTTCCTACCTTGACACGTCACACGACCTTGACCTCCACATCAGCGTGTTGAATGTTGAAGTTGTTCGTCACGAACATTTTTCTCAACAGGTAAAAAAGTCAAATGCTGGAAAGTGCTTTGGCGGTAATTACAAGTGACATTTAAAAACAAGCATAGGTAGGTCTCTAATGTAATTATATAATTACCGCTTCCAAAAACAAAAACGGAAAAACAATCGAAAATATTAAAAAAATGACTTGGACTTCACCTCTCGTTTGATGGCAGATGAAAATCACGAAGCTTACAGTCCAAAGCTTGACATTGTTCACCTTACTCCATTTCCGCAGAATCCAATCCATCTTGCTAGTCGTGGAAGCTGGTCGCACTGGTTTCTTTGTCATTTCCTGAGACAAAATGCAGCTTCAAGTTGTCTGGAGTTAACGAAGGACATCACTAAATCAAGCAAGCCATCCCCAAGGTTAAACATCAATCAGTTCATCGAAGAAAAAAAAACTATGAAAAAACTTAAATTAAGACGAAGTTCTCAAGCACAATGGTCGCGCATTATTTGCAAATTGTTTGGCGAGGCCGAGTAGCAATCGATTCAACTTCGATAACATCTAATCATGATTAAAGCAGCTCTTTTTTTTTTTTTTAACTGAGCACGAACAAGCAGTCCTTGCCTGCGTACACACGTGCGGACAATAAATTCCCGTGATTTTGCAAACACGCCTTACAACCGTAATCAAAAACAAAGACCAAACAAGAACGGGTACAGACATGCGCACTAGGGCGTGAAAGGCTTAGTGTATTTTTTGGTATCAAATCAATACATCCATTACAGCTTCGCCCTCAGTTATCCCCCCATTCACATGTCCTCTCCACCCGCCTACCCTAAAAAGAAGAAAACTAAAAGTCTTCGACCTCTTGTGAGTTTACGGAGGACAAAAGAACAATACAAAGGGGAATTAAAAAAAATCCCAATAGCTATTTGTCTCCCCTCCCTACCCCTCCTCCCTGTTTAAAAGAAAGTGCGGGGTAGCCTCTGGAGTAGGCAGATGTAACTGTCAGCCTGAAACCACAAAACGATGATAGCTCCCGCCTCTCATTTCACCAAGACGCGGTCTGCGACTTTAGAGAATTTAGCTCCTCCTAAACAACGATGCTTGGCACCGGGGAGGCAGCTCTCCTCCCAGACACAAGCAGACTGCGAGAATCAGACTTTTTCTGCTGATTGTTGAAGCATGAAGGTGATCTGTATATTCCCAGTGTATCTGTGTGCATTTGGTCTGTTGGAGGCGTTAAGTGCGCTAACTTGACATGGGGTTACCTCCCAAAGCTAAAACCGTCCTCTATCCATCGGTTCCAGACTTCTGTCAGAAGCTTTATCGTTGACTGTGAAGTGGCAGATATTTGCAAAGCATGGAAGCAGTCGATCTGTTTGCCACATAAATACACATTCGCTTGACAAAAGATTCCCTTTCAAAGTTATAATCGCCCAAATCAAGCCACCATCCTAACCTTCTGTCCACGAACTTTAGTGTCCTGACTATGGCGGACATTACCGAGGCTGCAACATCCCTGGCTTTCATTTGTAACAATCCGACTCTGCCCTGTGGGAACAAGAGAAAACGTAATTATTTCTCTTAAGATTCAAATTGGCCTCCGTAACGATCCTGGATTGCAGCCAGTGACTCACCGTTTAACTGTGATGAAAGTTTCAACAGTGAACAAACGATGCCAAGACTATTTGTAACACTGTTATCATTAAAAACTCGATTGTTTGCAAGAGTAAAAAACGAAGTAACAACAGCAGCAAAATTAAAAAAGAAAAGAATACCAATGTATTGTGGAGAAGACGATGTTGCAGCATTTGTGCAGACCACCACAGCAAACCCAACGACCCTGCCAAGCTCTCCAGAGACACTATTGTCTGCGGTGAGTTACAACTTGCAGCATCGGAGTCCTGCCTCCTCCCTGCGCCTGCTTCCTGGACGTTTACAAACAGACTTGTACAGCTGCTGTTCCTCTGGACGCAGTTTACTTTGTCTTTGTTCAAAGGGAAGAAGAATTCCTGTGAACTTATCCTCCCCAACCCACCTTACCAACCATGCATTTTTGTTTCTTAACATCATCTTCTATAACTTCAGTTCCTTACAATGATTGTACCCAGGTCTTACTCCTATTGCACTATTTTGTCTCAACTTCTGATGAGTCTCCTTCAAGAAGACCAAAACTTTGCAGGGGGAGGTAAGTTCTTTACTATCGATGTTCATGTATGTGGATGCGTGGTCAAGATCATGATTATCCAATTTTTTTCCTCTACCACAATACATTTAACTATCAACTTCGCGTCTTTTCCCTCAGCTACCTGAACTGTTGCCAAAAACATTGATTGGAATTGCCAAATATTTCTGACAGAGTTATTTCGCTTGTAAGAAACGATCAAGAAGTTATCCAACCCTCTCCCAGGATGGAAGAAGTCAGAAGAGTAGCAATACATTTCTAAATTAATCCACAATCATAATTACGATGTTTTTACATTAACTAAGTTGAAAAACAGAAGTACCCCTTCGCCAATTTAAGGGGAACAACTCTGACTGCTTGATCACTAACGGGGGAGAGTCGTAAGGGTCCAGACAACTGGCTCCAGCCACAGAAAGAGAGAAAAAGTTGCGTGTAAAGGTCGGCACTCCGGCGGTATCGATCCCCTTCTAACTGCTTCTGTGGCGTAGGATGGATGCCGGTCCACCGGCCCTGTACCCGCCTGTAAGTGTTCCCTCCCACATCAAAGGTGTCAGATGGGGCGGACGAGATGAAATACAGATTTGTCCACGATTTTGATTGCACCAGCGTCTGCAGCGCTCCTAGCGGCCCAGCGCCAGGATGTAGGCGGAAGTGACAGAGGAAGTTGGCAGGGTAGTTTTTTTGGTCCACTTTTGAATACACTCCCGTCCCAAACTAGGAAAATGCTTCACCAAACGCTTGACAGGCGCCTTTTTTATTATTTTTATTATTGTGCGTGTGTCTGATCTCTTCCGGATTTCTTGTATATTTTTTGTTGATTTCAATTACTTTTCCTGAATAACACTTTCTTAAAGAAATGACAGTACTCTAAAATCATGGATCATCATCATCATCATTACAAAGTTTCGAGCAAAATATATGACATTAATCAAGCCACAAGCATAGAATTACCCACTTAAAAAAAAAATTGACCATGTTTTTTTTTCACTTTGACAACAAATTTACTGATGCACTTACTTGCAAACGTGCCCCCCTCCGGAGCTGTTACGAGACGAAAGCACACGTAAAGCCAATCCAGTCGTATGTATTAATATGTCCAAAGGAATGAAAACATACTGGAAAGTTGACAAGCACCTTATTTCCTCACTTTTCATCTATTTTTCTTGTTTTAAAAAAATCTTTCTTTAGCGATAGTTTCTAACACCACCTTCCTCAAATCGTGGGAGGGTGAACACAGACCTCCCAGTGGTGAAACTGTCCAGAAAGATGAGCAAACCCAGTCACAGAAACTTCACAATCTCAATAACGATGAGCTCACCTCGCCCAGCCTGGCCTCAGAAACTTTGCTCCTCCGAAGACAAAAAAATTTCTGAAGTTTTGTCTTGAGTTTCTTTCTCAGAGAGACGCACCGAAGGAACAAGCGACGGCACTGAAGGAGAAAGAATGAGAGATGGAGGGACGGTGGATGGGCGGGTGGGTACCCGGGCAGTACATCTGCTAAAAACAGTAGCGGGTGGCGCAAGAAAAGCAAGTTAACGCTGAGTCGAACCGTGCCGTGTGTTATGTCAACCGCCGCACGGCGCTAACAACGGCGGTGGGTGAGCGACGGAAGTATTCGCGCCTCCCGCAGCCTCGCTTTCGCAACTCGCGCGCCGCGCACTTGCCCTCCCAACCTCCTCCATCTCTCCATCCCTCCATCCTCCGCTCCCGACACAACGCCACAACACTGTCCGCGACAGTCAAGGCTGGAAGCTGGAGTTCTTCCCCTGGAACCGTACCCAAACCATGCCACCGTTTTTATTCTTCCTTTCACGTTCCTTTATTTGCACAAAAAGATCTGACAATTAATGACGGGTGGGTGGATCATTAATAATTCGTCGAAAAATAGTAAGTTCTCGAATATACCACCACATCTCATATTAATGATGATTCAAATCCCATTCTGGAGACCCATCCATAGATACCTAGCTATGTGATAGTAAAGTAATGGGTTAGCTTCTAAGTAGATAATGAGTTTACATTTCTGGATACATTAGGATGCAATGATTTTTTTCTACTTGTCATATTTACTTTATTAATCATTTCTGTGCCATAAAATAAAATCAAAAGAATTATAATTCAAACTAACAGCTCTCTGATAATAATCAGCTGGCTGTCTGTGGAACAAAAGAAGTCCTTGACGCTAACATGTGATTCATAAGCTAGAGCCCTCCTCACCCCGCCCCTCACCCTCCACCGCCCTCAAGCCTGGCCTGACTGCACCAGCCAATCGGAAACAACGTTGTGGCAGATGTGGGAATCCATCATTAAAAATATCTTTGTTCTTAATCACAGGTGTTAGCGAAGCTGACGAATTTGTTTGCTGTGCCCAAGAGCTGACTTGTGTGGGATTGTCTTGGACAGGTGTGAGAGAATGCTGCTAAACGGTAAAACCTTGAGGACGATGAGCTTCTCGTTTATAGCCCCTAGGGGGCGCCACAAAAAGGAAGTGATAAAACCGATTCGTCCACAAACACCTTTTAAAATGTTTCGTTCGGTGGCTGGATCCCAATGGAGAGTGTCTTATTCTCCTGACTTATTTTCTGTGTGGTCTCATTTGTTGTCTTGTATGTAGCAATGTTTTCGTATGTATCTTGCTTCCTTGTGAACAACTCACTAACCTTTTTTTTTTAACTTACCCATAAATAATTGGCCGACAACAGACGGAGATAAATGGCCAGACATAAACCCGAGAGGCTGTTCTTCTGTCACTTAATTTTTATTTTAAGCTTTTTGCACCTATCTCTCTTTGTGTCTTGCCCTCCTACTGTCTCTCTATCTCTCCCTGTGTGTGTTTGTGTTTTTCCACGCACCCGTGTGTTTTGCTTATGTGGACGGATGCCTGCATATATGATCAGTCAAAACTTTTCATTTAACAAATAGTCGGCCAAACTAAAATCATAACGAACCTCCATTTATACGTCCACATGCACTTCTGGACTATAAATACACAAGCAAGCCTGCACACACACACACTTGCACCAGTCAAGGTCCAGAGTTGGAGGAAGAGAAAGCCAGACAGCCCCTCCACGATTGGCCGACAATGAGCTCGGTCACGTGCCGGCGCCGTTAACCATGTGCGCATGCGCGTGGCCATGAGGAAGCGGAACAGCACCGAGCCCTACGTGTCATTAATCATCACAAGCTCTCAGCTCCCTCCCAACCTCTGTTTGCAGGTCACCCACGTCGGTGCACCCTTCGATCTGCACCCGTGTTGATTTTTCTCCTCGCCCTTACCATTAACACGTTGTCTTGTTTCCTCCTCGTGTCACGTGATCGACTTTGTGCCCCTCCGACCCTCTACTTTCCTCTAAAAACTTATCATGAATTTTGTTACCAGAAGCATCAAAGTTGTACGAGTAGATGACAGTACCACCATTGTAAAGGAAACTGTTGGATATCTGTGCCGAATGTATTTTAAGGAACAGTCTGTGTTTCTCAGCATTTATTATTACTACTTAGCAGCAGCAGCAATAACAACACCAGCAACAACGATGTTATCGGTAACATAAGACGATCCATTTGCAGGAGACTTGTCCCCAGATGTCCTTGATCAAGTGCACTTAATGGCAGCGAGGCTGTCACCAGACGAGATGACAAAGAAAGCTAAGCGGCAAGTGAGATGAGTCACTCAGGAATAACCGGTCTGTCTCCTCCGTCGGGTGCGCGGCTACACAGATATCGGGTGCCCTTGGGACTTGCTGTGTGCGTCCGTGGATGTGTGTGTGCGTGTGTGTGTGGGTTTTTTTTTTCATTCGCTTGTAGTTGTAGGATATTTTCAATTGTTACGAGTGTTTGTTACTTTATTCTTGTGAGTGAAATGTTGTAATCCGTATTGTTGTTTTTATTGCGCCACTTCTTTGAAATGGTAGCAAATCTGTCAGTCGATCAATCATCCAAGATAACAGTTGAAAGAAATAAAAATAAACCCCAAAGAAAAAAATAACTAAGAAAGAACACACGGAAGTGCAAGCACACACACACACACACGCGCACACACACTCACACGTACGTGCATGCGTGTGTGCACACATTTCTATAATTAAAGAGGTGGTGGGCAGAACGGTTGAGGTTGGAGTCGGCTGCCGTTACGAGGTTTTCCCGAGGCTGTGACTAACCCACCCGGCCACTTTATGCCGCTGGGTACCCATTCATCACAGGAGGTAACAGGCAGCCCCGCCTTCTACTATTCCTGCGAATCACAGAGTTTTCTACCCCTGCCACTACACTTTGTGACTTCTATTCCCCTAACCCTACCCCACCTCATTTCACCCTGACTGAAATGAGTGCCTAAAATAGTAACAACATGAGATAGTAAAAACATCCAGCAGTTAAAGTTTTCTTGCGAAGACCACCCCGGGTAGTGATCAGTATATCTCTTTGAGTGTTCATATTTTCATTGTTACACGTGTTCTTTTTTAACTTTATTCTCTGACTGACATGTTGCAAGCCATATTATTGCTCAGTTTGCATTACTTCTTTCAATTCCAGCAAATATCTTAGTTCATTAACCCAAACGAACAGTCACCTAATTCAACATATAATCTCAAATTTCTTCTATAACTGTAGCCATGACAACGTGTAGTTATCCATGTACAATTCTGACCCCTGTGTTGTTGACCTTTTTCTGTGTCTGCTCATGTCTGTAAGCGTGTATTTCGAGAACAAACGGGGAATATTTACTCATTAAGGCAAACAACTTATTTCACTGAGCAATCTACTCATTAAAATACAAAATGCACCCATTAATCCTTTAACCACAGAGCAATTGTCGCTAAAACTCGATAACTTTCTTCTTCTGTCTGTCGTGTAGTAAGACATTTTTTTTGCTGAAATATAATTTTGAGTTGTGAAAAACAGATGGAAATGTCAGCAACATGTCGGTGGAATCTGGTTTTATACAGCTACATAGAACATTTTGCTTGTCAACATTTAAATTTGCATTTTTAACTCTTCTTTCACTACAAAGGAGTTTCTTTTTATTTATTTTTTTTTTTTTGTGGTTCATGCTTTGCATAAATGTAAATCTTGTCTACATTTACATGCGAAAAGTGATTATTCAGATTACATTTTTCCGACCTTTGTTTAAACTGAATGAAGCAATCAGTTTTGCTATCTCCTAAGTTTATGCATTTTTTTATTTATTTTTTTTTTTTCGATGCCTTGTGAAAATCGGACAATTTATGGGATAAATGCAGGGTCCTCTTGCACTCGACGAAAAGGTCAATAAAAAGTCAATATTCTTCTCTTTCTTTGTATCCGTTTACTCTATTCTTATCGTTAATTCTCCTTCACCGATAATTCTGTTATTTCGACAAACATTTTTGTCAAAAATTCTTCTTCAAGCTAGCTCTTAAACAATGTTTCAGCGAGAACAAATTAACAACAAAAAATCCTCAAGTATTTCTTACACGATTTTCCCCTTCATCATGCATTAGAGAAAAGATGTCTTCATGTTTCGATGAGCCTAAATTCCTCACAAAAGCTCTCGTCCTAACTAGAGCAAGCTTTAAACAAAATAAAGTCAGCGCACAATCTCTTTGAATTTAAATGTCGTTTGAAAATTAAATGTCTTTGAATAGGGAGGAACGGCGATGAGGAAAGGTTCATGAATTCTGTTTAAAAAATTCAGAGGAAAGAGAAAAAAAGACAGAAAGAAGGAAAAAAAGAGGAAGAGAGAAGCAAGGACATCAGGTGATAGTGACTAACAGTCACACCCGAGAAGGTGACACGGTATCCATCTCCGGGACTAGATTTATGCTTGCGACCAATAAAACCAGCGCAAAAGCACGCGCACACAAAACGAGACACCCGACCCAAGTCCGGGCACCCATCACACCCCACATAAACCACGGCACGTGACCTCGGCCTCCCCCTCCCAACTCCATCCTCCCTTTGAGCACGCAAGGTCTCGCTAGAAGAATGCGGTGGGGTGGGACTGGAAACACTCTCCTATCATTTTCATCTCAGCCCCTGGACGCCGCCTGGCGGAGCATGACTGCTGCTCACCAACGCTCAGATAACCGTTGGATGCTGGTGACCGTTGGGCTGCAGCTTTTACGGCCCCTCTGTGGTCGGGTACTAAGCATCATGGCGCTGGGTTTGTGACTGCGAACTGGGAAATCCACTCGGACTAGAATGTTGTAAAGAGCGAGTTTTACACTCACAAAGGGCGAGCGAGCACGCACGCACACACAAAAGGTGAGAACCAGCTACACTTTAACTTATTGTTAGGCCATCATTTAAAATTAACACAGTCATTATACTCCAAAATTTCCCAGAATGACAATTGATTGACAATGATTGATGGAAATAGAAAGTTTTATTTCAGAGGGTGTTAAACAGTTCTGAAGACAAACAAACAAGCACGAGCGCGCGCGTGAGAGAGAGGCCAGTGACGAAATCGTTAATGTATGAGTATGTTACGTTTGTCACAGAAATTAGAATAACGACCGGCAGATACCTGTCGAAACTAGACGCATGACTCACGGCAACCTTACTACCTGGTCATAAAAAAACTGAGATCTCAGTCTGGAACTGGTAGTTCCATGAGTACCAGCCAGAACGAGATATGAGTCGTAGCGCTCAAGGGTGTAGAGGTGGGTGGGGTGGGAGTGGCGGAGAGTGGGATGGAATAGAATAAAAGTGCCGTGAGGCGCTCACCACGTGAGTCATAGGCCGATGACCTCATTTCCGCATCACAGGTAGCTCCCCCTACCGTGTGCGTTTTGTTGCTTCAACCTGTACCGCCGCCGAGAATTCGTGCTGAATTATTGAAGTCCGGAGAGACTCCAAACCTTCAACTCCTTTTTTCAGTCTCGTTCACACACGCGAACAAACTTTCTCATACTCTCCCCCCACACATATATATATTAATACTCCCCTCCCTCACCCTCCACACACACCTTCACTATCATTGTAACTCTTGTTCAAGAGCTTGACAAAACTACACACGAATGCTTTCAAGTTTATTGTCGTCTCCCTCACCCACCCACCTTTTCTACTCGGACCCAGGGTGGAAGGAAACGGCGGCTTTCCTGGTGTAACCTGAGGCAGGCCACTTACCCGACTCTGAAGGGCGGGTGCGCACGCGAGGCGATGATATTTTAGTGTCGTTTGTATTGGCAGGTCGGCAGTTTGTGCAGTTATGGTGGCCTTTGTGTCGTCTTGTGTTTCGTGTTAGGTCGAGATCGCTTTTTATTCCCGTGGCTTTGCCCCTGGCCAGAATATGACCCAAAACGCAGGTCCTGTTGCGTGTCTGCGTGAGTTATGAGCAGTTGCCGTTCTGTTCCTTGCTTTGTCAAACTTGCAGCAATATTTAATAGTTTTCTCAGGGGATTTTTAAAGTTTTTCTCTTGTTTATCTTGACAAATGTGACACACCCGGCTGCAAACTCGCCTCACCTGACACGACGGATAATGAGAATACGAAAATGTTGTTGAGGGACTGGCGTGTCTTTTCTTGAACAGACGATGTCTATAAATATTATATGTGGAGATATATTTGTTCCGACGTGTATCAAGTGCAGATCTTATATATTCAAGCAAAGATATTTATAAACATGTGCAAATGCACGCAGGTGTTAAGTGCATGTCTGGGTGTCTATGTGGGTGATCCTGTGTAACAATGGATAAGCGCTGTAGAAGGTCGTACGTCCGGTGATCAAAACCCACATCCGACACGCGCGTTATTTGTTCATAGAGGAAGACTACATATATCACACGACTGAACATCAGTTCCTCCCTTTAAGTAAAATGGAAGCAGGCAACTAATCCTGTACATCTGGGTATGTATGTATGAGGGTACATCTGGTATGTATGTATGTCCGTGTCTTAGTGTGTGTTGTCTTCGTCACACACACTCAAAACTTTGTCATTAGTACCTCTCGGTTCTCCATTTCTTTCTTACACTCTTACCCGCTTTCACCTTTTCTTTCTCTGTTTCTGTCTACAGGACACAGGAAACACGGTGAATAGATATTCTAGAGCAGCATGTAACTCAATGACCTCCCGAATGAATCCTGCTTTCGCCCCCTCACCACCTTTGGGTATGGGACTTGGGGAAACCCGTGAGTGTACTTGAACCCAGGCCAGGTTAAACAAGGCGCCCTCTTCAGCCTCAGTTTGTTGTCTCACAGCGCCAGCATCCGTCCAAGGCTTGTCCTTTTCCCGTCTGGCTGCTCCTTTCCAGAAAATATTAAAATAAAGACAATAATCGACAATCGGTTCATTGTGCAAAAGGGAAGCAATTTATGAAGCGTTCATTTCTTGCAATTTTTTGGAAACGATTTTTTTAATTTTTATTTTTTTTAACTTCGCATTCCTTGCCTTAAATTCCAGATTTGTAATCGTCTTCGGACTAAGAAACCTACCCTCAGCATCAACATTCGCTTACTATATGTAGGTTCGTGGCTACAGCAGTCAATTTATTGTTCGGATAGTTATCTCCCGTGGATATCACCGTTGGTTGCTTACGTCACTTTAGTTAATATGGCAGCATTTTCGTGTAACCTGCGCATTGTAAATCATCTCCAGATTACGACAATACCTAATTAAAAATAAATAATTAATATTGGTTATACTGTTGTTTAGAGAACGACGACATATACAAAGCATGCAACCATCGTAGGCCTAGTGACAAGGTACAATATCATCAATGTAATTTTTTTTCTTCTTTCATAGCTTACAGATTGTTTCCACTTAATGACATGAAAGAATAATCTGTCCGTTGCACCCTATTCAAATGTTATATTCTGTGAACCTTATGAAAAATTTGTTAATATTTAATCCGAGGATGCGGAACCAGCGGATACGGAAGTCCGATCATGTTAGTGATGTGAATGTTTGTCTCTCAGATGTCCATAATGCACTGTTCCCTAAATCTCCCTATATCGAACAATAAATGACTAAGCTGATTAAATAATTCTTGATCACCTGTTCGTCTTGCAGGAAAAGAGCATCAGAGTCGAAAATAAACTCAGTTCAGAAATCATGCTTAATGTCAAAGGCCTGGCTTGAATGGTATCCTACATACAGACCTCTCTGTTTTTCCCATTGATGGCCGGAAAAATGTCAAAGAATCAACCTTCTTCATTTTCCTACAGTCTACCTGTTAAATGTCAGCCCCTTAAGAAGTAAAGCACGTTTAGAAGGTGATGACTTTATCCTCTCAGACACTGATTTAGAAGCTTTGTATATTATCTACCTACCTGTGTAGCTATTTGTTGTCTTTTGTGAGCTGCTCCCCCCTGTCGGGCTTCTGAGTACCTTCTGTCAATCACAACCCTGTGGGTTTCTTTGTTAAATTAGAGAAATGGTTGCCTAGGAGCCAGGACAATTTAGCAGTTTTTACCGAACTACAAGTGGTTGTCCACGGTAACTGCGCGCGAAGAGACCAGCACTTCAACTACATCGACACAGGATGCAGCGAGTAGACATCTTCCCGCGAGAGCCACGTGATTACCCGGATGATCAACAGACGGTCTGCCGGTCAAGCACCATCCACGTCGGCGTGAACTTGGCGGTGCATAAAAATGGACATTATGTCACTTCCGGGAAACGTTCATCGAATGGAAACGTGCAATTTTCGTTGATGCTAACAGTAGGTGAGTTAGCATGGATACATGATATTGAAAATATATTGATGATGCACAACAAAACTAATTCGAAAGTTTTAAAATGTCTCAAGAATCCATTACAAAATAACAAAACTGCAAACAACAAATTCATATTGACAGGGACTATTGAACAGGGATCATACTTTATTGATCTTTGTGATGTTGTCTTTCATTAAACCTTCGTCAATAATAAAAGCCACACGAATATAAAAGCTCATCCATCCAAAATATAAAAAAATGATAATAACAAATCAGTGACTCGTCAACTCATTACATAAATTGTTATAATAATTATAATTAATGATATAAACAGCCAATAAATAGCAACAATCATAGAGGATGAAAGAACGGGGAAAGAAGTGAGGTCGTGTGAGATATGACTGGATGTCCGCGTGCTGGAGGGGATGGGTGAAAACAAAAGATATCTTCCATTAAATAAGTATTTGAGAACATGATACCTTATTTAAAAGCAATCGGATTTAATAATGAATCGGATCAAGCTTGACTACAAAACCCGGATTTTCTTATTTCTTGGAAATATGGACATACATATATACAGACATACACACATACCCCACAGACGCACGCGCACACACACACACACATACAGTTGGAGGAGTGAGGTGGGGACACACAGATAAAGCTTGAGGTGGAGATCGCAAGAGTATGTCCGAATTGACAAAGTTTAGATTGAGTATTTCTCTGGACAGCACCCTATTCTTATGGGCATGTGTGGGCTTCGGACTGTTAAGACAAGTTTTCGAAAATCAATGGCAGATGAATAGACGCAGGACAAAAGGAATGCGGACGGGTCGAGTCCGACAAGAACAGGAGATGCTGGGGCCAGTGTTTCGCACCCATCGAGACACACTTGTGGTCGATGGCGAGAGGGAGGACTTGTCAGCGGTCGGTGAATGCAAAGAGGATGAGGGGTGGACTCCCGAAAATGCTGACCTTAGCTCGGTCAACCGCTGGCAATGGCGATGTTTACGTGAAGATGTGTTTGTGTGTGTAGGTTGATGGAGAGAGAACGAAGGTTGAGTGGGCGGACGTGTGTGTGTGTAAGAGAGAGAGAGAAAGAAAAGAAAAGACTGTGTATGTATGTGCTGATTGTGTATGCCCATGTGTAGTGTTTGTGTCTTTGTGTATATGTGTGCATGTGTATTTGTGTGTAGTGGCTGTGTCTGTGTGCATGGGTATGCACTTTTATGTTTCATGCATCTATACATCTTTCTGACAGTTAACAAAGAATATATATAACGAAAAATAAAAAATATCACTGCGATCTGAATCCTTACATTTAAAATATCAATGAGCTTCTTTTTATGATCTTTTACACCTGTCTGCCGGGTGAGGCAGGACCCCGGTGGTAGCTGCGTCCCTCCCGAAATGTCTGTGGTACAGTGCGTGGGCCTGAGCACTGCTCACTGTTGATGACTTGAGAAACACAGGCTGTTCAGTCCCCCTCGAACTATTTCTCAGTTTAATCTTTTTAAGCTCTCGACAGTCGAGCCTGTAGCGGCCGGCACCCAGAATGGTGGAGACGACCGGTTCAATTCGCTCTTCCATTCTGTTGTGTAGACTCGGTGGCACCAAGCATCCAGACCTGCTGGGGCTTAACATTTGTGTCTGGCTTTAAGCCCCAGGGAATGCACTTTCTAATGACTGGTTTTCCCTGTGTGGATATGTGCTTGAGAAGAAAAATAAAATGCATGGGGTTCTTTTCTAAAAAAAAAAGATTTCAAAGCAAGTGCTCATCTAGTCTGAGCGGATACTTCGAGCATTGACAGGTACCCTCATCACGCGCTCATTGGAAACATGTGGCACGATAAGAAGCTCAATCCAGTGAGAATTATGCTTTGAAATAAATCAGGGAATGGATTTCTCTTTTTCTTAACACACACATACACATTCACATACTCCTACATACACACTTTCTCTCTCTCTGTTCCTCTCTACACGTGTCACCGTTGAAACTACGGGTAGAAAACGTTCTATAGACGGTAATACCCGTTAGTTTACTTCACACGGAAAACACAACCGTTTAGAGGCGATTTTGTATATCTGGGAGAATGAGTTTTCAAGAAGAGAGAAACCCTGGTACTCCGACTGCAAGCTCTGAAAAAAAAGTTCATATCCACACAGAAAGATGTGAGATATCTGTGCCCCAAAGCTTGCAATCTTTACCGTTGTGGGTGACGATGGCACGGTTTACCCACTGCGCTACCAGGCCTCCCTGTTGGCGCGACTTGAGGGGGAGGGGGAGGATGGGGTGTGAGGCTACCCGCAACATGCCAGGTACAATAGCATCTTCTCCGCAATCTTCGCTAACAGGTCTGAGCAGACATTCATGGATGAGGTCTTAGTTCGCGTAGTTGTTGCCCCTAGCTGTTCGTAATGGGGGCAAAGGTCAGACTAATTGATTCCTTCCCGCCCCCACCCTGCCCTGCCATCTGGCGGTTGTACTTTTGTAGCTGTCACGTATCCATGCGGCACATGCACGGGTACAATGGGGAGAGCAATAGGCATAGGTGGTCCCAATGGGTTGTCTTTCCAATGTTCCGTCCACATGTTCAAAATTATGTTCCAAACAAACTGATCACGTGGTCATCATCCTAAATGAAGCTTTAAAGTAGGTCATACTAACAACTCTTAATGGGGTGATGGGTGCACCGTAGTTAAAGCGCCTGTCATTATACGACAGAGAGTTTCGGGTCGAACGCACATCGCTATGGATGATACGGGTAGACAAGGCTTGACCATCAGGGGTTTCCATCCAGTATACTAGCTTCCGTCACTCTCCCTTTTCATTAGTATTATTATTAGTTCATTAGGAACATTCGCACTCATGGTACCGTGTGGTTTTGAAATATTATGAAATTATCTGCTTGAACAACTATATCGGTACAGCTAAGCAGATTTACTAGACTAGAGGGTACTTTGGGGTGGACTTGTGCGCCGGTAACGAGCTGGGTTAATGCACCGGGTGACTGAGATATTTAGTTTTAATAGCATTTAAAATGTACCTTATACCTAGTGAATTCATGTGACTAAATTTGAGGAACGACCAGTGTTGTTACGTTTGTTGAAGGGCTAAAAATTATAATTTAAAAGCATGGGAGGACATTAATAGTGCAAAAATTGTGCGTACTAATGACATAGTGAGTACGGAGTCTACAAGAAATCAGTTTTAAACTACTGAATCATCATCATCATCATCATCATCATCATCATCATCATCATCATCATCATCATCATCATCATCATCATCATCATCAATAACAACAATTCATAGTCTTCATAGTCATTGAAGATGTTTCTGTCAACGCTCACTATGGGACTTTGTAAATCTATGGAATGTCCTGTTCCTATAGTAACCATGAGGTTTTTTGCTTCTGCCATTTTTTGCTCTTAGGTCGCACGCACGCACACATTTTATAATACACTTTTATTTTTTCTCGATACTTTATTCGCTCTTTTGCTTCATAAAGTAGAAGAAGAAACCTTTTTGATCTCAGTAAGTGTCCCGTGACCGCCAGCGAAAACAAGGGACGTAAGCAACACTCAACTCTTGTAGGAAGCAAACCGTCGGTAGGTAACTTATCTTGGAATGATCTCGAGACAGAAGATTGTGCATCAGTCGTGTTTTTTTCTTTCTTTCTCTCTCTCTGACACACAGATGAAAAACTAGAGCCCACTCACCCACTCACACTCTCGCCACACACGCAGACATTCATAGATAAAGACAGTGAGAAATACTCGAGATATTAAATAATGAAAGATAGCAAAGTACTATTTGTATGCAGCAGACTTCTCAGAACCGACAGTTCTATTTGCATGATCGCAAGGGAACCGCCTCATAAGATGGCGACCTTGCTTTGTTCTCCAGTTGGGGAAATATCATCGGGCCACAGGAGACGAACACCGAAACCACGTGCCAGAGATTACTTCCAAATGTGGAGATCATGTCCACTCTGATGATGTACAATTATTCATCAATGATTATCTGGGGAATGAGGACAGACGAAGCTGAAAGGAAGAGAAAAATGAACATAATGAGAAGAAAAAGATGAAAGAGAAGGCAGAAAAAATGTATGAAGAAAGAAAAAGAAATAAAGTTCGAAAATGACATGGAAGGAAAAAATGAGAACAAAATTAGCATAAAAATTTGCTTTAGCACAAAACACGCATTAACAAAGAATGAAGGAGGGTAGGCAGAAGAATTTTATTCGAGTTACGATGAAAACATGACAACCTCTTCTCCCCATGAGTCCTTGGGTATAAAGTGCCTGGCCTTACCTTCAGGTACCATACTCTAGTTGCAGATTTTGTTTAAAACTATTGGAATTTTTATAGAAGCCTAACAGGTTACATTTCAGCTTATACAACAACTCTTGAGTTCTTGAAACTGGTCTGCGTTCTCAGATTGTCCATTCCAGACGCAATTTGTCAGACTGGCTGATTGGCTGGTTGGCCATTTGGTTGGAACTTGTTTCCTGGGATTTTCCACTGTATGGAATAGGGTGATTAATGTGAATAAAACCTCCGGGTGGCAGGTCCTGTAAACGGATGTCCCATACAAAGAGTGCAACAGCCGATGAGACCCAAGTTCAGGAACTTCTGTCTCAGTGCAGCGACGACCACCGAGCATTTATCCCACAGCGCTATCGGGATCCCAGATGCTTTATTTCTTCTTAATCTTTATTTTATTACACTCTTCCCATGTTAGTCTGCTTTGTATTACTAACATTGAATGTCTTTGTCTGGTATAAAACCTCATAAACTGTGGTTGATGTTTGTTACATCATGTATAAAAATGTAACAGACATAAGCTACAATGTACAGACTAAAAGCCACATTTTTAATGTATGGACATCGACTGTTGTGAATGTAGCATCACTCTCCTCTCTGTCAAGTGCCGGGGCTCGATCACAACACTCAACGATCAGACCCAGTCAGGAGCAGGACTAGAGTTGCCTCCCTTTCACCAGGCCTAACTCTCTGCTCCGGAAATTGAAAAATCGATGGTCTCCCTTTCCTCCTGGTGTGCCTGACGCGGGTCTTTGATTCTGGCAGCCTACTGTTACAGTCATTGTGACGACTGCGGTGATGAGCATGCTGATGGTGACGATGATAACGAGGCACGGTGATTCGTCTCATCAATAGATGATAAATTCTTGCGCGATGAGGAGTGTTGATAGAGTGAAGGAACTGAGAGAGATCGTCGTGTTGTGTGCATCATCTTCGTGTTCCTTTCTTTCAAAGTGTGTGTGGTGCATGTTGGTGGTGATTGCTGTTGTTGGAGGTGGTGGTGGTGTGTGAGAGTGAGTGCAATAGCATGTGTTGGATGTCCGCATCTGACATTTTTTTTCTCCATCTCTCTCTCCAAGACGTATCGATGCGGGTGGTGAATGTGAAAATCACAGTAAGTCCCACCTACGCGGTGTAATTCTCTACAGGCTGCCGTGTCTTACAAGGGAGGCAAACACTGCCTCCCAGGGCCCTGCAGGCTTATTGGATCTGTCGCCATCCGCCGCGGGGGTTATCCGCGCCTGCGCTGTTTGTCTTGCAACGCATTAGCCAAGTGACACCCAGGATACACTAGTGTTAGCAGTCCTCTAGGACCACCAATTTTATATCCCACTTCAATATCTTCTTCACCTTTTCTTTTCCCGCTCAGAATAGCTTTCACTTTGGAACATGAACATTTATTTGTTGTTTTATACCTTTTTTCCTTCTTTAATTCACTCCACTGGTTGTTTTTTTTTTTTCTCTTTTCCACTTTCTTTTGTCCTCCGATGATATTTCTTATAATAACAGCATTCTCTCCGAGTTAATGGACACTTACTTGAGAGGAAATGTCACCTTAGAGATTCATAATCTTTCATTTTCTAATTCTGGAAAGGTTTCTACCGAATGTAACTTTGTTGTAAAAGTACTCTTTCACAAATCGATTTTAAAATAATATTCCTCTGTGTAGTGCGTGTGTGCGTGCGTGTATGTAATGTTTATTACATTAAACTCGATATTTTATTTCATCTTTCTATAAAGTGTCTATTATAACTGAAAGTTTTGTAATGTTTAAGTAATGTCCTATCGTTTCTTTTTGCTCACAAAATTGCAGCATAAAGAGGTAAAGCACCACCTCAGGATACATGAATTGGTACGCAGGACATTGCTTCCAAATTCTGGATTTTTCCCAATTCATGTCCATGGAACATTTTTCTTGCTTTCTTGCGCACACACACACACACGCGTTTTATTCAGTAAATATTCGACTAACAATCGAGCATTTAAGCATGTCTTTGTGCTTCTCGTACTGGTCTTTTGTGTAATAACCTCTCTCTGGCGAGAGAAACGTACTTGTCCACTTTTGTTCCCCACCATACCTCGAGGGTATGAACTGAAAGGCTGGCTATTGGGCTAATGGTGGCTGCGTTCAACACCGTATGCTGCTCATATTCAACAGCGTGGAAAGAAATCCATAATGTGTGCATGGCAAAGTACGGGAGAGAGGGGGAGACAGAGAAAAAGAATCAAGGGAGCGAGACAGAGAAAGAGAGAGGGGTGAATGGAGAGAGAGAGAGTGCGAGTCTGTTAGTGGGACTTGGTGCTGACGAAGCACGCATCTCCAACCCCTCCTCGTCCCCTGCTCACCCGCCTCCTCCTCCCTCATTCATCTGACAAGATGCTTTGAAGTCAAGTGCATTCCTGATTTCGCTTTGATTCTGGCCGCGGCATCGAATCTCATTACCTCATCATTTCGACATCTGCCGTGTCGCTTCACTCATCGCGCCGACGATTGGAGCTGGCGTGCTCGACTCTGATTCTGCGCACGAGAGCGGGCCACCGGCCTTGACGATTATATGGGATTAGACTTCATCATAGTCAGTTGTCATTGTGTTGACCATTTCTACAGGTTTTTTTTTATTTTAAGTTAGATGGGGCTAACGTTCGCTACTGTCAATTCCAAAAAATAGTATGTGATGTCAAGTAACAGTTGGCACGGTAATTGTTTTACATATTTTTGCAATTCCCGGTCCATGCTATTATTTTTTTCTGTTTTTCTCTCACTGTTTCCTTTCTTCATTCTTGCACGCCTCATTTTATTGTCATCTTGATCTACCTTTTTCCTTTCACATTGCTATGGCTCATTCTGCTATTCTCTCTCTCTCCCTCTTTTTTATCTCTCTCTCTCTCTCTGTTCTATTTCTTCCTATCGTTCTCACTCTTTGTCACACTTCAGTGACCGTTCCTGGCCTAAATGTTTTCACTTCATCATACATCCATTTGTTGTTTTCTCAGAGAGTTCTATGCCCACCTAAGGTGATTTTTGTTTTGTCACAGTTCCATTGACACCTACCACCAAAGTCGGTCTCCTCGGTCTTCTGAGTTCCACACATCAGACGGTAAAAATTCGGCAGATGCCTCTTCTCTTTCTCCGGTTCCACTGTTTGAAATTTCCATGCTCCTTCTTCTTTGAAAGTCCGCCCTCAAAACTCAAACTTTAAGAACGCCTTTCCTCACATTTCATGATATTCGCTTGCAGCCACCAGGCTCTACCGACTAAGAAGGAAAGTTTGAGCTCCAGCAAGACGAAACGATGACTCCATGGTAGTTTTAACGAAGAAAGCAAAACAAGAGAGCGAGCTGGAGGAGGGAAGGACTATCCTCCCCTGCTTCCTGTCAAAAGATGTTGTCATAAAGCCCACGACGCCGACACTGGAGTACAGCCACTAACAGACGTGCATAGCAGCAGGCTGATAAACCAGGACAGGGCATCTGTCTCCGGCACAGGTATGCCTCTCATCTGTTTCTCAGGTAAGCAAACAACGCCCCGGCCCCGTGTTTGGCGAGAGAGTCAGATGAAGATGCCGGTGTTTTCACTCGCCATTCCCGGTCTTCACTGATGGCTGAGAAGACTTCATCGCTGAAAAATTGGATCAGCCTACAAACTCGGGGTAAGGGTGGGGACTGGGGAAGCGGGGTATGTTTGTGTTGTTCTTTGGGATAAAACACGTCTGAAATTACACCTTGATATCTGGATTTTTTTTTACCTATCTTCTCATTTAAAAACGACCCTAAAAATGTAAAAGTTCGTATTTATTACCCAGATTCCTCACAAATACAAATGTCCCGTCTTTGTTTAGACTAAAATACTTTCAGATGTTCCGTTCGCTCGCACTTGTCTTTCGCTGTCACTATTTACCTGCCTAACCCTCCTCCTTCCTCGCCCCAATTTTCTCTTTGCCTATCCCCTTTTTTTCCCTCCAACTCCCAACGATCCCTAACTTCTCCTCCTGGCTGTCCTTCTTGAACTTTCGCCGAGAGCGTACAGAATGTCAACACGATGTCAGGTGAAATGTAAACAGTGCGATTAACGTGTATCGCTCTTTCAAAGCACATGTGATCGTGGTTTTACTGAGAAGGAGGTAAACAGAAGTTTTTGTTTGGTTTTTTTATTTTTTTTTTTTTGGTTTCTTTCTTACAGAGAGAGGTAACGAGCTCTTCTTTGTGCTGTTACTAAAGAGGTTTTTTTAATATTTCTCAACACTCTCTACAAATACGAGTGGGATTTTAACTGTATGTCATTAGTGTTTGTTTTGTCTTCCTCCACATCTTTGTATCCTTTGTATACCCAGCATTCAAAGCGATGCCAAGGAGGAGACTCATGACACGCAGACGTGTATCCTCCAAAACACTGAAAATAAATAGACGAAAATGGAGAAAGGTTTCCAACATTTGACCACTGGCAGTGTTGATCTCTTACTGTTTTCAAGGATGGAGGAGGGAGGGGAGAGGAGGCGGGGACGGGGAACGGGTGCACAGTCTGTTTTTGTTTCTGACAGATGCAACATGGCAAAGCGATAAAAACGATGAAAAATGAAGGTTTATCCTCAAAGATATGTGTTGCAGAGGATGCCAACTCGAAGGTCGGTCCTATTGTCTTTGAGAACAACACTCAGGATGTTCTCATTTGCAGAGAATTTTTTTTAAACTTTGGCTTTTCTAAATTTTTAAAGCTTTGGGCTTAATTGAAAGCAGACACCTTCTTCATGGATGTTAACTAGATATTTTTGTCCGTCCCCGTAAACTTCGCCTCACCCTGCCACTCACATACCCGTCTATCAGTCTCCTGTATGGGCGAGAACCACTCCAGAGGCAAGTACTACCCCGCTGCTTAAAACGCCATGAATTTTCTTTGTGCATTAAACGAGACACTTGCGAGCACATTTCCAGACGAGGCCAAGCGGCCAACCTCCATTAGTGCTTTCAAACCACATTTCCAGGGGAAGAAAATATAGCGCACTTCTCATTTTACTAATTCTGCACTGAGCACGCTTCTAAAAAAAAAAAAAAAAGAAAAGAAAAGGTGAAGGAATGAGGTATGTGAAAAAGGCTTATATAGTCTGTTGGAAAAGGGTGAATTTTAATGCTTACCCTACGCTTATTCAATTCTTTGTCTTAATGAAGAGCGAAAATTGGTGAAAGTCTAGAAATATGGCAAATTGGAAGCATCTATAATATCGCTAAATATATTTTGAAGGCCTACGGGTATAGACATTGTGTACACTTATCTTGAGATAAAGCCCGTAGACTGAGAGTTGCCCAAGGAGGATGCTCTTCTGACCTTCTGACCTCACACAGCGCAGTTGTAGCACTGTCGGTGTATTGTGCATCTGTAACAATTCATCAACAGCCGACAGCTACAGTGGAGGCGGCTGCTGATGCTCTGTTTGTCATCCTTTTGTCTTTTTGTCTTGAAGTTTAGCAGATCGATGTATTTTTTAAAAGCAATATTTACGACTTCGTGACTAAGAGTTTGAATGTCCGCTTGCATCCTCTGATTCTAGTTATGTGTGTGTGTTTTTTTTTCTAGTTCATCCCGAGCTTATTTATGCAAAAATTCTCAAAAACACACAATGTATGAACATTTAAAAAATACTAAAAAATGTTAAGCATCCAACTAACAGACGCAACCCCCACACCACTCCACCCCCACACACGCGCACGCACGTCTGCACACACATACACACGTTCATTCATTCACTCTGTAATCTCATTTGTGGACACAGAAACACGATTCTGGGTATCCCTGTAGTTTGATGAAGTGGAGGAGGGAAAACTGACCCTCCCGCAAACTGTCTTGTAACCGCTTGCCGTGTCCAAGCGTGACAAGAAGAAAGCAGCAGGGAAGTGAATCACTGAGGCTCTCGTTGTTTCCTCTGTCGTCAGAGAACAAAAGGTTTCTGATTGCAGAACACGACTGAGAGGCGACACGAAATGAGTCAGTCAGCTCCCTTTGCTGCCCCTCCCTCTCATCCCTGGGGAGTGGTTAGTACAACCATGGTCTTCTATTTTACTATAACTGACAAACGGAACAAACTGAGAGAACAAAATACAAAACGAGGAAGAGAGAGATAGTCCTTGCAGCTGTTTTTTTTTTTTTTTGGTCCGTGACTCACGGCTGACCCTAATTTGTTGACCTTTGACACTAGTATGCAGTCAATAGCTGACGCACCACGATGTTTAAGCCTCAAGTAGTTGAAGAATTGACTGATTAACAGCAAACTGCAGATTCGCTTCCCAAAAAAAAAAAAAAAAAATGAAGAAGGGTGAAAAAGTGAACGATGGCGATCTTTGGGTGGATCAATATTACAGTCTTTACTCATGAAAATAATCAATTACATTTTTATTATTTTTTGAATCCGTTTTTGAACAAACTAAATTTACTTCCACTGCCGTCCCGTGGGATGCGAATCAGGCCCATCAGACCACTCATCACACTTACCCTATCCTGTCTCTTGTCCCGTATGTCAGTCACAAAGAACAAGCGTTGGTGTACCTCGGTAAAACGACATGAGAGAGAGAATCTTTGAACTTTATAATACTGTGATAGTTAAAACCAGAAAAATTTATTATAAATCATGATGCGCATAAAATCCCAAGATCCCAGCAATATTTTTTATTGATGACTGATGATAAGATTTACATTGTTCCTGCAACAAAGATAGTGATAAATATCACAAAAAGTGGTTTGGAAAACAAGATCAGTTTCATATATTTTTCTTCCATCCTTCCATTTTTAAACCCGATCTAACAAGTAAAAGCGAACGATAGACCAAATATAAAACTGATAAATGGCAAGTAAGCATTTATTTCTGCAAAGCATCCAAAGCCATCAAAATTACCTAACAGGTGTAGGATATATTTGGAGAACACAGATACGCTTTACAGAAATAAAGTGGGAAGGGAGACCAGAGATAAAAGCTATTGAAATTGACTGAAAATGAAATCTTGGGGTGGCAATTGGCAAAAGTGGCCTTTGCATTCTTTCCATCAACAGTCTTCAGTTTTCCAGAAATTGCTTCTCTGCTTCTTTTTCATCTGACAGCGCAGTTGCTTTTTGTGAACGCTTGGCTGATTGTCATCAAGCGAGGAGCTTGCAATGGCGTCACAGCTCAGTTTTGTTTTTGAACCTGCTGGTTCGTAATCTCATTGGTCCAACAGGAAATTTCAGCTGTTTAAACTCCACCTGACTCATTCTAGAGCGATTGCAAAGGGCAACAAGCAATATCTTTCGAGAGAGAAAAGAATCAGGATTTCAATTTCTGTTCCAAAAGGTTTTCTGGCGTTTCGTTCTTTTTTACAAAAGTCGTAATTTCGAGGTCTGTCCTGACCAAGAAAGTTTTTGACTTCAACAGACGAGCTCAAGAAAACTTTCCTAACACAAACCTTTCATGATCGGTTGTTTGAGGGTGGTGTATGAATGCCGTATAAATGTTATATATATATAGGTTATTAACACCTAGCTGCTTTTATATTACAGATATATATAAACGAATTACAATAGAAACATTATAAATAAAAGAAACAAAGTGGAAAAAAAAAAAAGAGAAATAAAAGGGAGGAAGAAGTGAGGATATTTTAAACAAATCTCGCCATAATCTCTGTCGAAAACAATCTTTCCAAACTCAGTAAAACATAAACACATATCAACGCCTCTGTCTCCATTTCAGGTTCCAGGGAAAGCCACATTATCCGTGGCTGGAGGCGATTTGTCGATGTCATCTTAATGGAAATTTGAACAAAATACTGTTTACATTTGCCATTTCAAACCCCATTGATAAGCCAAGAATAACTAATCCAACGGAGTAAAAAATCAGGATCATTGAAACCATTGTCAGAAAACGGAAAGTTTGACGAATATTATAAATTAAAGTATAACAGAGCTTTGATTTCGAGAAAGTGAAAAAGGTTACCTTTAACATTTACTTACATGAAATCGGAACCAAACTGAAAACAGAAGTTGATGATTTGAAATTCCAGAAATAGCAGATGCACACGCCATCGTCGCCGCGAAGCAATCAACATTAAAACAAACAAACGGTCCAAATTTCTGTCAAAATGAAATTGTCTTCTTGCTATAAAACATAAATAAATTAGTCGTGAAACCTTTATCGTAACGACAGGCCAAACTCGAGGGCATTTTGAAAACGTGGCTTCTCTGCAATTATTAAAATGGAAAATTATCTGTTGTGCCTGTGGAGTCAAGCACTAACCTTTTACAGAGTATGACGAATGGATGTGAAAGGCTTGTTACACAGAAACTGTCAGTCCTCTAACATCCTCATTTATCAATCGAGAAAAAAGTGTCTGTCCAGTTTTGCTTGCTAAGCCTCACATCGGGTGGGTTATTGAGTAAAACACAAAATACGAGGAGAGAAGACAGAAAAAATCTAGCCAAAGCTGTAAGAACAAAGAATAAAGGAAAACACACCACGAAGACATAGAGATATTGGAAAGAATGAATGTGTTAAAATTAAACTAAAGAAAAAAATACATTTACGGATGTAAATATCAATGCACCATTTTATTTAAAATTTTATATCCGTTTAATCATTACTGATTTGTAATTAGTTTCTATACTTTAGATTGTTTGAGCTTCTAAAGTTTTAATCGACTTTAAAAAACAGAAAAAAACTTCAGTCGCAGTTGTCAACAAGATTAGTTTCAACAATTCAAACTAGACTCACCTTAATTGGACTTGGTATCAGCTGCCTTTCACACATTAAGCAGCTTCACAAGCTGGAAGGTCAGAGTTCACAAAGGTCAAGTCACACCTGCTACCGGCGATGTCTGGGTTTCCCGGAGTAGGACCTGTGGTGATAACGGTAGCTAACAGTAACCGATCAGGATTATTTCCTTGACAAAAAGAACGGGTCATGTTTCCACAGTTAATTAAAGCAATTTATCCCAAAGACTTTGTAATCTGACCAGACATCAGGAATTTGTTAGCAGTTCTCCGGCTACCGATGGTCTGTAGAATTCCACAGAGACGCCATCTGAACAAAGATGTCTGAAATTATTTTTATCAGAAAAGATACATAAATGTGAATGCTGGGCGACTAAAGGACAAGAGGTCAAGAAAAAGAAAACTAGTCCATGAGAAATGTCTCATCCAACAGTCAGAATGTTGCCACTAGCAGTTATTAAATTCCGCGCTAATGGTGGGGTGGGAGGGCAAAGATTGTTGGGTGTTCATGATAACGGTTTTGTCCAGCTTGGGGTGCACTAACAATTTACCATAGCTCCCGTCTCGGTCATTAACCTTTGCCGAGGAGATAGCATCCTGACCCACCTGCCAGCCTGGGAGCAGCACGAGCCCGTATAACGGCCGAGCATATCTGCAACTTCGCGTGTGTAATATCCTCCATTATATTCCCCACCTTGCGGGGGCTCAGTAGAAGTTCACGATGCGGGTCAGGTGGAGGTAGCGAGGCGAGTGAGTTATTGCAGTAGTCGCAAAGGGAGAGTATCTGTGTCGAGATTTGATATCTAGACATTCCTTTGCTCTTCTTCCTCCACTCACACACCTCTCCATCCCACCACCACCACCACTACCACCGCCACCACCACCACCACCATCACATACACACACGCCATGACACCAAAGCACGTCAAGCATTCCGGAAATAGAACGATTAACCAGAGACCCAGGTAACTTCCGGCAGAGCAACGCTGTAGGTAGGGCAGACAACGACACCGAGGCGTGGCCATTCCCCTCAGCGCTTGCGCTCTTGGTTCGGGGCACACGTGCTTCACTCTTTGTGTGGTATCTGTTCTCCGTCCTGCGGGTTTCTGCCTGCTTCCTCCACTTTTTTTTATTATCTCTTCCCCCAAAGAGCAAATTAACCACCAATGAAATTCATTTCCTGTCTAATAAATGAATCATCTCTCTTTGGTAAAAAGTGGTAGGAAATCACAGTTTGTCAACTCAATCAGTCTAATAACGGATTCTGATTGGAAAATTGGAAATTGACCAGCATTTAAAAATTTAGCCTACTTCTTCTATTTCCTGGCAACTGAGGTACACGGTCGTCTCACAGCTTTGCTTTTGCTTGTCACGATGTCAACCCCCTTCGGTGTAGTCATGGAAACCACCCTCGGCAAGGTTGTATCATGTCGGACTACATGACCGAACCACTCCAGCTTCTATCCTCTGACAGTAGCGAGGAGAGCTCATGGGGAGCAAGTCATCAAGCAGGTGACTAGGTTGCAGACGAAGTCGTTCGTCTTCTGTTCCCCGTAGGAGATCCGTAGGAGTCTCCTGAACCACTTCTGGATCCGTTGCTCAGACTTTTAGAGCGGAGTCCACGTCTCGTACTATCTCGACCAGGTCGAGTCGGTACTTCAACAACACTTATCCGACTGATGGCTGAATTCCTCGCTAGACTTTCTTTCGGAGAATATTTTTCGCTTTGACAATAAAGACAACCTAAAACTATTTCTGGATTCTTTCGGTTGTTAGAGCGAGCGCCCACGTATCATCTTTCGATAGGTAAGAGAAAAAAAATGTTCTTTGCTTTTTCTCACTTTTTGTGTCAGTGGGAGAGAGGTGTTGTTATTGTTACCGTATTTACTTGTGTTGATTGCTCGTCCCTCCCAAGGGATTTTAAAAGTCATGAGATGGCTCCTTGATGACTGCTCTGTGTACAGTTCGTGGAGATCATTACTGGAGTTAGCATTCCTGACTAATAAGGTTTCCCTTCCCCAAAACAGCTGCTAATTAATGCATTGTTTCTGTCTGTGTGTGTGTAAATGGGAAAGTGAATGTGTGAATGTGAGTTAGTATGTGTGTGACGGCGAAAGTGTGTGTGTGAAACAAATGTCACAAGCAAGTATACTTTTTGCAGCAACATCTAAACCCTACATGTAGCAGACAATTCCAAAAACTTTAACAACAAAACATTGTTTCTTGTTCTACCAGAGTCAGCGAACCGACCGCTTTCAAAACACCAGCTCACGCCTCTCTAGACGATCCTGCCAGGCTACCAACATAAAAACAAAAGACAAGAAAAGCCTACCAGAAGGAACAAAAGAGACATTTCAGCTGATGGTTCCAGAAAAAACAAGACCCCAGCAGACTGAAGGCTGGCATTCTTCGCGAGCACGATCCGTTAGATGGTTCAATTAATTTGAGAGAAATTCCCCCAACGTCTTTCCCGGACCAAACACAATCACACGCAGAAGCACGAAACGAAATGACAATGGAAAGACTTCTTCATCTGCTGGACTAATAGTTTATCAAGTGTAGATGCATTTAAATAAATAAATGTTTCCGAAGTTTAGCTGTTGGCAAAGAAATAATTGCATCTGTACCTGAGCGGAAGTAAAGATGACGCCATTTTTTTGCAGCTGCGGCTGTTCCGTTAGCCGTCAGTTGTGAAACCTTGGGTGTGGAAGATCAGCAGCAAGAAAAAAAAATTCTTCATTTGTCTGTCGCTTCCCTGCTAGTGGCTACCGGAAACAGGAAGGAGCGTGTAGACGAAGATTTACCAGACCGCCGCACCACCCACGAGGGTTCTCACAAATGAGGGAGCCAACAAACAAAACAAAACTCAAAAAAACTCAAAAAAAATAAAAGGCAGGTTCAGACAAGGGGGACATGGTGTGCTGTGCATGTTTTCACTGGGCCACAGGCCGGTGCAAAATATTTCCACGCAAGCGACCCAGCTGCAAAATGTCTCTATTTCCTCTACAACAAAATCTCTATTTCCTCCACAATTTTATCGCAATCCTCTTCCGAATTTTAATGGCTGGAAACTAAAACATCGACTAGTGCTTTCATTATGAAAGGCAAAACCTTGCTATAATATAAATTGCATGTATATATCTATATAATTTGATGTCTGGATTTACAATAAAAGACCGTTTGATACTAACAGGATAATCATAACTAGGACTAGATTAGTTCATTTGAAAGCTGTCCACAGGGAATGCATAAACTTTATATTGCAATTTAACCTGCAAGGGCTTTATAATGATGGAGATTGTGCAATCAATGGTCCCACATTTTCGTCTGATTCAATGACTGCAATCTATAAGCTCAATTTTCCCTGACCTGATATTACGGAATCCAACAATTTAATGTTGTTGTGGCTGGAATAAGACTGGATCGAAAGCAAACTGGATTATTTTTTTTTTTTTTTTTTTGCATTCTCATTTGAAACTTTTGTTGGTGAGCAGTATTATTTTTTTTTTCTGTATCGCCATACCTCTGTGTACGGTGAAGTCATTCAGGAATTCCGGTTCCTGTGGTCTGTGAGCATTAATGAAATAGCAGGAAATGAATAACAAGAATAGGAAATATGTTTTGAGCCCAGCTGAGAAGAAGATGTGGGTTCATACACACATAAGCACTAACGTAGGCGTGAACACACACAAAAATACATAAAAATGCACAAACACACACAAACACACACAATATTTCACTGAGACTTACATAAACCAAAGCTAATGCCTTTAAGCCTTTTCACCAATCTCTCCTATAATGTCGTCCTCTTCACATCGGGGTTAATGTACATTAGAGGAAACAGAGACTGCCTCTATATTGCTACAACTTGAGATAAGCCTCTAAAGACTTATTCCTTTATTGCCCCAAAAACACTTCAGAGGTGTACATCTTCGGACTGTTATTGCTGAAACAAAAAGGCGAGGAGATTGTCGATGCAAACGCTGAAATCAGTTTCCTGGGTACTCCATAATCCAGACAAGAAGCACCGTGGACTTTAAATGTTGCATTCCGTTGTTGTTTAGTTGTGGCTGAAGGAAGGAAGCCATTAGTTGTCTCTCAACACACAGAAAAGCCTGAGTGACAATCCCACAGTCAGCGTCGTGCAACAGAAATTACTTCACAAAAACACAGATGGAGGAAAGTCAGAGGCCTGCTTATTTCTCTTTGGTAATGGATTTCTTTTTCCTCTCATTTTGTCTTTCTTCGCATTAGTTTAGGCGAGTTGAAAGGCGAGACCAGAGCAAACGTTAGTACGATAAGATCAAAGACCAAGGGTAACCAGGCTCCCACAGGAAATAAACAAAACAGACCATCACAGCCAAAAGGCGGCGGCTTCAGAAATGATTTGCAGAACCATCGGCCATGCTGGTATAAAAACTAGCATTTGCGAAGTGCATATTTGTTTGTATATGCGTTTGTGTGTGTGTGTGGATGTGGATCCACGTGAGCTCATTCAATCTTGGCACGCGCTCTGACCGTTTTAGAAAACATTCGAACGTGTGTGTAACATTCAAATATTGTTTGTCAGATGCCATAGTTTAATTAACTTTCCAAAAGGAAAGATGATTTTTTTCCACATTTAATATAAACAAGTTCGTCAGCAGGGTTGTCCTTCCCCTCCTGTTTGAATGTGAACATTTGTGAGAAAGTTTCTTGTGCATTAAAATATTGATTACAAAAAAAGAAGAAAATGGAGGCAGATATTTATTTTCCAAACAGGTCCCAAAAGGCTTGCACGTCATGATTTAAGTGGGTTTTTATTAAGAGCAATATCTTTATTTATTACCCATTCGCTTTTTTTCCGAGTGACTGAAAGGATAACTCGCGCCCGTCTCGTCAAGGCGATCGTATCACCGACTGCAGTCTGACGCGGCGCTGCTTGTCAATAAATTAAGTCCCCTGCCTCTACAGCACCATGGGGTGGGCTGCATGACTGATCGTATTTCCTTCCTAATAATAGTCGGTGGCCTTACACATCTCAAAGGGCGAACAAACTTCGAAAAATATGCAATGCGACCAACTTTCATGTTTTTTCTGGTTTTTTTTCTCTTCTTCTTCTTCTTTTTTTTTTTTTTTTGTTCATCTTTGTTCTTTTTGCAGCCTTGTGAAACCGTTTGTTGTTTATTTGGTATTTTCTTGTTTAATAGCGTTTGTTATTTTTATCTTTACTTTTTTGACTCTCCGTTTGTTTTGTTTTTTCACTTGATCTTTTATTTTTTTCTAATTATTTCTTTCTTTCAATTTTTTTTTCAATTCGTTCTTTTTTTGCTTTTTCTTTTGTTCTTTGTTTTTCTTTATTTATTTTAATTCACTTTTTTCTTTCTTTCTATTTTTCTTTTTTATCCTTATTGTTTTATTTAATTCAGTTTCTCCCTTCACCCTTTTCTTCTTCATCTTTTGATTATTTTTATGTTTTTAATACCTTCGTTTTTTCTTATATTTTAATTCCTTTAACTCTTTCTTTAATTTGTTCTTTTATCATCTCATTTTTTTTCTTTCTTTTCATTTTCGTGCCTGAGGAAACAGACGGTATTCAAAATGCAAGTTCGCACAAACATGCACTCGCTTTGATGAAAGAAAAATCCAGAGAGCTTCCATCAAACCGCACAGGTCTTTCGCAGTTTTATTTCTTGTTTTCATGGTTTTTGTTTTCAAAAGAGCCTCTTACAGTACCATCAGACCTGGAGAGGAAGCCTGGCCTGTGTCACCCACGCAGTTTCGTAGTAAGTGGCTCTTCTTGACTCGAGACATGGAGCTATAAACATTAGGGTGGCTTGCCACTTCCAAAGCAATTAATGCAAACACGGGAGGCAGGAACAGTTTACATGGTACAACGATCTTTGAAAAAAAGGCCAACAAAAACAAAACTCGTGTTGGACTTGGCATGAGGGACACTCTACAAACTGTTCAAGAAATCTTGCCGTGTAGAACAGTTGCTGTTTAATCCATTGTAGCAGAGCCACCTGTGGGCTGTCCTTCAGCGCCATGTCAGAGGAGCGTTCAGAGAGAGAGAGAGAAAGAATGAGCGAGCAAACGATCGCTTGTCCATCCACCGTTCCGCAGAGCATGCATCGGAAGCGCTTGCATCTTCTCCTGATTTTTCTACGTTAGAGAATAGCGATTTCAAAAAAAAACAAAACTAATAAAAGATTCAACCATTGTCATTGATATTCTCTCCTGCTCGCTAAAGAACTGTGTAGTTATAATAAAAATTCATACCTGAGCCTCGCTTTCACTTCTTATCTATAACCATGACCGATATACATAGATGGATATTCTCTGTTTCAGCTTTTCTTGTCCACGGAGCTTTCTGAAATCATTATTGGTGATTTTTAGACTCTGATTTCTGAAATGTATCTTTTAGTAAACAAAACACAATAAAAAATTAAGCTTGATGTGATTTTTGATAGACTTTGTTAAACACCTCAGTTCATTTCAATGTAACGTAGACTTTAAAGTCACTCAATTTCCTCGCTTACAATAATAATTCTTGCTATTTTATATTAAAATTTACACCTGCAAACAATTCAAGCTGATAGAACAGCTCGAGAAAAGCTCGAGAAGAAAACACGCGTCCATCGTACTACAGACTAGTTGCACCTTATTACAGTGTATAGGAACACCTAGTATATATATGTTGCTTCAACCACGAACTTGTATTACTGGACTGGTGGCAGACGATTGTTTCCAGTTAACTACTAAAACGAGGCATGAGACTACACAGCTTCCGGTTTAGTCACAGTCTTTGTTTAGGCTCACCGAGACTAACAGCGGAGAACATCACAAGAGGCTAAGCGTTGGTCTTGGCAGACAGACAGCAATCCACCTATACACATCCATGCCTCAACCAAGTAAGTAGCCACCATTGCTTCTTTCACATCAGTTTGCCTCCCTCACCTTACAGAAAGGTAAAAGTGAAGAACAACATTAAGATGTCAGCTGTCGAGGATCACATGCATGTATAATCACACCCTGTAAACGTTAGAAGGATGGAAAGATGATGCTAGTTTGTACTGGAGCAAAGGGGGAAAAGGCTAGGCGGGTCGAGGAAGAACAAGCAATGGAGGGAGCGGAGCCTGGCAGCGTTGCTATGAGCTCCAGACCTCAGCAATCTCGCGCAGCCGTCTGGCACCTGCGTGGCGTCCTTGACGACCCGACGAGACCGGCGCTTGTGGGCGACATTTGCTTTACTTTGCTGCTCGGGTGGCATTTCGCGAGCATAATGGAGCCCTCCATACTCCCAGGGTAAAAATCTCCATTCAGGATTCTGAAAGCATTGGTGGTACCCCGAGGAACCGTCTGGTTCGCGGCTGACGTCGATTGTAATGTCGGGTTGACCCTTTCTGAGAGATATCTGTAAGAACCTGACTGTCCGTTTTGCGAGGTCGAAGTTCATCCATACCTCCACATATGTTAATAAGAAAACAAAATACAATCACACTCTTTGGCGTTTGCCATCATTTTCATTATTAAAAAACCGAAAAATTCTCCCAAGAAATGAAAAGTATGTCACTATCGACACTTAAGCCAAACTCGCCTCATTTTAGGAGAGTGTTTTCTTTGATTTTCTTCCTCACTTTTTAATAGCTCTGGCAAAGAGGTTCACGTAATTTATTAAGTTATACGGAATGTCTAGAATGATTCACAAGTATTTGGCCGAACAAAAGTTTGCAACTGACTTTTTAGTTCAGCTCTGGTAATTGAATCACTTTTCTTCCTCGCGTAACCGATTATAATTAAATTACATGTCCCTCGTGTGCTGAAGCTGCAGTTGAGGGTTGTGTGGTGGAGAGTAAGGGCTAACGGAGGTCTTGCGATTTCTTTTCCATTTTTTAATTTTTTTATTTTGCCGGAAGCAATTTCCGATGCCACACATGGGACCTCGCACCTTCTTCAGTAATTCACGTCTGGATTTTTATTGGTGATGAGCATGTAACCATTCACAAGTCTTTTATCGCTGCATTGCGTAGCGTCCCTTCGCGTGGAAAAGAGCGACAACTCGACGCCACCCAGCGCTTACCGTTCCTGACTCCCAGGTTAGTGTTACACACTCCGCATCTCATCTTTCACAGCACTTGACCTCAGTACTGTACTGAGTTTTAGACCCTCGAGAATTTAAACGTCAATGTTTTTTTGTCTATAAATTTTTAGCGTGTCATTCAAAGCCAGATTCTTCTTTCGTGAAATGCCAGGAGAAAAAAAAATATTTCTACGAAATATTGCACCTTAAACAAACAAATAAATTTTTTTAATGTGCGTACGTGGGGATGTTCGGGTGACTGGGTAGATAAGAGAAAGAAGGATGCTATATTTCACAAATTTGTTGTCTACACTGCTGCATTTGAAGTTCTTTCTCTGGTGAGTAATAAATAATAAAAAGAATGGGGGAGAGGCAGTAAGGATTTTCACACGTTGTGTGTGGCTTGTGTCTTTGTCCGTATTAACATTAGCGCTAAAGTTTTGTTCTCCGTGCGAAGCAGTGCAGCCATCCGACCGTCAGGAGTACGTGTAGAATAT
This sequence comes from Pomacea canaliculata, assembly GCF_003073045.1. Classification (NCBI taxonomy): domain Eukaryota; kingdom Metazoa; phylum Mollusca; class Gastropoda; order Architaenioglossa; family Ampullariidae; genus Pomacea; species Pomacea canaliculata. Next base: position 6,268,044 of record NC_037602.1, on the reverse strand, counting down.
TCTAGAACATGGTGTGAGTGCAGACAGTTCGCGAGGTCACAGCTGCGAGACACAATTCCACGCATGCGCATAGTAAAGAGTAATTACTTCAATTGCTGCCATTTTTTTGTAGTAGACATGGGAAGTAACTCGAAAGGCGAGGGTGGCAAGGGAGGTAAGGTCGGGGTGACATGGCTCTGGCAGTGGTATATAGTCAATGAAGTGACAACCTTCGCTCCATCCCCCCACAGAAGTGTGTCTACAGAGCACGTCTCTGCTTTTGAGGATGCCTGGTGGGGAAGGCATAAATAAAACAATGGCTGCATCCGAGAAACCCTTCCACCAGGTAATACAATACATCCTTCTCTTCTTTCATCCATCCCCACCATGCGAACCAAGACAAGAAGCAATTAGTGAAATGTGGATACATTTTTTTTTTTTTGAAAAAAAAAATCAAGAACCCAACTCTGGAGTCTGAATTATTGGCTCACAAAATCAACATCTCTGAGAATGAAATTGGTTTAATATCAGACTAGTGTAAGACTCGCTTTTATCTTAGGTACCTACGAAAGTAAAAGGGATGGTTTCACATCAGAGTCGTGGAAATACCACAGGTTATCACGAAAATCTTGTATTACCCCTTTATATCTAAAGTTCCAGGATAAACGTGGTGGTTGTTTTCATTAAAATACCCGAGACATGAATGAAGAATATTTTCATGCTGACAAAAGTATACAGGAAATCATCATAAAACACATTGAAATGAAAGAACAATGAACCACTTCCATCTCTGCATTAGGCGCAGGGTCTCTGGACATAAAAGGCAACCACTTTTATGGACAGACAGAAAGAGAGAAATACCGGCACAGACAGACAGACAAACAGACAGGAAGACAGCTGACAGAGAACAAGGCAAACACGCAGATAATTAGTGTGGGTACAGGACAATTGTGGGAGGGAAAATAAAAGAAAATGACAAACAGCTGTACAACGCCAAACTGATTTATGTAGATACATCACATTCTGAATGGACACTGTACAAAGAGGGATATAATTATGTAACAGCTCCCAGTCAAAGCATATTGTCACAATATTCTGTAACATTTCCAGGCACACAATGAAAATATGCCATACAATATTGGCAAAGCGCGCTCTCACACTCTCTCACACACACACATGCTCATTCACGCAGCAACAATAACTGGCCACCTGTGGGAGGGACACAAGCCCAGTACCCCAGGCTGTGTGCCTTGCTTCTGTCCTCCTGTCCCCTCAGAAAAAAAAACCCCGGCCCTTAACTCGATGAATACTTCTTCAGGCGCCACCAGCCATGGCGACAGCTGGCTGACAGCTGGTGTCCTGCGCTAAGTCAATCTCTTCCTTGCGTGACCCGACTTTCATAAGGCTTTCTTCTCTTCTTCCTCTTTCGATTTATAACTACACTCTTTGGTTACGCGACTGTCACGTGATGTCTCATACGTGACGTGACTAACGACTCTTGTGTCTACACTGTAAGCCGTAGCATGTCTACAAACCAAAAACTTTATAATTTATCTTTTACATGCTGCCATTCGTCGCATAAGACAGAGCAGAGCCTATCAAATTTTTGAAGTATGAGGTTTTACAATCTTCAGTAAATAAATAATCCCTACTTTGTAACAAATTCGGGTAAAACCCTCGGCAATGGTTCACACTTTTTAATTAACCGTTTACATTTACCTGACAAACTTAACGTGCTCAAATGCAATGAACACTTTTAATGTTAAAAGTATGGAGGATACTATGCACGAGTAGAAAACCACGTGTGAGGTAACCCATAGAGAACAAGGTGGGGGAGGGTTCTTTTGCTCGCGCTTTTCTATGATAAATGTACCTACATATACAAATACAGGTTCCATTGAATCGCATTACAACACAACCATCGATTTCATCTGCCATGTGTCGTCGTCAACAAGTCCGGGTCATGGACGACGATAACGAATATGGCAAGTGTCCCTGATCAGCTGACTGACAACAAATAGTTAACAAAACAGACTAAAAAATTCAAACAAAGGGCGTTAGGTCATTATCGCTATTTTTGGATCCGTGAAGTCACCTTCTTTTCCTGATGCATGACATCGCCATGAATGATGATGTAGTATAAGTTGTATCATCTTGGCCTAGTTAATGCCAAATAAACAGTCTTTTTGGTGTTATTTTTCTCGTCGCTGTTTCCATCGATTTGACGTTCACTGTTCACAGCAGCTTTCTCCAGGAAAAAAAAAATTAATAAAACAAAGATTTGATTCCACGACACACAGTCCTGCAGACCGATGAGGTATAATGTTCCACACTTATATCTCGAGACTGAACTGACCTGAAAACCCTGCAGGTTCCGATCACCCCTCGCAGACACAATTCTCATTAAAGAAAAGAGAACTCACACGCGAGTAGAAACATGTTTAAAACAAATGGACACCGAACATGAGTTTAAACAAAAATCACATCATATTCATCACAAAAAATGCTGAAGCCGAACAGTCTGGAAGATGTTTTGAAAAAGAGAGAGACAAAGAGTGGGCAACAGACATGCGCACTGAGGACTCTTGAGCGGAAGCGCGTCACGCTAGGTTCTCCCTGTGTTCCGTCATGAAAGTTGTTTTGAGTTTGTTTTGTGCTGGTAACGGCAAGGCCACGAAGTACCGTTAATCTCGTCACTCATTTGCATCTCTGGGTGGGTTGCTTTAAATAGCAACCCCTCTACCCCTCCCTTCCATCCCCTTGCCCTCCCCCAAGTCCACCCCGATCTCCTTTGTCCAGTTCTGTAGGCGTTGTGCACTTCTGGAGACAACACTTGCGACACTTACAACACCGCAGCAGGTCAGCTTGGAACAAGAAGCATCTGAGGTAGACGAAATTCCGTTCCGAAATAAATTGAATCAACCTCACAGGCTTCTTCTCTCACATCTTCTGTTTCTCTCCATTTTCTTCTTTTTTTTTTTAGTCTGTTTATTTAGGTTTATATACTTTTGAGCAGGTCATGTGATGACGGAGAAGAGAAAAGAAGCCCCGAGAAAGAACACACACTCAAGCAGCAATGTCAGGCCAGACGACTGTGTGGCGGCATTGTGAGAATCGGGCATGCCTTCTGTTCTGCCATTTTCGGTGCCTGAAGAAAAGGAGAGAGAAAAAAATCATAGGCAAGATAGATGGAAAGATAGACAAAGGTCTACAGCGATGATTAAAACTGATGCACGGTGGGAAAAAAAGATGTTGGAGAAGAAGAGCAGGCCAGGAAAGGTAGAATTGGTGAGTGAAGCTAGAGTGTCATGCGGCATCAGATTAGTTGCTGCTACCAGTTCCATGCTGTTAATTACAACAAAGCCTTCGTTAACAAGCGATTACATAATATAATGACGAGGCTTAATTTTTTTTTAAATGTAAATAAATAGCAACTTTCTGGATTAATACAGTCAGCAAACAAGAAAAAGCTATTTCCAGCGATGCTATTTCTAGCGCCTCTCAAAAAAAAAAAAAGAAAAAAAAGCACAGCTTGAGGTAAACATAAAATGATTAGAAGTACTTTAGTCCTCACGTGTAAGGAGTGTCTTATATTTTCAGCGCCATTAGCCACGTGCAAATGATATATAAATAGCGCGGAGGAATCTAGTGTAAGCAAAGCCACAGACAAGCGGAGGCAGAAAGGCGGACTCTGGTGACGGAGGAGGGACTACAACTCACCTCGTTTGACGTTGAAGGTGTCCCCTGAAACAGAAGAGGAGACACGATAAGCTGTAGCCAGAGTGAACATGAAGTCTGAAACAGCAGAGTGATCCGCAGTCAAAGCATGAAACTGCCTAGAAGACACGAGAGAAGGAGAGAGGGAGAGAAAATGAAACATGGCTATAATGAAGTCAGAAATGACACGAGAGATACAGGCAGGCAGACAGACAGACAAAGACAAGACAGACAAGACAGGTCGATAAAAAGAGGGACAGGTGGGATGTACAGGTGCAAAAGAAAGTAAGGTGAGAAATGAAAGAAGCCGAGAAATTAGGAAAGTGATAAGGGAGGAAGGGTAAAAAGAATAAAGAAAAGAAGACAGAATAAGACTGCGTGATGAAGAGAAGCAGCACACACATAAATAATCATCATAATTATTGTACATATACATATACTACAAACATACAAACATTCATGCATAGCAAACATGAAATACAAAAAGAAAATAAGATGTGACTTAAAGGAAAAAAATCGGACAGTAAGAAAGACACAAAAGAAGAATTAGAAAAATTAAAACTATCAATTGGCTAAGAATTCAGAATCAAGCTTAAATAAACACCTAAAATCTTAAGTTATTTTATTAAATATATATTTGTAATAAGTGTTCATATTTGCTACAATAAATAAACAAAATACCCCTAAACAAATTTGTTTCCGGGGCAATATACAGGTTGTGTGGTCACAAAATACAGGAAGTACTGTGTGGAAGGACTTGATAGTAAGAACACATGACTGCATGATCTGCCAATGGCGGAGACACTATCGACAACATAGTCTTGTGGTTACTGTGCAATGCTTCGGAGCAAAGGGTTGTCCAGGACTCTCCCTTCAACTTGGCCCGTGCTAGACAGGGTGGACCACTTACAGCTCAGTGCATTTAGCTCTATCTGTTATACAACTTACGTAGTCTAGGAACAAGAATCTCGTTTATCATCAATCATCATAATCATCATCATCATCATCCCAGCACTGCCTTGTTAACTCTTTGTGCACTGAAATGTAGCCACATTAAAGTTTCGGGATTTTTGTGTTTTCTTGCTCCATTAAACCAATTCAGGGCCGAATCATTTGGTTCAACAACTCCTTCCTTTCTTTACGGAAGGTGGAGAGAATGAAGTTTTGTCTGCTTGGGATCTTACTGGTCAGCGCATATGGTCCAAACGCTGGTGTGAGATACTGCCAGATCCTAGTAGTACCGATCCAGCTTTATGGATGTGAAATGTCTACTCTGCATGTCCATAAGGAGAGGAGACTAGGCATTCGAGAAGAAGGTCCTGATAAGGCAAAGAACCCAAAACCAATGACCCTGTACACACCATGGTCACCAGGACAACCCTACTTCAGGACAACCCTACTTCAAGCTGGTCTAGTTTTGCCATGGGACCAGTCACAACTCTTTGTCCAAGATGGTCTTTCAATGTACCATTGGAGACAAGTCTACACCGCAGTAGGTAAAGGAAGAAATAGCTGACGAACGAGAAGGAATGGAGTGGTCCTGCTCATAATAGTCTAAGACTGGAGTGAATGGTGGGTACTGTCAGCTGCCTCGTCCATCCATATGCTACCCCTAGCGACCAGTTCCAGCCAAGGGACGAATGAATGAATAAATGACCGACGGACAGCAGAGGGAAACAATGTAAGATCTCCATTAAGATTTCGAGATTCAGACATTCCCTAGTCAGTCGGAACTGTTGCCATTGCAACTTTGTATTCATCACTGTCTCCAGGCTGTCAGGTTGCTGTGTTCTCGGTTCGAACACATTCTTACATTCTGTTTATCCTTTGCTGGCCTTTTCCCGGTCTCTCGTGTTTCTTTTTCTCTCTCTTTCTTTATGACTGCCTGCGTAGCCAATCAATCACATTTGTCCGTCTGCTCACCCACAACCTATTTATCTAATTATTAATGACAAATTTAAACTATAACGAATTGAGAGTTCAGTGCACACACTTGCTAATAACTAAAATAGAATTTAGCATCGTGCCCAGCATCCTGCTGTAAAGTCCCGCCATGTCACTCCTGATTAAGACATCAGTCTTGTAGCTGTAACGAATTCAACATAATAAAAGTCATTTAAAAATTGCACCGTACTTGTCCTTTAAGATTTTTTTTTTTTCGTTCAGTCGGTTGACTAGCAAAAGAGAGAAAGAAAAAGAAAATGTAGTTAAAAGTTAATATCGCGATACACAATCTGTTTTTATTTCTGCAGCCGCCCACCGTCGAAGCAATCACTCACAGGCATGCCCAAGAGAAGAGAATCTTATTGCAAACTTTATAAGCCGATGAAATGCAAATGACTGCTAGCAGAACTCAGTAACTTTGTTTTTGCCAGCGAAATATTAGAAGAGAAAGTGTCAATCAAAGGACATATAACCCTGGTTAGAACTTGATCTTCTCTATACTAAAGTTGTTCTGTGTTCCTCACATATCAATTATTGAGAGAAGATACTGCCTGTGTGCTTGTCTTGATGTCAGAATGTGGAGCAAAGAGTGGTGTACCTACAATATAAATAAGCCAACGAGAAAGGGAGAAGGTAGAGCGAATTAAATAAAAACATGAAAAATACATGACATATCCATGTCTATACAGACAGTATACATGTAACACACACATCGTGAAGCTGTTTTGTTTATTCTATTGAACAGCGTGGAGGTGTGCGTGTGTTTGAGTGAGAAAAAGAGAGGCTCTGCTAGCCTACACGGTTTATCCGATTTGAACCGAACTGGCATCCCATGCTGCTCTTGGATCTGGTCCGCGAGCGCTGCGAGCCCTGACAGCCGGGTAGACAAAAATGATTCTTGCTAACTCTAGCTAGAGAGAGTTAAACATGTATGCATCGACTTAAATGCATGCACTGTAGTTACACCACTTTGTAATTTCTGAACGCGGATCACATATCTAAAAATATTTAATCCAATTCTAACATCCTGACCTCTTTACTTCCCCCTTCTCCACTTTTTTACGCATTCAGTCCGCTTACATTATCTGTTAAGACGGGTTTAAACTGCTCAGGCAATTTTCTCAGCTGCTGCAACTTGTCAGCCAATCTCGCTCTCTGCCAATAAATTCGACGGTCCGCTCACCTGCTCCCTTACCTTTAATTCAGAGAAGTGCCATTAAAAATAACAACAGCAATATTATCAGCGCCTGGCATGCCAGCTATTTTGTCACTGGTACTATACCAAGCACTGTGACATCAGTGGTATGCATGAATAGATGCCATTCCACCCATTCCCCATCCGAGTAACACCGCAGATTACACCCAGAAGACTTCCATCCTACGAGCAAATTACGAATACACACAAGTAGAATTTGGCCTGAGCGATCTCAAAAACTCGGAAAATAAGCATCATCATCTTTTTATTTTTCTTCGTATTGTATCACGAATTTATTTTATTTGTTTTTAGAGTGTGCGATGGCAGACTCCCAATGCCCTTATCGCCGGTGAATGGATCTCGCGCAACTATAAATAGCCCTGAAGACATTGGCTGAGAGGAAATCAGGTTTTTGCGGGCGTTTGAGGGTTTCCTGGGTATGTAGGAACCAACAGTGTGAAGACGTGGACAAGAGCATGAACAGGGCTTCCCTGGATTCAAGGTTTCCACGGAGCGGAAAAGAAATAAATGAATGATAAGAAAAAGAGAAATATCAAAGAGGCACAGCGATCCAAGCAGATAACAAACGATGTATATATAGATATAGATATAGATATGTATTATTAATATAACTGCGATTATCACATCTGGTTCATTTTATTTTTCTCTTCACTGAGGCAGTCCTGAGCAAACTACTGTGTTACTTATAATCAGTACAAACTGTTATTTGACTTGTAATGTGACTTGACTTAATCTAACACGATTTGAGATATGTAACAAGGTTCACATGGTTTTATTGACAGACACTTTATACGCCCCCCAAAAGCAGTTAAAAACCTTTAAATGACGATAAAAATGAAAGCTGAGAGTGTAAACCCAACAATAACAGATGATTTATTTAGCATTCCAGTGTCATTCAGTTCATTTCACCTGAAAAAAAAAACCCACACAAAAAATGATGGAGATAGCAAATCTCATTACCTGAAGTTTTCTTCTTCCTTCAGATGAATATTTCAGTTTTGCCAGTACGCCCAGGGAATATTATAATGAACAGAACAGAGACCTCGTTTGTCTAAAGGGAGTGAATAGCGTCAATTAAACCAGGGGAGCTAAGCAAACTCGCCACTGTCAACCTAATCAGATACAGCCAGCTGTGCTTGCAGCCAAAAGGCGGCAAAAAGGTTCCAGAAAATCTCAGGAACACGTGCAAACGGATATGCGCCCTCCCCACGTTGGTGTTCTAAGTACTTGAGACAAATATTTAAAAAAACCGAGTCTCGCTCGCCCAATTTCGGTGCATTTGCTTCCGTCTGGAAAATTAGGTTTGGGGCACTAATGGAAAAAAAAATCACAGAAAAAAACCAACAACAGGGAAATTCCACACAGAACGAGACTCAAACTCAACAGACATTTAAAAAAAATGTCATTAGAGTTTAATTGGTTTATTTCGATAGACTGAATGATAATGTAGATACTGTCTGCACGCAGGTGTGTTTGGTACAGGTGAACGGCATCGAGCAGTAAACAAATAGCAGCGATAAAACATGCGTTATTATTATGCGTTATTGATTTTATTTTATTATTTTTTTTGAAAGACAGAACTGTCCGCAAGGCTTATGGAATATATTCTAACTGCTCCAACCGTTATTAACCGTGTGCTCGAGTCTATAAAGTTCTGCATGAAGTTTTCAGGACACTAATGCTTCTTGGGGACGAACTTTCGGGACATTTGATTGACGGACAATATGATGGACAAACTCCAGAGTTGATTGCCAATACATCTCCCAATACATTTGACAATACAATGCAGCTTTAAAGCACTTTCGATGTTTGATGTTTCGACATTTTCTGTTAAGATCAACTTTTAAGTAAAACTCAGAACCGTGCAGCCTGGTGTTTGCTCTCACGACCGTTTGTATTCCTAGCCATATCTCTTCTTTTTTAAATATTTACTTTATACAATTTGTGTCTTATTTGTCTTATTTTGGTTTATGTCTTTCGTTAGGTTTAAAATTTGGGATCGTTCTAGTGATGGGACGGAGATGGAGCCTGAACAATCTTCGTTTTAGCTAGCGACAACGGTTATTACCATTAGCCAATCATTAACCATGATGTGTATTCTGACATCAAAACTTCATCTCTAATTTTATATTTGTATCACAAACTGTAATGTGATACTGATCGTTCCCGAGATTCTTTCCCTTTTGCTATGTTTGTGTATCCGTTGTGTGTGTTTCTATGCGTGTATACATGAGCCCGTGCATGTGTGTTTGTGCGTGTGTCTGTGCCAGAGAGAGAGAGAGAGAGATTACAGAAACATACACATTGACGTCCAACGTCCCAAAGTTTCCCTGGGTGGTATTCGCTGGGATTCAGAAAGGATGAGAAAGGACCACGAGACGACATCACGAATAGGTTCTACGTTCCGCAGGAAAGTGGATGGGAGGTTTTTTTTTTTAATTAAAAGATTAAGAAACAGTGCTCTGCAGAAACTCTATGCGTGGGTGTCTTTCGGAAAGTAAACAAGAACTTTAGCCAAAGGAGGTCGCAATTACGAAGTGGCTTTGAAAGAGGCTATTTATAGGAGGAATTGTCAACAACAGCATCTGCAACATCATCAGCGTTAAAAGGAAGTTTCGTAAGACTTCAGCTCGCGGAGACACGAAGAAAATAAAATAAAAAGCAGCACCCGTGGAATTTCAGTGACATGAGTGAAACCTCGCAAAGTCTCGTTCTCTTCCGCCACGCGAACCAATCGTCGTAAGAGATGGTCTGCGTGACGTCTGCAAGGAGTCTTTTCTTGCCTGCAGCATTACATTAGACGGAGGTAGCAGAGCGGACCAGACCCTTGTTGACTTCTGCATGCAGACAGACAGACAAGCCAACAGGAGGAAAGGGTGGAGACTTTGGGATAAAAGGGTAGAGGGTAGGATGAGGGATAAATGACTTAAGATACCCATGCAACCTACTGTTCGTGGATGGTTATGGATATGAACAAAGATGGAGGTGACAAAGACACAAATAGATGTGTAGCATATACTGAACAGGACGACAAACACACAGGAAGAGAGAAACAGAGAAAGAGAGAACAAGATAGAGAAAAAAAAACAGATGTCTTAGGATTCTCATACACTCACTCTGGTGATGCAAAATCTCAGATAGTACTTTCGAGAAGTCCTCTCGAGGACCTAAAAATTTTGGTTGAGTAAACATCATCCCCGGGTGTCAAACCTCAACACCAGACAACTTGAGGGTAGAAAAAAGTAAGAGTAGTGGGAGCGGAAAAAAAAGAGGAAACAAAAAACGAACAGGAAGAAGATATTTCCTGTGCAACCTTTGCTGAGTTTATCCAACTGCTGGCCAGCCATGTGTTGTGGTAGAGCAAGATTTTAGTCCTCCCTTCTCGTGTCGGTTGATGCCAAGGAAAAAATGTGAGCCGACAAGAAGAGTAAAGAAAAAAGTGTGAACAGATATGAAGTGTTTAATTTATTAATTCACAACTAGCGTGGGTTTCTCAGCCACAGCCAAATGGTTGATAAACACAAGTAAAGGCGATGGAAGATGTGCGCGATAAATGATTCTGACAGAAGGAAAACTGCTAATGCATCCCCAGTACAAAAAATAATGACTTAAAGCACAACAAAATTAATTGCATTGCAAAGAAAAAAGAAGGTAGGAAGTGTCTTCGCTATATTTATCGCAGAATAATTTGAACTGAATGACACTCAAGCCCTCGGAACAAGACTGAAGTCTTGCAATAAACATGTATGCTCGATTTCACAAACAACTGTAGAAATTGAAAGCTTAGATAATCAAAATCTAGTTCTCCATTCAGCCTTCCACATTCTGTTTCTCTCTCTCTCTCACTTACACCCTCTTATACAGCTGTCGGTAGGCAAATAAGTGTATCATACGCATAATTTCGCATTAGTATGCTCGCATTTTTCTGTTTTGTCATCTCTCTCTTTCTATCCCTAGCTTTTGGGCTCTTTTAAGTCTTTTTTTAATTTCTTTTTCATTTTATCTTTCGTTCGCTTTTCTCTTTTTTCTCTCTCCTTCCTATATCTGTTTTATTTTCCTTTCTCTCTTTTTATCTATATCTGTTTTATCTTTCCCTCTTCATCTTTTGTATCTTTTTCTTCATTTATTTCTCTCAATTCCTTCCTTTCTATCTCTCTTTTCTCTGTCTGCTTTACATTTATTTATCTCTCTCTTATCTTGAGCTTTTATTTTTCTCTATTCCTTCCCAACTCTCTCGCTCTCTTCTGTCTCTATTTTCATTACCACTCTTTCTATCGTTCGGTTTCGTTTCTCTTTCTTTCTCTCATAACTTGTATCTACTTTTCTGCATTTATTAATTCTTTCCTTAGTATTTCTTTCTTTCTATTTCATCCATTCTCTCTCTCATCTTCGTTTTATCCTTTCTACCTTCCACCTCTTTTTCTTTCTCTCCTTCCTTTCATCTCTTTTCCTGTTTCACTCTCTTTTTCGGTTTGTTTAGCTCAAACGAACGTGCGTAAGCACGAAGTCAGTGCGGACACCACTGCGCGCACACCAGGATGGAGGCGACCAGCCAGCGGACCTGCCAAGAAACACACTGCGCGCTCGGCACGCTCGTAAAGTTCTTCAATAACGTGCGTCCATCCATCTCAGTCACCCGCACCCGTCCTCCCAGCGTTACAAGGTCTCGCGGCGGTGATTTCACTCGGCGAAGTGCAATAACAGAATCCCTGCGGTCAAGATGCCTTATCACACTTAACACGTTCGCTGGGATCGTCTGACAAAAGGATCTGTCTTTCTATTGTCATGGTCTGCTTGTTTCTGTTTGTGCTTGTTTACACTGGTCCATGTCAGACTTGCTGCATTTTGCCAGGCATTACTTTATATTTGGACAGTATGGAAGTGATAGGTATCATGTACACAAAATCGAGTGTGAAAAGGCTTTTGACTCCCAATTGCTCAAACCATAAAATCAGTTGGTAAGATACGTAGATGTCAATGTTTTAGTTTATTTTCCTGAAGTAATAATCTTTCTTGTTCTGTCTTTTAAATCAGATATTAAGGTATAACGCGGATTTTTTTTTTTTTTTTTTTTTTTTTACATTTCTCTATTTTGTTTGTTTTGCAGCTTATTTGTCTTTCATGATCACCATCAATCTAAACACATGTTTTGTAATCTCTACTTCATCAGTCTTAAAAATAATACAGGAAGCAGTTGATCTTCGATCTCGTGAAAGAAGTAGTGAATCGAGATAAACGATGACAAAGTTGTGTTAATCAGCTTCAGCTTGGCTCCTAATTAGTTTTTGTTTTGTCCGTTCGCTGGGTCAGAGTGAAAAGTTCTGTATCGACTGGAGCAGCGAATCTGGGAACATGAGGGCGTGAAAGAAGAATAAGGAAGCAAGCGGGCCAGAGAAAAAGAGAGGAGAGAAAATGAGAGCAAAGAGAGCCATTAAGACTGTTGATTAGATTGGAAGGACCGCAGGAAGGGACGAAGGAAGTGCAAGGTCTCCAGTAATCACAGCAGACTCGGACAGGAAGACGCACTCACGTGCAGCACGTGGGCTCCGACACCGCGGCGGTTGCGACTAAACCCAAGATGGCACATTGCCCGTGATGCAAAGTTCAGGACCAAACAAGTGACCTGCTCTCATAAAATGACACGGACAGATGTTAGATGGACGGAAAGACAAATGGAAAGACAAGCAGACAGGTTGACAAGGGGAGACAGATGCACAGCCGAACGGTAGTCAAACGATTATTTAACAGACATGACTAAACATAGCGAAGCAACATTTTTTTAAAAATTACATAAAGTTCCACTCACACAGACTGATTGTTTTAATCCTGTTAGGACTGCAATGGTAAAGAAGAAGGCAGTGAAATGTGTTCACTAAACAATTTTTTTATGAAATACAGAGTCAACGTAACATTAGAAAGATATCTGACATTTGCTTGCATTTTTATTTATTTTTTATTTATTTTTTAGGGAAGGGTGAATTTTTCTTTTGTAAGTTTTCGTTTTAGCTGTTTCGGATGGAGAGATGGACAGACAGCTATTGCGAGCAATTACTGGTTCTTGATGACCCTGAGACTTCCGGTTTTCAAAAGTCCACGGAATTTGCTATGATTGACAGCAAATAAAAAAAAACACTTTGTAGTGGCTAAGATGATTGCTGTTCTACACTTACTTTAAAAAATTGTCGTCTTTATGCGGCAGGTTTGTTTTTGAGTTTATTTTTTTAATACAAAAAGTTTCTTCTCCTGCACTCTCTCTCTCCGTCATCTTATTCTCGTCATGGGCCTCACATCTGATCCAGGGTATCAACATTCAGTTCATAGCTTCTGCAGAATTATCGATTCAGTATTCATTCAGAAAAAACTCCAGACTCGGAACTGGAAAGTAATCTCTCCAAACAAGATATATAACGGAAAATGGGAGAGTTGATGGGATCAGGAGAGGGAAGAAGAAAAAAATGGGCTGAGGAGAGGTTGGGGATAGCACTCAACATTTGGTAGGTTAGACAATGGACGGCAAAACGTGAAAATAAATCCATGTACCAAAATTTAGAATAAACCAATACAATCAAAATAGAACACTTGATGGTTTATATTCAGATGTGCTCAAAATTTGCTTAGAGAAATGTCTGGAAGCACTTCCTATATTCTTTTCTTCCTTTGATTTACCTAGTTTGTTTATTCCCTGGAACTAGACTTCCCTTTCCGAGCAGTCTGCAGTCTTCATCAATATTGGACCTCACTGAACACTACTGTGAACACTACTTACTTATGACAGGTTATAAAGCATGCTCTCCCCTGTCGGTCTTACCTCCTAGCGCCCCCAATTTCTTCTTCTTCCCGACATCCTCTGCCAGCTTGCGTGACCTCTCGTTCGTTCTCACCGTGTCTACGTAAACGACACACATACACACACACCAACTTTGAATAATTTGACTTTTCTTGCCCATTTCCAGACTGCTATCATAGTTACTCATGTGGCTAGTAAACCAGATCCTTTTAAGTGTCACGCCACTGCAGTCCATCTGTGAAAAAGTACTTCCATCAAGATAAGTATGATTCAATGCGGCATTGCAAGTGTAAACATGTCAGAAGGAAATACCAGAGTCCTTTGCTCAGTCCTGTCTAGACACGGCAGACTTCGAGGAGGACTCTTCACTTCTGCAACTAGGAAGGATCTTGTCAATGGTCCTTTAATGAACTCAGTTTGGACATACTCTGGCGATGTTGCTGAGGCTTAACAGCCATTAAATTATCGTATTGTGTGCTAAACAAGCGCAGAGGATATCAGATTACGAGCTTGTCCTTCACTAATGCCTGCAGCTGATTTTGTTTCAGCTCGACTGGGATGCCAGATGTAATCTACGGTGAAGAATAGTGGCTACAGGCAAAGGTCAACTGGACGTCGAAGGTGGGGAAAGGTCAAGAAAACCCTGATTATCAAACCTCGCTAGTGTGAATCCGGTGTCAAGATTTCTGTTCCCCTTGGGTCCACCTGTCCCAACTGCGAATACCGTGACATGTTCTTTATATCGGCCTTCCATTGGCTATTTAACACGTGTCCTCTCAGTCATCCAATCACATGTAAGGTCAGGGGCACAGGTTTGAACACAGCCATGCTTTTACGCGTTATCTGCATTTTGTTTCAATGACTAACACCACAAGAGTTCTGATATTCCTAAAAAAATCTTACAAAATGAATAAATGATAAAAATGAGATATCTAACTTTTCAGCATTGAGATGCTTCCATCGCATGTCAAACACAGATTTACTTTTCTCGATCGACTACGCATGCATCTGTTGGCAAACTGCGAATGCGCGGTGCAGGTTTGGAAAAATGGATGTACGGGAATACTGAAAGCATGACAAGAGCTCAGTACAATGAGAGTGCAGTGGCGCCCTGGACGAAAATAAGTTAATTGAGATCAACAATGCATGACTGAACTGCCATCTCTGTTTTTCTGCAGTGCACATAAGTACATCAGCACGCGTGAATGTTACATAATTTATAAGTTCACACACTATTAATTCAAAATTAAAGCTAATGACATTCTTCAAAGCCTATGAAGATACACGATTAGTTAACCTGTTAAAAAGTAGGTATCTGTTACCTTTGAATGTGAACGAGTTAAAATACGAACAGAAATTATGAACGCCTTGTAACTGGTCACCTGGCAAAGGTTAACAGTTAAGAATGGTTATGAAGAAAACTTCTCTCCGATTCACATAAACAAGGTAAGCAGAATCTGTGTTGGAAGAAGACTTTCTCAAGTTTTTTCTTTAGCTCAGTGTGCATAAGCCAGACGCGACAGTCCGATCAGATGCTGGGGCTGAGATAAGAAGCAGCATCCGGGCATCCCAGACACCATCTTGCGAAGCTAAGCGCTTTAGGCCAACGGAACAAGAAGAGTTTGAAAACGCATATTTTCGGATCCAACTTCAGCGCATCCATGGCTAGACAAACACACTGGAGTGCTAGGCTGCCAGGAACAGTGAGGGCCACTCTATGAATTATTCCATAATAATCTTGCCTCAGACGCCTGCCCCTAACTAAATCAACTCTATATGCGCACAGCCGTATGCGCGCGGTCACGCGAGGCGGGAAGCAAATGAAACATTCCCCCCAGACACTGGAGCGTGACCCTGGCCTTTGCGTGCATCCCCCGTGTTTAGCTCTCACCCAAATATCCCCCAGTCGCTGCATAGATGAGGTCTAGAGAGCTGTCGCAGCGGTAACGGTCATAAGTAAACCTTTTTTTCTTACCTGAACTTTATGAAACTTGTAAGTATATTACTTGTTGATAATGTATGGACTCTACTAATGGCCCCTTTCCTAGGATACGACCTATTGGTTCGTTTCTACAGTATTCTTCACACCCACAATGTGTAGGAATATTTCTGCAGCTGTGGTGTATGGATTCATTTCTTCACCTGTTATTCACTTCTGTTGAAATGGAGATTGGATAAATTCATACACCTTTATTTATATAGCTACGGTGTGTGGATTTACTTCTACATTTGTGGTTTGTAAATTTACTTCTAAAGCTTCTAAATTTATTTGACAGGTGTGTAAATTTATTTCTTCAGCTGTTCTGTCAAATTTTTTCTCATCCACCGTGGTGTCAGAATGAAGTTTCTGTCTATCTGTTTGTACACGTATAATATATTCAAATCTGACTGCAAAAAGACCATTCTGCTAAATACTAGCTTGGCTACATAGCCCCAGGGCCTGTGCTGGGAGGTCACGCAGCCCGCGCCCAAGACCTACCGTTGAGGACGTTGACCCGGAAGCTGGTGACGTCCAGGCTGGACGTGCGACACACGTAGAAGCCGGCGTCCTTCAGGCGAGCGTTCTTGATCTCCAGGGTGCTGAAGATGGTGCCAGTCGACAAGGGTGTACGATTTACGGATGTACACACCCTTCGATTCGCTTGTCTGCAACTTTTCGCCATCACGGAACCAGTCGAGGTCGTCGGGAGGCTGGTCCTGCGCCGTGGCGTTGCAGATGAGGAAGATCTTCTCTCCTTCGTCCACGAACTTGGCCCCCGTTATCTGAATATCTGGCAGAAAAGGAAAACAGAAAGATTAATACTCGAACTTTAGACGAACTGTGATATCTCTTGTATCTAATTTTTATATGTTTGAAAAGTGGAGGGCAAACAGTTCCCTTGCCTGTATGGTCCCCATTTTTATGATTCGTTTAGCAGCGCGCACACTCTGCAAATGAAATTCTTAGCCACAAAGGAGTTTGGTCTCTGCCGATGCCATTAAAACTAAGGGTGATGAAACGTTCTCGTTCCTAAACAGAGTGTCGGTCACCGGGTATAAACATTTCCACAGAGACAAACTGTACACGATTATTGAGTTCACAGCTTCAGGGTGGCAGTGTGTGACGAGAAGTCATGGGCGGATGAAAGAGCCGACGAAGACGATGAAACAAAGAGGATGGAAAACAGATCGCACATCGTGAAAGATAGTTCCAATGAACTCTTTTATCGCTCGATGGAGACCTTCTTGAAAACAGATTAGCACCGACATCGGATCCTTGGCGACTATTGTGAAAAGCTTCACCAGCACGCTTCGGTTGTCAATGTGTCAGCACACACACAAACACACACACAACAATAGATGTCGAAAGGCAGAAGAAGGGCAGAAACAAATATCTTTGATCAGTTGCAGAAGAGAATTTCAGGAAGGTTAAAGAGGAAGAGCCTCTTCTGAAAAACACCTAACACTAGGGAGTGGTGAAGACAACAAGTACTTACTAGGTTTTTTCGGCTCCCTTCGGTTCGTCTGAAAAAAAAAAAAAAAGAAGACAATTCGTAAACGAAAGCTGAAAGACTTTGTTAAGTTTGGACGATTTTGTTATCAAATTGCATTTGCAAAACGATGTGCAAGAAATCACACACAAAGAGAGGGAAACGTGTGAACCATTTGTTTGATGTAGAAACACAAAAACACAGATGCACACACAGCGATTAGTTTAATAAGTGTGAATATGCACACGTGCGCGCACACACACACATTGATCACACCTTGTCAAAATATGAGTCCATCGGATCTCGCTATACGAATGCTAATCTGTTAGCCATGCTTATTAGGCCAGCAATCTACATGAATGTTCTGCACATTTCCCAACTGGTCTCTGCACTGTGTCTCTTGACATTTGCTATCTACAAGAATTAATTAATTGTTCCTGGACCATGCATGCCAGATCGCCCAGGAGAATTGCAAAGCCACACTTTATAAAAAGCTGAATTAATCAAGGAATAAAAAGTTTGCAATTGTTGTTTCAAAGGTTGAAAATTTGAAGGTGTATATCATGAAAGGCCGACATGTAACACTCCCAGCGAGGTACACCCGCCGTGGGAAAGTAGATATTGTACACCAGGGGGAGAATTTCTGAAGTCAATGATTTCTCAATTTTCATTGTCTAGTTTTTTTTTAAGTGGAACATCTTGGGAAACTTTTTTGTAAAGTATCTGAAGATGATTAATCCACAATGTAAGGATGAGCATTGCTCACTGCTGGTACATGCTAAACAGCAGCATCTAGTAAAAGACAGATGAATGTTTATATAACAGTGTTGTTGGTCAATTTTTATATTAAGTTAGCAGGTGAATGTTTGTGGCAATTAAAAGACAAGCAGCAGCAACAACACACACAACCTCCCCATTCTTGCAAATACTTTGCACACGGACACCACCTCCTCTACACACAGACAACCACAAACACACAAACCATACTGACACACACACAAAAGGAAGGGGAATGAACGGAGTGTCCACACAGAAGAAGGGGGAAGACGGGAATGAAGAGCGTGTTTGGCTGCTACAGAGGGTCAGAGAAAGAAAATTAAATCTGAATAATTTATTTATTTGTCTCCCCACACGATCAAGGGAGACTAGTGCTGGACACATAAAGTACAACATACTGGCTAACCACATCAGGGACAAAGACAAATGTTGAAATGTCAATACCAAGGTTTGCTCTGGTTCTTGTACACGTGTCTAGTAGAGGTGGGTGAATAGGTGAACAACGGGTGGGGTAGCCGGTGTACAACCCCATCTGTCTGAAGTTTTGTATGTAAACCCAGTTATGTACGACAGAATGTACTGTTGGAATTACCAATCATTCCCCGGGCATATGTGTGCTGCGTGGTCCACCTCAGCTAATAATGAAGAACTCGACATGAGCAGAACCAAAGTATCCAACAAACCTCGAGAGGATAGAAACAAACGAAGAGAAATGCGAAGACGAAAATAAAGAAGACAAAGAAAGACTCATGACGGATGTAGAGCCGGGGCGAAAAAATTCCCTTTTCGATAAGATGTATTCATATTTAAGCCAATCAACAAGTACATCACAGGCGGCTTTTCTCTGTTCTTGGAAGTACAGATCGTTTAGGCTTGTATTTCCGCCCCCGCTACATGGCAGATGGCTTTGACCAACCTTCCCTGCTTGGACATGACACAAAGCAGAAGGGCCGTGTGCAAGGTCTTACAAGAGGTTGGGACAGGACTGAGCCATGTCTGGACTTTCTAGAAACCCGCAGGAAATCGTGGTCTTACAAGCCCAGAAAGGAATGGACTGGGGACAAAGAATCTTGGAGTCGATCAGTCGCTCCTTAGAAATGAAGAAGAATGCATTGTTTCATAAGGATTTACGGCGGGCTGAGAGGTACCTCAGCGTGGTGTCTCTTTCAAGAGCGTATCGACAACCTCTCGGCCCTCCACTGATGAGAGTAGCCAACCGCAGATGAGAGCAAACACGACAGGAATGTGGTGGGGAGGAGCAATCGATGAGTTCGGTCCGACACTTTCCTGCAGCCTCGATATGATTTGCGTGCCTGCCATTAATAAGCGTCCAAACTTATCTGTAACTCCATTTTGTGTTTCCGATAAAAGCTGCTGCAAGCTGGACCATCGATTCCTCTGAGAGTATTCTGATGATGTAACAAGTGGACAACCTGCAGCTTGATATGTGTCTGTTTACTTCCATCTTTCTCTTAGTTTATGTGTTGTTTTCTGCGTAGGTATTTTTTTTCTCTCTCTCTCACCCTCTTCCTCTTGGAATGAAGGAATGTTGTTGAGAACCGAGAAGATGAAGCGAAAGGAAGATACACTTGAAAATATTAGTCAACTGATAAACAGAATTAACAAAGTCTGAAATAAATAATCTGCGATTTTAATTCACTCGAGGACAATGGAGTGGTTAAAATACAACCTCGAATATTGCTGGAACAAAATTTCCCAGCAGGCTTCAAAGCTGTTGTACCTTTGATTAAAATGAATTTAGGGATGGTGGAGACAGGACTACAAATCATCCATGTTCTTTACCCGCCAGGCTTTGCTTTCAGTCTTTCACTACCACTGAGGTAGTGTACCCCTGCTTCATGGATCGGTCCTAAAGGACCTCATGGGAATTTCTCTTCTTGTTCGTGAAGCTTTTATTTTGTTTTGTTTATGTTTTCAACATATAATTCAAAAGATTGCCAGTTTTGTGATCAGGTCGATATTCGTAAAACTTAAGACGATGAAGACAATATTGCGAGCTACAGAAAGATGTTAAGGAACGAAAGCTGTTGTTGGACTCAAAACATTTGAGAAGCTATTCTAAAAAAAAAAAAAGTGATGCGTGAGAGAAGCTCGAATCGCACAGGAAGATGAAGCAAGATTTATTTGCTTGCAAAGTCGATGACAGCCGTGAAACAAGGAAGGGAATTCGCTGGTTTCAAAAAACAAAGCAAAACAGAAAAAAATAAAACAACATTTTCGTGAGTCAGCTGAAATAATGAGTAAGAAATAAAAATGAGAAAGAACTATATAGATATATATGATACACAAACCGCTCGTAAATCATCAGTCTCTTTGTTCGGCCGTGTGGTAAGCAGTTATGACAGTAAGATGACCAGAAATGATAATGTTTTTGAGCGAATGCATTTTTCCTCTCATATATATCTTATATATATGATAGACAGTCTCTGTTATACCTTCCTCTCAGAGCTTAGTACTAGGACATGGAGATAAACATTGATAAAAGTGTGAGAAGACACTGGGTTGTAAGTGTATAGTATGTTACTTGTGAAATTTAAATGTTTAAAGTCATTAACCACGTGTCACACATCGTCAGGTCATCTACGGTCGAAGACATTTTCTCTTCACCTTGTTATAAACTTTCCACCAAACAACTTGTGTCCAAAGGAATCCTACAGAGCGGTGCACCGAACTGTCCGTCAGTGCCGAGATTCCCACGATCCAATCGAATTCTGTCTGAAGACCAGCTGATCCGAGAAAAAAAAGACGAAAACTTTTCACCTAATTATAGGCCATCAAGAGTGAAATAAGTCTTTTGCGCGAGGGCGCCGAGCGGCAGGAAACTTTTCCTTGGTTTTCGGCGACGATGCATTGACCTAGCGCAGGACCGCCGCAGGCAAACTGGAGTTCGTACAGACAGACAGACAGACAGACAGACAGACAGACAGACAGACAGACAGACAGCAGTGTGTCACAATAAGCGAGTGACGTGACTGACGATGTTACGTGCAGCATTAGGTCTGCGGTCCTTGCAATGGCGACCGTCGGTGACGCACAGCAGCTGTCGAGGGCAACAACCGAGGGAAATGCCGTGGTGGATGTTTGTGTGGTGTGTGTTGGTGGGTGGGTTGAGGTGATCTCCGGCAGAAGACGTTGGACGAGGACACAGTTCCCTATCAGGTCGCAGCCATTTGCTGCGACATAATCTTGAGCTGCGTGACTGCGTGGAGCTGGAATATTATGTCACGGGTTGACTATTGGAAGCCCCGCAGAGTTGCTGGGACTGGAAGAGAAGGGTATGATGTCAGGAAACAGAATTTGAACTCCCTACAAGGCGTCAAGAGAACTGTTTTTATTTCCTACCTGTAGAATGCAGTATTCTTCTTATTATTTTTATTTTTTTCTGCAGTTGGTTCTAGAACTATACCTCCTTCATAACCTCCGCTTGTCTACTTACATTGAAAACTGATGGCATATCACGCACTATATGCACTGTACCAAACACTACATGCCAGTCTACACAGCCATTTAATCATTCTTTATGTGGACAAATAATGTACAATCACCTACTGCAGTTAATTATCGCTTATCGCAAACAAATGGAAGAGGAGCTTATTTATTTGTTGGCTGTCTGCAGAGTATTTGCTTCCCTTGCGAGATTCACACTTCACATTTCACATCTTACGTTACACAGAGGTGGCCAGACTTCTTTTTAATTCAAAGGCATTGAGTCAGTCTGCTCTGGCACTATTATCCCTGAGATTTTTAGTTTGGCAGGGACTATTAATGTCCTAGCTCAGCTTATCTAGTGAATCCAGAAACTGCTTATATTGTGGGCAAGGAAGTAAAGATGGGTTAGTGAACTGTTAGTCCATACGAGAGACTGAGATGGGACGAAGGGTAAACGAGATAAAATAAAAGTCTGGCGGGATGTTACTGTGTCCATGTCTGAAGGATGGTTTGTGCTTGTCCTTACCAAGGGGTTATAAATGAATAATGCATAAATAATATTCTTGGAAGTGCAAACAAATTTCCTAAATCTCTTATTTTAGAGATACTTTCATTGACCTTTGCTACTTAGTCGATGATAATGATAATGAAAAAAGTGACTACTTTTTGGCTGCGCAGTCAGATAAGGAATTGTTTGCGAACTTTTCTGACTGCAAAGGACTCGTGTCACTGGTTAATTATCCTGCTGAAAATCTTGGAAAAAGGTTGAATCAGAGGCAATGATATGCAGAGGCGTTCATGATCCATTGGAGGGTTGCTGGATGTACAATCCACAAGCTAATTCATCAAGTAGTAGGAATATTGCCGAAGCAAGTATGAACTTGTTGACAAGAAGTCAAGCCACCAACACTTGCCCAATGTTAAGAGCGTTTCCTTGTGTTTTATGCTTAATTTTTTATGGTTCCTCGTCAACCACATGAACAAACATTGCATTTCTATAGCAAAGAAAGGCATGAAATAATATGCTAGTTTGTTTATTTCCCATTATTATATATTTGTAACTCATAGTTTGAAAGAGTAGATGCTTGTTTGATTTTACAATTGTGTTCTTCATTTTTTTTTTCGTTTGATAAATTGACCAAAAAATAAGAACTACCTTTATTTCTAGCGATAAAGAAATCAGTAGTGGAAATAATGATATAATGAGTCATAACATGATTGCGCTTCCTGAAAGCTTTTTAGCGTTCATATCGACAAAAAAATAACTTTATCGCAGGACAGCAAGATGGACCTGTCTGTGCTATCTCATCCAGTAATCCAAGAAGGGGGCTGAGCCATGCACCCGGTCCTCCAAACGCCCCACGCAGAGAAAAAGCTATCACCATGATCAAAGACCACGAGCGATTAGTAGAAATGGGATTCATACACTTTATCTGGCGGCCAGCAAGCCTCGCAAAACATTTGTGTGTACCTGTGGTTTCCCCCATACTTCCCTCTGCATCTCTCTCCATCTTGGTCTCAGTGTCAGAGGAACATTGACTTCCGGTTTAAGGGATGTCGACCAAAGTAACCAATCAGCTAAGTCCACGTCATCCTGATGTGAACAGTCCTTCCGGTCGCTTACTAAATGTTTATCGTTTTGTGATAATCTAACCATGTTTGTATAAAGTAAATTAGATTGAATGACTTTCTGATTGAATGATTCGTAAGATGATTGAATTATTAACTTTTATGTCGACTTTGTGTTTGTTTAATAAATACTGTATAAACGAAACGATTTTAAAAAAAAATTGGTTTAAAAGTTCTCAATGCAGCTGAACCTATAATATTTCTTTCTCATAATCTGATTTCCAAAACCGTTTGCTTGGAGCTGTATGAAAAAAATCAGAGAGGGGTTCTTTAACGAACTGTAAGCCACGTTGACAAATAAACAAACAAACAAACATAAACAGGAAACACGGAGGTAGCGACAGAAGCGCAGAATGTTTAAGTGAAGATAGAGAGATCGATGCAATAAAGGATACACCTTTCATTACTTATGGGTAAAAGAAAGACAATAAACAAAAAAAACAAAAAAAAAAAAAAAAAAGAAAGAAAGGAAAAAGAAGAAAAAAGAAAAAATATCGACACCTACATAGTTTAAAACTACATTGCGTGTTCAGTTTGAAGATAAAAAGATTTTTTTAAAAAAAAATCATTCATGAGACTAGAGGAAAGTAGGTTTGTCCAGACGTGTCCCATTAACCTGGTCTGACAGAAAAAAGCGAGACTTGCCGCTGACGAGGAGGGTCACATGATGTCTCAGATACCGGAACTGCTTGGAGCTGACTTGACACTCGTACACGCCGGCGTCTTCAGGTCGAAGGTCTCGGATGACGAGGTTCCACTGGGAGGAACCAGGGGGATGTTCCGCTTCGATGCGCGCGTCCTCGACGAATGAATCAGTTCCAACTGTGATGGGGGAGGTGCTAGACGCTTTCCTCCAAATGACCTGCCAAAGACAGAACAAGCTTACAAGAAACCGTGTGTATGTATGTGTGTACGTGGGGAATGAGCAGGTGGGTGAGTGAACGCTTGTGTGCAGACTGAGGTCACGTGATCCAGCGTGTATACCAACACATTAGTAGTTTCAGGAATGTAAAATTGTTTTCAATAACTATTTATAACTCTCCTATCTCTGTCTCTTCTTCTCATCTTCACGTGAGGTTTTTTTTCTCTCTTTCTCTGTCTTACTCGTTCTCCTCTCTCTCTCCCATTCTTCTTTCATGCCAAACTCATTTTAACTCAGTATACCTTTTGTTGCCAAACAACAAACAAAACCGTTTTAACGAACTTCTTGCATAATCTATTTTATGATCTTAAAGTTGGAAGTGGACTGAGTTCTTTATATCTCTCATTCCTCTACCACTCTTTATCTTGCTTTCACCCTCCTTTTCCTTCTGCTTCTCCATCTTTCTACCTGTAAGCATCTCTATGTCGGCACCTGCGCAGAAGTCTCGTCGCGCAAGTTATGAGATTCTCGCTTGCGCGTTCGGAAGTACTAATGCACCAACTGACATCTCTTTCCCACCCTTACTCCTTCCCCATCCCTTCCCCTCCCTTTATCCTCCATCACCTCTATGACACGAAAGTAGGTAATACGAGGCTCTGGCTATGAAAATCACCATCTAACATAATCAGACGGCGTCAGACTCTGACAACATCAGGCGGCGTCAGGCTCAAGCAACAGCATCGCCACTTGCATGCTGGGAGGATTTTGCGGGGAGGAGTAATGAAAGCGAGGCACGGTCGCGGGAAATCTCGTTGGATTCGCGATGTTCTCGCGGACCCGCAGAGAGTCGTTACTCTGCGCTTGTCTTTCCTTCCCTGCGCAGTACGAGGTAAACACGTCAGTAGATGGAGGGGAATCATGGGGAAGGGTGGAAGGAGAATCTAGTTGAACATATTCCACCCGGGGTGTTTTGGCACCTACTCCCTCCCATCAACAACACCCGGCCTGATGGAATCCACAGAAAAACACATGGCGGGTTTTTCTTGTCTGTCCTTCTCTCGTTCTCTTGACGTACGGTGGGTGCGCAGGTAGATGAGTGGGTGTGAAAGTGGGCGAGATAAACAGAGAAAGATTGAAGGCACAGAAACATCGTAAGTGCTCCCGAAAACATTAGCCTGCTAATTTATCTTTTACTATTGTTGATCCGCTTCGTGGTGTCGAGACATCTGACCTCTAACCTCATCCTTTTCAGTGTCATCGAAGTCGTCTTTATCGTCTTTGTCTTCTACTTTTCATCTTTGTTACCCTCATCAGTTTTGGTCGTCACTGTCTGTTTAAACCCATTCCCCTCAAATAAACTTTCTGCTATCATGTTTCTTCTTACTATCTCTTGACTGCAAAAGTATAAATTATATGTATGATTTAAATAAGCCAAGATCCTTTCTTATAAGAAATTTAAAAAAACAGAAAGGACTAAAACCGAATACCAATCGAGATTATTTCATCCGATTTTCAAACTTACATACGAACAGACAGAAAGGAAAAAGCATAAAAAGACAAAAACACGGGCAGATGGCGAGACATCAAATGCAACATTACTTTTCTAAGAACTGTTCAAAACAGCTGCATGGTGCATCAAAGTCCATGCCAGAAAGACTGTCTCACAGTTCCTTCTCTCCAATCTTCAAGAAAGCTGGAGGTCAGACACTACGGGGGCGAGGTGGCCAATGAGAAAGACCGTGGATCACGTTTTGCATACACTGCCAGCTCGTGTTTCCACAAAAGCTATTAGCTCTCGATCAAACTCCAAGCTCCACGAAGGTTTCAAAAGACGGCTCGGCGATTAAAACCATCAAAAGCACAGCATTCTGCAAAATGTAAATGCACAGAGGACTGGAGGAATTACTGCATTTGGCGTCCGACGAAGGGAGCAATGGCGTCTTTAGCCACGGGTGAGTAGTGTTCATCGAGACCATTGCGCGAGCGTTTCTGGGTAATTAAAGTATGTCTTTCAAGTGAGCTGCTGAACAAATTCTGCGAAGAAAGTGTCTGGTAGAAAGAAGGTAAAATTAGATTATGCCCATCGCACTGAATAAAATCTGCAATCAACAAAGAGGCAGACTTTTTAGGTTAGAAATATTAGGGAGGGTGAAGTTCTTAATAAATGTTGGCCGGGAGGGGATGTTGATTGAAGGCAATGTGCCCAGTTCCTCCAGACGATGCTCGCTTTAGCTGAGTACATTATTTATGGCGAGCTTAGCCTCCGAGCACGTCCTAACAATCCGCGGCTTTCGTCAAAAGATGAAAGAGATTTTTCACGTGGCATCTTCTCTTCTCATGTTTGTATGTCTTAGGACCAAAAGCCGCACATAACTTTGCGATAACGACTAAGGTGGAAGATAATGACGAAGATAAGGATCGTTGTAGTTTTCTTTAAAAAATAATATGAGTGAAAATAAATGGGTTCACTGATGATGAAAAAATTGCAATGTCAAACGCAGTCCACACAAACACGCACACTCACAAGCTGCATACACACGTGTGCATACAGAAGTTCATACAAATCCATTGGAAGTCGCACCTAATTTTTCTTAAAGTAATTTCAAGAAAGTAAATTAGTTCTCGCAATATTTCTTGCGGGGGAAACTCTACAATAACCTGTGACGCACGCCAATGATCCTTCTTCTTCTTCTTCCAACACTCTCTTTCCCACAAACCAATTCCTCTCGCGAAAGTTCTGATCATAAAAAACTCGGAATAGCCTCAAATTGGTTTTCGAGGCGAGTGCAGCAACTTCTAGCGCTTTTGCCTAATTGCTGGAATGCTTGCTAAAAGCTGTTATATAGCTTGATCAGCAGCAAACAACCGACTCTCTGGGCTCGTTGGTCAATTTTCCAGCATCAGACGGTGATTGCCATCAAGACAGGAGTCAGTGGCTTCTTCTTGGACGAGGAGAAATCAAGTCATTGTATTTCTCGGGAGGTTTCTAATTGTGTACTTAACTGTATATTTTGTGATGTTTTTAATGTTATTTACTGGTCCTTTCATCCCTTATACCTCTAATGGACATTCTGCACAGTCCCAACACTTCGTCTCCACTTAAGCTGGATTGAGGGTTTGGCCAATTTGTTTGTTTGTTTGTTAAGCAGAACAAGTATATGTGCCAGGTACCACACCTCGCTAACCATAAAAATGTAATAAACTGAAGCTTTTTAGGTCCCCCACACAGCCAGCCACCACGTGATTATTGGCTCACATTTTTTTAAAGGGAGATTGCGTGAAAACATGGGATTGCGGCTTCGACCCCTTCCCCGAGCACTCCAACCTCCCTACCTTTCAAAGCATTCCATGATTGAGGTTCGCGCCAATCCATAAAACGTTGCTGTGCATCAATGCACTTGCTGGCCGTACAGGAGTTGGTTTTCCAAATTCGTTTTGACAAAGTCTTTGCACCTCGGTCGCACTCGTAATAACCCAATGGCATCGCCACTTGAGTCACGTGCAGAAAACGTAACCTTCCCTCGTCCCTTCTTCACCTTGCTTCATTTTTCTGAGACCTCCCTTACTCAGCATGATGTTAACATTCTCATTGCTTACCAAATAAATTCCCACTAAAGTGAACTATGAAATATTGAGATTGGTCCTTTTTGCGAAATGACACAAACATTTGAAAACTGAGGAACGGTAAACAGATAAATAGACATGAGTGTAGCAATTGAGAATGTTGCATTGGAATTCACCCACCTCCAGGATTACCCCAATTTCTAGTACTACCCAGTATTTCAGTTGCTGGCACGGTGCCCAATGAACGTGTAGGGAGAAAAGTATTTTCCCCAAGTCGTGCGCTACAAGTCAATATTCGTGCTGTATAGCGGGGAAGACAACGCAGTGAAGAAGATGCTAAAAAGCAAAACAAAACAAAAATAACAGAAAAACAAAAAAGAAACCTGACTTGTTTTTTTTTTCCTTGAGCACCAGAGATGGGAGACATTAAATCAAGTCTGACGGGGGTTTGTCGAGGTTAAGTTTCAAGAATCCTCTCAAACAGACTTAAAAGAAAGTCGGAATGAAAGAGTAAAGAAAGAACAAAAAGAGAAAGAAAAAAATGAAAACTGTTAGAACGAAATTGTTTGTGTGTGTGTGTGTGGGTGTGAGGGTGGGGGGATTGTATGTAAGTGTCCCACTCCAGGAGACTTGAGTGCTGTCTAAAATATGCACAAGCAATTTGCCACTGGCAAATATGTGAGTGGCTAATGGCATCCTTGCAGAGACTGTGTAACCAGAAAAAAAAATCGCCAGGCAGAGGCTTGTCAGAAAACTCTTGGATGAAGGCAACATCTCCAACATCTCAGAGAAAGATCGCAACATGACAATGTTTGTTTGCAAACTGCTTAGAAGAATGCACTGAAGTGTCGTGTGCATCTGTGCTGCAACGATGGTCATGTTCGTAGGGCAAGTCACCTCTATCGACGACCTGTGTGAAGAAATCGCCCCCAGGCCAGCCCTGGAAGGGGGTAAAGGGCAAGCAGCCT
This sequence comes from Pomacea canaliculata, assembly GCF_003073045.1. Classification (NCBI taxonomy): domain Eukaryota; kingdom Metazoa; phylum Mollusca; class Gastropoda; order Architaenioglossa; family Ampullariidae; genus Pomacea; species Pomacea canaliculata. The sequence continues at coordinate 6,239,681 of NC_037602.1, read as the reverse complement.
CTAGATAAACAAAACGAGAAAAGAAAGTGAGCATAACTCAGGCTCCGTTGTACGTGTAGAACTGACACAGAATCACAACCAGGAACGATTCCAGCCAACTGATCAATAGTTGTTTCCCTTCGTTCCCGAAACATGCTTCTGGAGCTTGGCACTCACAAGCAGGCTTGCCAAGAGAACTTTTAGATGCATAATAAGATATGTGGAATTAGCTTGCAGCAGCTGGCAACTCTATTTGCCACAGACTTTAAAACAATATCAGCGGGGCAGCTAAGTGTAGTGTTCCCTAAGCCACCCACACTTACAAAAATACGGCGATGGTAAGAGATTGATAGCTCAATCAGCTGTTGGTCAGCTGTCTTTTCTTTGCGCATGCGTCGTGGGACAATGCAACCACTAACGAAATTCCGGTCCTGTGAGAGAGGAACATAGACAAAACTCCTTCGGTGTTGTCAATATTCTCTCCCAGAGGCTGAAGATGGCTTGCGCCAGGGAGGAGGAGGAGGGGGAGGAGGATGGTTTTGATGTTTTACTTTCGTGCACACATAGCAAATCGATGGGCCGAGGGTTAAGAAGGGAGATTCATGGGGCGATTGTCAGGGTCAGGCTTCTCCTGTAAGATTGTATTGTCACACAAAGAAACCTCGACAAGTATCAAAACTGCACGCTCTTCTGGCGCCAAAGCTGTTCAAGTGAGACTTGCTGACGGGGCCGGACACTTGTGGAAATCTCATAATGAGAAGGTCTAAATGAAAATAAAGAAAAGAGTGAAAAACATTTAAGCTCTCTCCTATGAGAGCGAGACAGAGCGCATGCGCGTGAATCCAAACTTTAGCTGAGGGTATGTGCTGGAAATTATAATCCCTTGTTTAAAAACATGGAGTTAATACTAGGGTTCAATGGCATGCCACATCCGACAATAAAAATCTTTTAATTTTTAGTTCTCTCTTTCATCTTAACACTTGTCCCTACGTCTAAAAATATTCCTCTTTTCTCTCAACCCATCATTTAGCACCTCCCAAGGTGTCCTGGCCATGGACTCCCACCAGACTCTCACCTGCCTGTCGCCAAGGTTCTCCACAGCGCACTCCAGCACCGCCGTGTCTCCGCGATGTCTGTTGAGGTTGGTGTTGGTGGACAGGAACCGCGGCACCACGCCTGGCCTCGCCTCCTGCACGTAGTTGTCTGTGCCTAGACAAAGAAAGAGTTACGCCGCTTTAAATGTCGCTAAGCATCAACTGCCTTCGTGCACGGTCACACTGTTAAAGGCCTGGTAAGGTGAACTTTGTTTCTAACGACTAGGTACGTTCGTCTGTGGGTGATAATATTTTCTAACGGGATAAATAATTCTCTTTGGTTCTTGATATACATGCCTGCAAACATCACCACGCACACACAAACCCACAGACTTCAGTACATAAATGCGCTTATGTTGTCAAGGCTACAGCCAATTAGAAACTAGGTCCTTTTAATTATTGGTTTAATTGAGAAACTTGAGGTTACGAGTTTGAAATGTTTGTGTTCATGTTGTTTTTATCGTTTATATAGAGGAAGGAAGGAGACATTCAACCAGGTTTGCGGAAATAAGCATCTTCCCGCTAATTAAATTTGATGCCTGTAATTCAGTTTAATTGAATCTTTAAAATAAGCACTCCACTAGACCTTTAACAAACAAACTTTAACCAGTGAAACTTTTTTGTTCCTTTATGGATAAAAAGAGGGTGAGTGAGTTCAAGCAGCCTTTGCGACTGTAATTTATTTTCACGAGGAGTTAAGCCTCTTGACTCCATGCCATGGGTGCAAATTCAATGGGCTTCCTCGGCTGTGTTACTTGGTGTGATAAAAGATCAAAGACCCCGAGAATCTTTTGTCACACGGATGCAGACATTGACGAGTAACTGCTGAGCAATGCAGTTAGACCCTCCGTCTGCAAGAGGAACTACATCGACTGTTTTCATCGCTGCTTTCTTCTCCAGGTTATTTATTATCTGCAGCATCACTCCAGCACGTTCTGCATCAAGATAACTTATAAACCAGTTTTTTTTTTTCACCTGCAAACCCGCCACTTATTTACAACTCAAACTAACTCGACCCTTCACCAACTCGTCCTGTGGCACTAACTCCGTTCTGTGAGAGAGTATAAAGGATACTTCACCTCGACAGTTTAAAACTAGAAAATGGCAATAAAACAACTTAACCAGCACCTCCAACGTAAAGAGAAAGAAGCTCATTTAAATTACGACTTTCAGCTTTTGTAAAAAAAAAAAAAAAGATAAAAAGGGATTACATCTTCATTCTGTTCAGCAAATACGTTGCTGGTGTTGAGGGCAAGTGCAGAGGCTGCGTATGGAACATCAAAAGCCATGAGCAGCTCAACAGTTTTGTTTTCATAGGTCTGACGTAGATCAGTGCCCTCTGCTTCCGCTTCTCAGTGACCTCCCCTCGTGCCCCAGAGTGCAGACCGCATGCAAGAACCGAAGGACTGGATATAGCATCAAAGGCCGATACATCTGATATGTGATGCAGCAAAGCGTTGGACTATTTATCCGCGTGTATCTATCAAAAGGCGTTTGGATCACGTGATGTGTAAGTGTGCTTCTCTTTCTCTCCATCTGTGTGTGTGTGTCCTTCACCACACACAATGCAATCTTACAATAATCATTCTCCGATTCTCCACAAAGTGTAAAAGTATTTTGACTTGTCTAATATCACAACAAGTTGTGCTTAGATGAAAATATTGTAACAATATAAGCAACTGAACCTATATATGACCTGTTTAATGACGAGAAATAAACAATTGAAGATATAATAAACAATCGAAAAAGATGAACAATAAACACTCGCCAAACACACCGATGATGTTAGCTGATCCTACAAAGACTAACGAACAGCAAGCAAGCAAAAGGACTAAAAAGTAGACCGGCAGACAGTCCCAGCGGAAGGATACCAAGCCGGAGTCAATCAGGAGCAAAGACACAGCAGTAAATCCTGCACTACGTTCTCGTCAGGGTCTGGGTGGGTGAGGAGTTGGGGGAAGGGAGGAGTTGCGGGACTTGTGCATCAAGATGTCTGCTGGAGTCCCTGCGAACGATCGGGGGCAAGAAAGGTTGAACGGGTTTAATTGTCGGAAATCTGACAGCTGTTTCCTCGCCAGGGGCGAGAGGATCGCCAGCTCAGCAACGGAGGGCACGCGGAGGGAAGCTGCATCAGAGAGAGGGAGAGAAATGGTCTCATTTGTAACGGCTTTACTACTGACACAAAAAACAGTTGGTCAGCCAGTTCAATCATCCATGCAGTTTGTCTTGGACCACTGGTGTAGAAATGAAGTAGAAAAACAAGTCACGTAGGGAAGCCAGGAACATCATCCGAAGTCAGAAACGAAACCCACACTACGCCAAAGCTTTGTAAACAGGTGCCTTGCTCAGAAAAATAACAGCGTGCCGGAGACGAGATCTGAACCCTGGACACTTAATCCTGAGTGGAGCTAAAAAAAAAGGATAATACAACAAATGATGAGACAGACAACATATAAATAAAGAAAAAAAAATGGGAAAGAAAGAAGTGAAGAACACTAAGAACCGTTTTATTTTTCTTTAGCTATATCACCGCTAAAACTATCCCTCGGCGATATGCAAAATATATTTTTAGTTTTTCACCAGCTGCACAGTAGGAGCTGAAAAAAATACACGGTTGAACTACGATTCCAGAGTATTTTTACACCTGTTTTACGTATCATATCACGCGCGCTTTCGAAAGAATTTTAGGGTTTATTTTTTTTTTTTATTTATTTTTATACTCTCAGATTCACCTGCGAAGGATATCTGGTTGAAGCTAAAGATAAAATATGGACGGCGATGCAGGGCAGTCTTCGCACACGATCCTGGCTCTTTAATCTACAAATACTTCAAGAACACCTTACTTGATTTTTTTTCTCGCACACCACTCACTGGTTTGTTGACATGCACTCAGTGCACCAGAAATTTCCTGGTCACTCGCTTAGCGGACAAAAATAAAACAAAACACGATTCCAGCAGAAGGTGCAACTATATGCCGAACTCCATTACAGATACACGTTGCGCACTGTTAGCGACATACCTCAGCCACTGCGCATGTCAACATTTCCACTTGCACGACAAGAAAGATTCCCGCCTCCCAGCCCAACCCACCCCTCCCGACCCTAACAAGCGCCACTGAAAGCGATGCAACGAAAGGGATGCTGGTCTGATGGCGGCACGCGAGTCACGAGTGACGAAAACCTTCCAGATTTTTCTGCCGTTTTTTGCCATGCCTGTTAAGCGTTTCTTTCACTACTTTCTTTCAAGTTGAGTTTTCTTTTCTTCGCACAATTTGCGCATTCATTCTCGTTCGCATGGGTAATTCCCCCTTTTTACATAAGTTACTATTTTAGTTCTTTTCTTGTTCGACTTTGTGGCACCTAATCTTTATTCCTCTATTCATTTTTTTTTTCATATTTGCTCCTTTTCTCGCATAAAATTTCCCATCTTGCATAAGTATGAGCTTTTGCAAGGTCCTTTACGGGTTTTTTTTACGTGAAGAAGTAATGCGCCTATTTGAAACATAGTTTAGAATGACTCACAAAAAAAAAACACACAAAAAAAAAACAAAACATTTTCCCTGGATTGTAAAATATGGAAAAGCACTAAAAGAAAGGTGATTAGGGCTAAAGTATTTTAAAACTCATAGTATATGTATACAGTACATATCACGTACTTTTATATGACATTTGTAATATTTCTGAACAATAGTCTATGAACAAGAATTATGCATTACATAACAAACATGCATTTACGTATGCGCGCGCGTTCACACACACAATATTAAAACTTAGACTAACCCAAACCTCTCTCTCTTGCACCCTGTCTACCTCCATTTTTCTTCCCTTTTCCTTCTTCCTATCAGTTTCATCTGAAACCTGTCTTTATTCTAAAAGAACGCACTGGAGCACCACAACATCGCGTGCAAGGCGAGCGCAGCTCTTCCTGTTTTCGGCAGGGCGTTGTAAATCTGTCAATCTCTTTATGAAGTTTAACAATACGTGTACGGTGCCACCCGTATGCCTGCAAATAGACGACCTGCTTGGCAACACCACAAACACCAACTGGCAGCTCAAAACGGAAAATAGTCCTGCTGCGACTATTTGCCGACGACTGCTTTGGACTTGATTGCAACAACAATAATAATAATAAAGGTTTACATGCAACAAGACGATCATATTCTTATTGGCAGCATGAGAAGAAGACGAATGATGATGATGATGATGATGATGATGATGATGATGATGATGATGATGATGATGATACTTCTTGCAAACAGATAACGATGGAGAAAAAAAAGAGGAGTGAAGAGGAAGATGGAGATAAAGAAAGAGAAGTGGAAGACTGACATGAAAGGGACATAATTTGTAACGGGAGTATTTTTGCCCTGATAATCAGCACCTACGTATCGAGATATTGACATACATACATGTATATATGCACCCTGTTGTGCCGTTGATACAAGTGGATAAAGAGCCTGGTGTTCACACACGCTTCTGACGACAGAAAGAATGATCCACGCGCATGCGCCAAGCGAATTTCCGGTGCTACAATTCCCGAGTTTTGTGCACAGAAGTCTGTTGGTCTGACACGCGACGGGGCGCCACCGGTTTGCACACATTCCCGTCAACACATCCCCACGTTTACCTACAGTCCTACCCCTCACCCAGAACTGCTACCCACCCCTCACCACAACTCCCACTAAGCAAATTACATCAGGTGGGCACAGGCTGGACCCGTCCCGCCGCTGTAATACGTCTCATGCCGGTAACATCAAAGAGATCAGGTAGCAAGCCGATCTTAGCAGGTGAGGGCGCTGCCTCCGACATCTTGTCTTTCTGCGCAGCTGACGAAAGCCTGTGTGATTTCTCTCAGTTCTCTTTGCGGTTCCGCATAACTTGCAGTGTTGTGGCCCAACTCACAGGAAGTCTTGGCATGCGCAGAAAGTCAGATACAGTGTGTGCTGTTGTCTTCTTCCCTCCACTCGTTTTTTGTCCTCCCAGCATGCCGCAGATAACCAACTGATGGACGCCATGTGGCTTCTGGGATTTGGCCGTACTTCGCTCTGCGATTCACATGTTAGCCACACAGTCGCAAGGCAGGAAGTTAGTGTGGAGGGTGCAATATTGGATACTGTGATTACAGAAGGATTGAGCAAGTACGAAATAACCTCTCAACTTTAAAATGTTAGAAAAATGTTCGGGTGGACGAGTTTCAAAAACAACAAATAATCAGTTGCTTCATCGAAAGTACATTTAACTCTAAAAATAATGATCAACAAGAGTTGACACTTGAAGGACAAAATTTTAATGGTCCCCTTTCACAATCAAACATTTGTAAACATTTGTTCCGTTAACAACAATCCTTAACGGAATAATCCAATTTATTTCACGTACCCCTCCACGACAGAAATATAAAAACAAACACAAATATATCTCGTTAAAAAAAAACTAAACTAAACTCTTTAGTGTTGAAAACTCCTATTGACAGTCAAAAATCTGAGGATAAGCAAGAAAAAAATGAGATGCTGGGGCAATAAAGACCTGCGGCATCACGATTTCAAACAGTCTTCCTCTCGAATTAGGTTGTGATAAAGGGAGGTAACTGTGCTCAGTCTCCAGGGTATGGCTCGCCCTTTCGCCCAAAGTATCAGGGGAAGGCACAGCACTATTCCAGGTGTTGCATGCATTTCACTCGTCTGTCATTCCCTCAGTTTGCCTACGCAAATGCGAGTAGTTTATCTCCCTTTAATGATGGCTTATTTTGGCACGCCTCCGGTGATTACCCAGCCTTCAAATTATCACCCCTTTCATCTCAGTAGACACTCCATGTCAGCATCTGCAGCTCTCTGTAAGGTTCATTTCTTTCTGTCACTGTTTTGGGGTAGGATTGATTTGGTTTTTTGTTTGCTTTCTATTTACTACCATTTGTGATGATTTGTTTGATCGATGGCGCTGGTTCTAACTATTCCAAGTTCATTTTTCATTCGTCAGACAAAATAGATATTCCTCAATCTCCCGCCCCTCCTAATAAACAAGTCATAAATGTCAAAACAGTATAAGAGGATTATCTGATCGCTTTGTCGAGCATCCATGTTTGTTTAGTAAACAAGCCAGTCCATGAGTAAACTCTGGAGGATTAATCTTTAACCAGAAAAATATTATGAACAATTCACCGCAGTTTTTTCCCACATTTTGTCACCACAGTTTGTCACAGTTTGTCATCATAGTTTGTCATTACAGTTTGTCACATAGTTAGTTTACTGCAGTTTCAGGTTTAAAGTGATATCAAACTAGTCATTACCGATAACCTTCCTTCCCTCCCCGTATTACCTCCTCTAACCGCTAACTGCCAGTTACACTTCTAAAGACAGTTCATCTTTCCTCTGGAGCGCTGTATCAGCACACTATCTACATTTTATCAAGAAAACATCAAATAGATTGAGCTTGCTTTCAACCGTCACTTTATAAAAAAAATTGTTTCTCTGATCCATCTAATTCTAAATTATTTTAACCAGAACGATCTCGTCCATTCTCGTCTCCCCTTGCAGGTGATATTTTCCCAGTTTTTTTTTAACTCTCTATATCTACCCAGTCGTCTGCATTAGGGATTCTATTTAAACATGATACAGCCTGCAGACTAAACATGCTTTTAGAAGATGTGAGTAAGATGTGAAGTTTCCAAGGCGCTGACAGACAGACAGCCTCTGGTGCTCAAGGACCAGCCTGTCTAGAGTATCCGCCATAACATGATCGTAGACATGTATACCATATGATTCTCTTCGGGATGAAGAAAAGAACAAGACATCTTTGTGAACTGTTCGAGACAGAGACTGAGCGGTAGATAAACGAAAGTAGGTAGGATGAGGGGATTTCTTGGTTTAAAAAAATGTCTAGTCTTATCGATAGTTGTCACACAGTAGACAACTCACAAGAAGATACATTTCCAAAAGATACAGCACTCCCTCTCCATATCTTACTACCATTCGATCTGCTCTGTAAGTGTGTGGACTGTGTACACACTCACCCACACTTCGTTTTGGCTTGATACTGTGAAATTTCTGTTCATGGATTTGTTTTGTTTCTTTTTATTTTGTTTTATTCTGTTAATTTTATGATCTTTTCCACTGAACTGTTTGTGCACCTTCCTCTACGAGATCCAAGCCTGGTTATAAAAAAAATTACTGTCACTGCATCTGTTTCTCATTCCATGCAGTGTGTGTCTGTATCACAGTTGCACACATATACCAACACACGCATACACATATGTGCGCCCACGCATACAAACACGCATATCGAGAAATAAAAAAGCAGAAATAAAAAAAGACCGCGGCGGGATAGGAAGCACAAAAAAAGACGGAAGCGAGAGAAAGATTTCTCAACCAATCACAAATAACAAAAAACCAAAAAACAAAAAACCCTAGAAATACGATCTGAACGGAAGCTACACAGTGCGGCAGGAAACTTGAGCAGATGTAATTTACTGGAGTGTTGTAACTCGTCGCAGAAAAGGGGGATTAATTCCAACACAAGTTGACTACTTTCCTGCAGTTAGTGTTCTTAACTGGCCTGAAACAGTCAACATTTACTTCAACTACGATATTCAGTATACACCCTAAATTATTGCTCCAGTAAACAATAACATTAATGCTCATTAGCAATAAATGATAAATTAAATATAGTTTTAGCATACATAATAACAAAATCAAAGAAAAAAATAATAACATCTATGAAGCCCGCACACGGGAGCGAGAGAGAACAAATCCGACAGAAGAAGATGTAGTACGAGTGAGCCAAGGTGGTGGCAGTATTGAGCGAGGAACGACAACTCAGGCTGAGCCAGGAACGACAACTCGGGCTGAGCCAGGAACGACAACTCAGGCTGAGCCAAGAACGACAACTCGGGCTGAGCCAGGGCGCAGTCCAGGCGGCGCATGCTTGTATTACCTGTGCGTCATCCGAGACTCATAATCGGAGAGCTCCAGCCCCGCTGAAGTGCGAAATAGCTGCGACTTAGGGTAGATACGACCTGGCGTTCGGTCTCGCTTCGCCTTCATTCTTTTTTCTTTCTTTTTTGGCCGCTCATCGTCTTCAGCTCCCCGATCGCTTCGTCTCTGTCAAGGGAGAGCAGAAATAGCCGAGCTTCTTCCACATCACACGTCACAGAGAATGCTGCGCGCGCAATCGGAAACCTCGTCTGCAGTGGTGCGCTTCCTGCAGTCATGTTCCCACCCCCTTTACATGAAGTACCAGCTCACCCAGAGCTGCCGAAAGATGGGGCGAAAGTAAACAAGAACAAACAAGCATGCGAGTTGGAGTTGAATGGCTTCTTGTCATCTGGCTTTCTGATTAACCATTAGCAGCATAGGTGACTTTTTATCTCTCCAGTTGTATAAGAAAGAAAAGTATGATGAACGGAAGTGGCTATTATTGACCTGAACATTCAAGTGAAATTTGCCGTGCTCTGTTTTTATTTATTCATTAATCACTGTGATGTAAAGTATTACAAACTCATAAGTGTGTATAGTCATTACACCCACGAATGCAAAATTGCCAAGTCCCAAACGTTAGGCGATTCTTTCTGACTCTTTTTTTTTTTTATTTGGGAATTTTTTGTTTGACCATTTTTCCACTTGTTGTATGATGAGAGTCACACACAAGTCAGAAAATGGATACAAAACATTTTTCCCAACCCCATGCTTATATGTTAGTGTGATAAAACAAGTTTTGCAGATAACCTTAACCTTACACTCAGTCACCCTCCACCATTAAAAAAAATGAGGATGTATGTGTTAAAAAAATATACAATGATAAATGACGAAAACTGAGGTGACGATACAGATGATATTTCCCGTTTCTACACTAGATGGTTCTGGCACCTTCCCTACACAAGGCCCTCATCCTCCCCAACATTACGCCGGCGGACGCACGCATCATACATCGAAAGAAGGTAAGAGATAGTCCCAGCTGAACCAAGATGAAGGATATCACTGGAATTCTGAAAACTCAAAAGATATGGACTCTTACACCTTTCTTTTTTAAGCCTACTGATGATTTAAACCTGCATTTCTTTACCGCGGCGCGCCTCTGTGCGCAGATAACGTGGAGACGAGAGCAATGGTGGTGGCGATGAGGGCAATGACGAAAGTGGATGTGGATGAGAATGGGTGGATATTTTGGTGTTCGAGTTGGCGGCTGTGATGTCGATGACCACGAAGAGGAGGAAGAAGCAAAAGGAAGATGAAGATGTCGTGGGATGATAACGATAATGACGATAACTCTGCTACTGTCATCGTTGATGATTACTTCAAGCCCTCGTTATGTTTTAGCTCTTCAACCTCTTCTGTCTCGCCTTCTAGTTTTGAGAGTCTTCTGGCTTCTTAGAACGTGCAAATGTTCTGTCCCCAACGTCTCTCTCACTTCCGATCTCCCGAGGTGCAATTTTCTCTCGCCTGATTGGCCGGGCCCGGCTGTTCGTCTGCACGCCCGCTGCCCGTTACTCCCACACGTCACGCACAAACCATAAACAGTCTCGGCACTTACGGCTCCATCATAGCCTTGCGTCAGTGCCGACGTCCCAAACCTACGTCACCCCCTTCCCCGAAAAGCGGAAGGTCAGTGGGACTGACGCAAATCAACCAATCGAAGACGATGTTACATCGAAAACCATCCAACCGAAGATGACGTAGCATCATTTAAATATCGACCGTTGGATTGGGAGTTGTGCCGGCGGTCTGCAGTTCCTAAATAAAACGTGATGCCGTCTTCAGTGTCACATGATTTTGAGGAAAGCTTTTTTTTTTCTTTTAGGTCATGGGTCTCAGGGTTACCTAGCCCAGTTCGTGGACACTATCTTCGCGCAAACTTTTCCTCCATTTTAGAGAGATTGTTTAAGGCATATCATTCAAACAGAAGATGAAAATCGAATACTACGCTCACGTAGATGAAGGACCTATAGTCAAGACCTCTTAGAATCTGGATTATAAAGAAAAAGAACGAGGGAGAGAGAAAAACTCGAAATGTGAGTCTCGTTCACCTACATCAACCCCGCATGTATACCCACTTATTCGCAGGCATACATACAAAGATACATGGACAAACATTAAAACTTTATTTTACGCGGGTAACAGAACAAGCAATCTGCGTTTCTTACTTTAAGCCCTCCGATCAAAAATGCTCAAAACTAAACAACTTCAAAAGGAGAAGAAAGAAAAAGAAAAACACGGTAGAAAGCGCCTCCGCTGACAGTTCATGAAGAGGATGTTTGTATGTAGATGACTGCATCAGTTCATCTTACACCAGTTATCTCTCGCCGAAATAAAACGATCGGCGTTCCCTCGACATAACCTTTCGTAAATCCGACGAGTAATGTAGATGATATCTCTCTCCTCCCGACGACGATGTGAGGGGTGAGTTCTTGTTGTTGCTGACAGTGAGATTTATCGCTGATATCTGATAGAGTCGATCGGGACGATCGTAGACACGTAAAATGTCATCAGACGACAAACAAGATATGTTCTTAGACTAGTAAGATGCTAGCCCTGGTAGTGCAGTACCAGGATGGAAAGAAAGGTTGCCCCCATTAACATCCACTTATTTTTAGTCTGGTAACAAGCCTTTGGCAAATACAATAATTTACTGAAAATAAGTAATAAAGATGTTCGTATTGTATTTATATTCTTTCTTTATTAAAAGCTTAGGTGAACTGATGGTAGGGGTAGGTAGACAAAAGTGTCAATAAGGTGGAGTGTGGGTGGAAAAACAAAAAAGAGAGGAATAACAAATACAGTTTTAAAAAAAGTGAAGAATAAAGATCAAAGTTGAATGATAGACAAATAGGTATAAAATAGGTATAGGGAGAAAGAGACTAAAAGTTCAATTATTGAAAATGATCCAAATAATAGATTGTACTCAACTCGAGCCCTAAGATGATAAATGTCCTCCTTTTGTGAAAGAGGCTGAAAGAGAAAAGAGAAGGTAAGAAAGCAAGACAGAGTAAAAAAGTGGGAGGAGTAGAACAGGTTCTACAGAAGGGCAGAGAGGAGTAAAACAAATTTCGGTGAAGCAAAACAAGTTAATTTGTTGCTAACCCTCAGTTGCAGCGGCATCCATCTAGCAAGTGACCGTATACCAAATAACAGCGGTAGAAATTGGAAGGAGTGAAAAATGGATGAAAAACTTTCGCAGTAACGGTCGGTCGTGGCCACCAGCAGAAGATCCCGAGAGATCCCCAGCCAGCGAATTCAACAAGTCCACGCAAGACAACAGCAGTGACAGTAATGAAGATTTTCGCGCATGGCAGATGCAGTCTGAGGATCAGTACGAGTCACGTGAGACAGCCAAGGGAGACCACTACAGGCATCTCCGCTTCCACAGAGGGGAAAATTCTGTATCTTGCAAACTGGCTTCAGCATCGGGGGGAAAAAATACTGAACTGTATGACACAGGGCGGAAGGCAGCAGCAGAACCACAGGAAGTGGAAGCAACAGAAAAAAACCCCACTCTGGTGATAAAGGTTAAACATTGCCTACAGGCGCCCTCTCGCGGTCACCGACTGCAACTCGCTCAGATCTTGGCAGGCGATGTGTACACTGCCCAGAGGCTAGGTGAATGTATGACCGTTGCTATATCTGACTGCAAAAATTAGTTGCTTCTGATTGTTTTGACTGCACATCAATAGGTTCTGATTGCAGCATCCATGTTGTAGGTGCAAACCTCCATAAATGCTCGGATTGGGGAGTCGGTAAGTTCCCTCCTGCATTACCCCCAGTTTCTCATTTGAATGTTACAAGATTGTGTCTGCAACACCAATAAGTTCTGACAGTAGCTTGGATGAGTTCTCTGTGTAACCTCAACAGGTTTTACTGACTTTAACATCAACACCTTGTGACACATTGTTATAAGATAGTCCGACATTCCTGGAATGGAGATATTTCCCTGTCTTTGTCTACCTCTATGTTGGCATTTTTATATTATTTGTTTACTGTTGAGTTTTATTCTAATTAAAACGTCTGCTCAGTTTCAACAGAGGATGTTTTAGGCAGACAAAATATCTGGTAACATGTGGATTCTAATCCGTGAGAGAGATATTGGGTGAGAAAGAGTTAAAAGAAACGGTTAGGACCAGGTGTCTTCAAGATATATGTTAACTGCTTTATATCATCATATCCGGCGACCAAGTATATTTGAGGGAAAGTTATATTATCTTCCTGCAAGAAAAGCCTGGAACATAAAATGTGTTGCCAACGCCCAATATAGTAAGGAGAACATCTGTCTGAAGTAAAATAACAATAAACCTAACATCAGCCTTTTTTTAATAAATACTTGATAGCACTTTTTATCTTAAATAAAACTTTAGACCAATTAGCGAGAAATAATAATAATGATGAAACTGATATCCCTTCACTGTACAGCTCTTATTGTTGTCCATGTTTGTTGTCTTAATTCCGTCTTTGTCTTGTGCATCTACATACCCGTAAGTGTTTCTGGAGTGGTTGTGGCTTTCTATATTTTTAGTTGTAAATGGACAAATGAGAACGAATTTTTCGTTGACTAACGATATCCACACTTGGGGTACGTGGCTTGTTGGCTACATCTTCAACCTCTGTGTGGTCATGTGGTTTGTGAAACATGTTTTAACAGTATTTTGTGCGCGTGCTCAAGCTCTCTTTCAACTCCCTCATGGATAACTCGATGGAAAAAAGATTATTTTTGGACCTGCAATCTGTTGGCAGGGATGAGGACATCGTCCTAACTGGATGCTGATGACTTCACATGTTGAAATGAATCTCCACCCTTCTCACTCCATTCTTCCTGACAGCATCTGGCTTTCCTCACACATGGCATTGTATCCTGTCGAGTCAAATCTCTCTACTCTGTTTTCGTGTTTGAGTTCGGTCTTTTCAAGCCTGGTAGAGTGCAATAAGCAAGTTGAATGAAATCGTGTTATATCAATGTCCTGCATGGTTACATTATTATTAGAGCCAACAACATGCTTGAAATTAAATTTACATTTTTCTTAATTCTATTTAGAGAAAGATATAAACTTTTTCATATCTGTCAGAGAGAGGAAGAAAAAAATACATGATTTTCGATTACATCAATATATGAAGAAGTAGGGAAATAGAACAGGGACAGAATAATCTCCATCAACACTAAAGCAAAGAAAAGCCTGCAATTCTGCGGCTGCTTTTGAGTCCGGAAACATGTGAAATGTATCCGCGATCCATCCCCTTCTTGGGCTGGCCTTTGCGCCGCTTCTGATGTTGTTGGTCCAAATATTTTCTCGTCGCCTTTAATTACACCGAGTCCCCCATCTGCCTCAGCAAACATCGGGACTGCAGAGGTGTGCTGAAAAGGGAGTTTACACCAGAGCGAGGGCTGCAACATCACAAACTCCACAAGTTCTATGAGACGAGGCCTGCGTCTTGTTAAGAGGGTCATTTTCTTAATGGCACTGCATCGGGGAAGAAGAGGCAAAGGGAAGAAATATTTGGTTCCTTTGCTACGAGGATTCCGTGGAAATTCCCGACATGCGTGCTTGATACCGGATGTTTGACAACCCAATCTTGTGCTGAATATTTTGCGCATGCGCTGTATCAGACACCTGACATCAGAATCGTCCAAAGCTGAGTTAGGGGTGGCGGGTGGAAGGGCAGATAATAACGCTTCAAGAGCTAATGTGGGTTCGGAGCTGTTTTAAGCAGATCGTGATTACAAGAAACCCTGTCACTTATTGATACATGGAAGCTAACTGGTCACAAAGACTAGGAATTGATGTATTACAGCTATATAGATAAATGTATTTCAGGGTTCATACAGGTCAGCTTAGGAAAATCAGTAATTCACAGAGTAACTCGTAAATAGTAGGAGTGAGTAGGAGTCAGTGAGTAAAGAGTTTGCTGTTACTAGTTTTTTCTCATTCGTCCAGTCCACTCCACTTCTGTTTCTTTTCTCAGACAAGGATTCAAAAATAAAATTTTAAGATATCTCAGCCTTCATCGGAAATTGTGGCAGTGCTTATGTACCTAATATGCTTCTATAATTTTATTAATGCATTTCGATTTAAAGTTCGTTCTTGCTAACCATTTCGTTCTAAATAATTGAATTCCAAGCATCCTCCTACATCACACGAAATTTGTCGGAACAATTTGTTTAGCACAATGGCAAGATCACCGATGTAACATTTAAACTTTGCACAATGCTACAAATCTGTCAACAGTTTATATATATGTATGTCAGTCCAGTCAGTTTGGTTGTAGACAAACTATTATTTTTAAAAAGTGAGCTGTAACGAAATATCAAAACCTCTTTTTCAATTATTCTCCATATAATTTTTTAACTTTCGTTTTATAGGTTCCATATATATATATCACGTGGGCAAGACATCCTGCAAGTTGATTGTTGAAACTGAGAAAGTTTTCTCTAGGAATGTAGACACTTCTTGTTTCTTGTAAAATGTCGTTTTGTCTGAAAAAACCCAACTCCGACATTTTCCGCGAGGTCAAATGGCAATAATACATGTAAACTATAAAAATTATTATGGAATACAAATGCCTGCAGGCACTTTGATACCAGAAAATGTTGATTGAGAACTTGATGTATATACTGGCCTAATCTCGCGAATAAAGGAGGGTGCCAAGCCCTGTCGTGGCCCTAATGTCTGGTATTTTACGCTAGCTTGAGCCTGTATGTTGTTTTCTCGCCAATCTTCGCCTCGAGCATTTCAAGAAGACGCTGGTTGCAGTTAGAACACGAAGTCCATTTCAACTTTGCCCTTTCCCCCTTAAAGAAGACGTGGAAGCTTTCATTTGGAAAATGGAACACGGTATTTCTCCACATTAAATTATTTTGTGGGCGCTAAACCAACGAAAATTGCGTGAGATAAGCCCAAGATGAATGGCTACTTTTTTCTCTGAGAATGTTCTAGTGTGTTTACAGTACAGCAGCGCCTCAGCGATGTCCATGAAGACGACAAGAGTCGGCTGCAAGGAGCCAGCGCTCGGGTCCCTCCCACGACCCCCCGAGGAGTTCTTGTCTCGTGAATAAGAGTTGGTTGTCGCGGCAAGTTAGATATTTGATTACTGAACTGCAACGTGGGCCAAAAACAAGTAGCAGATAGAACTAACACCGACAAACATGAGACTGATTCGATCGATGGCGAATGTTTGCCTAAAACTTAGAGACGCTGGAAAGTGCGAACGTTGGCCGCGCCTTGGAGCCATCTCTCGGCAAATGCGAACTGAGCCAAATTTGAACTGAAGAGAAAAAAATTAGAATGTGGAGTGAGGGGATCTGGATTTGCGTGCTTACGTCTGAGCTTTTGAGAAAAATAAAAGGGAAAGAAAAAAGAGCGAACGATGTCTTGGGTGCACGTGCTGTGCATGTACATGAAAGTCGACCCATGTGCAATGAAGAACAAAAAGAGTAATAAGTTTCAAATCCATATTCCTCCCAATGGGTCATAAAGAGAAAGCAAGTAGGATTTTATTTGCAGCGCCTACACAACTAGTGAGAATCAATGGACAAGATCAAGGGTGAATTGTCCAAAGAGGAATGAATTGCAGAGAGCCAAACTCGTTGGCGGACAGGAAGACAAACGGACGGACACAAAAACAGAGAAATCTATAGTTGTGAGAAGCTTTATTCGACAAGCATCAATTAAATGGTAAGAAACCGTTTTGAAGTGTAGGTTGGCTGGTCGGGTGTCTACACATGGACCACTTCATTGCGTCACCAGTCGTCTGAGTGTTGACTCCCCACGGTTCGGACCTCAGGCAGGATTTGTGAACGAATTTAAAAACACAACAACGAGAGTAGAGAGCGCCAGTGAGACTGACAACCCGGGTGAGGACCTTTCACAGACACTCCCCGACACACACATACCCGTATCTCACCTACAACTGTCACTAAAGTACGTCACTCTGGATGAGCTGCTCACGTCACGGTGACGACCGTTTCTTCGGTGGAGGAAGAAAAAAAAAGGTTAGATGGTTGCATGTGTTGCAGAAGACGCAACCCTTGCCACCCTATCTACCCCCCATCTACCACGTCTACGCGGGAGGTTCCTCCACCAGTAACTGCCTCTTCACCTGCATCGCTTCATTGCCTTATTGCCAGTCACTGTCACTTACGTCCCGCTAAAGCCCTGCCATTCGCAGGTACTCAAAGAAACCGCCACTTTTTTTTTTTAAAGCACACCCGTGACATGATTGAATGCGCATGTCTTGTGAGAGGGGGAGGGTCAGGGGTCTGGAGGCTGTGAGGAGGACGGGGATGGCTACTCAAGCGTTTCTCACTGAACGTGCGGCGAGTGAAAAAGATTGCAGACACGAGCGAGGTGGGGTAGAGGGGTAGTGGTGGGTGGTGTTGAGTCTTCAGCTGTTCCAGGACAAAATCAACATGTGTTAGACTCTTCAAGGCTCCAGGCTTGCAGGGTGTTCCTTACAACCGAAACGACAGTGCAGCTGTAAGGAGTCTGAAAGCGAATTGGTGATGTAACTGCAGACATGATGAGCCAGTTTTATTTTTATTTTTTTATTTCAGCTGCAAACACTGATGCACATGTGCTGCTCCTTTGTCAGCCTTTGGATAACATCTTTGATAACTATGAAATGGAAAATGAAAAATTCCACGAAGACGAAAAACAATGAATCCAGAAAAAAGATTTATTTGGATTACAGACAAACAGAAACCCTCCAAAAACAGAACTCACACGGTCCAAACTTTTTTCCAGGACTTGATAGTTTCGCCACACAAGAAGATAATCTGATCAGCAGAGAGAATTTAATTAATCATTAGTTACTGGCGGCTGTCTGCAGCATATAATGCCCTTCGGGTTGAATTTTTGCAAGATCACCAAACAAGACCTGCTCACCACCGACAAATACAGGTCTAAGTGGTGAGCCTCCTACCCAGCTGTCCCCTGCCCCTTCCTCACAACGACCAGACCTGGAGGACCAGCTGCTGCAAGCCAGGGGATGATTAACAGTGTAGAAGTATAGAAACTTCGTATTAAATACTTTATTCTTTCTCCAGTACGACAGTTAATGATCCAGTTGTTGCAAAGTTTCAGCATATAAGTCCTGTTCGAATCTTTGTGTAAATCGTTGTGTCACCTATCTCGCATACGTTCGATTATTTCCAAAACTCAAGAAACATCTCAATGTCTTGAATTCCCACACACATTGCAATAACCCTGACTTTGCCGGGGGAACTCGGCATCAGACTATACACCATCCACTATGACACCTGCAAGATATCTGAGACTGTTGAACCCCAGCGCTTGAAAGTTTTGTGGCTTCCAAGAGATGAAAAAAAAACGCAAACCCTCCGGCACTGCCGAGAATCGAACCGAGGCACTCTAAGACTAGAAACGACAACCTTAACATGCACACGATACCATCTTGTTTTATTACCAACAGTGTTCGCTCACCGCCACAAGAAAAGGTTGCCCTTTGTTTTTAAGGAATCGAAGCTTGCCTAAACATTGCTGGTATTAACGATCACCAACTTATCTGTCGCATATCTACCCAAACCTCTAAACGCTCCTCGAGGTCCAAATAGACAGTCAGAGAACAGAAAAGGTCGGAGGATTGTACAAAAGAGTCTGCACTGGTATTTTTAGACATTAAACCATAACCGCAAGACACCCCGCGTAGTCTTCTGGTGGTTTTCATCACCCTCGTCACACCCTCGAAAAACCATTAATAATAAAATATATCAATACGAAACTGAAGATGTGCTAGATATTTAATATTGGAAAAATATTAACACTGACACTTGGATTTATCTCTTTATTTGCTCAAATACTGTACTCAAGTACGAGAAAGCCATAAAAAAGAGGTAACTCACAGGAATAAATCAAATGTAAAGAAATATTAATCGAGTGACCTCATGCACTAGACGAACCATTAAATTCTAAAATTTGAAATTATCTTGTCTTCCACAACAAGAGACGATAAAGGAGAGTAGAGGGGGGAAAAAGAGTTCAGGAAGTATGCATTCACACCAGTGTGAAGGGCAACCGGTTGCCTGGACACAGCATCAACTCTGCTGCTGCTGCTGCTGCTGCGACTGCCTCCACCGTCCATAAACAAGCGCCATTTGTATGCAGCTGCAGGACGAGGCAGAACTCTCCACGTCTGGACACAGTCCGTAAACCACTCACACGCTGCAGATGGCGGGACCCACTCTTGGAAAAGAAGTCGCGCTTGTCGAAAAATTGATGAGTGTTCGCTGTTGAACTTAGTGAACTACCTTTAGGCCGGCCGACAGCCCTCGTGTGCTGTCTTGTGGAAGTTCAAAGCCTCGTGTAATCTTCAAAATTGACGCAGTTTTTCTCTATTTGTTCTTCTGTCCTTCTCTTCCCTCCCTCTCTCTCTCTCTGTTCCAACGTGTGCTTGGCCTTTCGCAGCCTCATAAGGCCACCTGTCACCATTGCGTGTTCTGAAGCTTGAGAGCTGCAGGCAAGTCGGCATCCTCTGTCGCCATTGCTAGTGAAGAGGAAAGCAGGATGAAGCAGCAAGCAGCCAACAGTCTTTACGAGGGGAAGCCTGCTGCAGCAGAGAAGCTTGTCAGGTCATGTTAATAAAATCCTCTGTCACTCCTCTTCTCACCTCTGTCTTCCCTTCTTCCTCCTCTTCCGTTTTCTCTTTCTTCACAGATTTCTCTCTTAGAGATGCTCTTCTTTCTCTCTGTCTCTCTCTCTCTCTCTACCTTCCTCTCCTTGTCTCTCTTTTATTCTCCAAGTATATTTGAATCTTCGGGGTAGACATATTCTGGTTGTGTAGGTTGCTAGGGGACGACGACAAGAAATGTACCCGGATGAAATTTTTAAAATTAAGAAAAAAAGGATTGAGAAAAAGAAAAAAAGGAGGAAGAAAGAAAATGACATAAAGAAAGAAAGACAAATCTGCATGCGAGGCATGGAGGTGCTCGCAGCTTTCTGTCCGTACTTGAGAATATTGCATGCACCCAACAGCACTCCACAACTCCAGGCTCTTCGCCCGGCTGTCGGCGGCAAGTCGTCTTGTTTTGCTGCTGTTGTGATTTAATACATGTCTGCTCCAGTCTCTAAACTCTCTCATCTTTGAGGAAGCCACGTTGACCAAAAAAAAAAAAAAATTCCGGACATTCGAATCCTCTGGTTTTTGCGGTTGTGCACGAAAGAAAAATCCATTTCTTTGTCCACAGTCTAGTTTTTGTATGGCTATGGATTATGGTGGTTTTTTTAATTATTCATTGAAGAACATTGTGAAGAAGTTAAGTGTTAAGGCTAAATAATACACTTGATACAAGTGACAGATAATTTTGTGATTATGTTGTAGGTATGGAGAAAAATAAAAGAATAATTGTTAAGGCAAACGATTTCAGATTGTAGAATGGAAGATTTTCTTTAAGTCATTAATTCCCTTGTGAACTATTGACTTCAAACAATATTTGGTCATTATATGTAAACACAGCAGCGCTCAGATTTAAGCAGTAAATTGACATTGTCCAGTGATTAAAGCAGTTTGAAGACAGAGTTCGTATGTTCTCTTAAAAATGTCGTCTGTTGACTGCAGAACACAAGCGTCTGTGAGGTTTGGTCTAAACAACTGTGTTCACTGCAGTCCAGACAATTGTGTTCACTGCAGTCCAGACAATTGTGTTCACTGCAGTCCAGACAATTGTGTTCACTGCAGTCCAGACAAGTGTGTCCACTGCAGTCCAGACAAGTGTGTCCACTGCAGTCCAGACAAGTGTGTCCTACAGCAGTCCAGACAACTGTTAATCAGTCCTGACAAATGTGAGGACTGTATTCTAGACTTTGGTGAGCATTCCAGTCCAGAAAACTGTCAATACTTGCCAATAAAAGACAGTCAAAACTACGGCAAAACACAAAATAAACCCACAATTCATCACGGAAAATAAGTTGCATGCTTTGCATATTTCTGTTTTTGTGTTTTTTAAACGCTGGATGTTGAATTTAATGCGAAACTTTTACATTCAAATACAAAACTGAGTTGAGGCAACAACCACGCTCATCGTGCTGTTCTTAGAAATGTCTGTAGCTGGCTAGTGAACGCCCCAGGGATGTGAAACCCTGTCTTTCTTTTTTTTTTTTTTTTCAATGTGCTGAGGGAGAGGAAGACGCCGAAGATGTCGGAGCCCCCGTCACGCCGGCGGTATTATCAACGTCGCAGAACTGCAGCGCCCTCTGTGGTGCCAACAGATTCTGACGGCTCGCAGCGCCAGCAAGGCACTGGTGAAACATGGCCGCCACCTCGCCGTCTTGCGCCGTGACGTACAGCAAGGACCGCGCCACCTGGTGAGCTATTGCGGGAAGAATGTAGTTGGAGACTGCATGTTGAGAGGGTTCTCCGCCAATCTCGAAAACATATTTTTGTGTCAGTGTGCGCGCAGGTGTAGGTGTGTTGTTGGGTTGTTCTTCGTTTGCAATAAACGTTCGTTAAATGCGTTAATACTTTGGACGATTTGCAAAGTCTCACAGACACGGAAACACACACACACGCAGGCACGAACACTGCTTTCTGAACACGTGAAAGAGGTAGTGAGATTTATCGAGGAAGAAGGGGAGGTAAAATGGAGTCACAAAGTCACAAAGGGTGTAAAACGAAAAGGACAGGGAGCTCTGAATTACGTGCCCCTGACTTTACCGTAGAAGGAACAGCAAACGAATGAACTTGAACTTGCATGTGGAAGTACATCGTCATCAAATGTCTATCAATACGAACTGACTGCTGTCAACAGTGGGACGCACTGTATGTTGTCCAGCTGGGAGGCATTCAGCTGGGAGAGACTGTCCTAGTGTGACGTACTCCCGTGACTGCTAGGAGCATTATGGAGTGAGGAACTTCACTAACTGGCTATTTTCTCTGTGTGTACCCTCTGCTAGCAGCTCCTCCCGACAACTGCGGTGAATACTACTCCGCTAACCGCACGAGGTTGTCCAGCGTATGCGTATGCGTATGAAGACACACTCCCACCTGCGCTTCTCACGTGCAGACATGCGCTACGGCATGTGGCGGTGACACTAACTGACAGACTGATTAGAGAGCACAAATTATCGTGGTTTTTTATTTTCCTCCACCATCTGCAACATTCATTCATTCCAACACCTCATTGCCTGCAGTGCCTTTTCAAGGTTGGAAAATCTGTCTGGCTCTGTCAGCCTTTCTATCTCTCTCTCTCACACACACACAGACCCTGCGCCCCGTATTTCAAGGACTTCCAAGCCGCTGTATCTTTCGCAATTTCCACCTGGTCGATTTTTCAAGCGAGGACAATGGCTGCTACAAGGAGATTCCGCTTCCACCGAAGCTTCTAGTCAGTTCAAAACCACCCGATCCAGACACTTCGATCCAGACATTGGGTGTCTGCTTTCTTTTGACAGCCAACACAAAAGTTGCAGTCAGAAGTGGGCCCCATGTGTAGGTAAAGAAACATCGCAGCGAAAGTTAACAGAATATTAAATATCTCTTTCAGACAAACATAACGATATTTGGTAAGGTCAGAGGTCAAGTCTCGCCTCTAGTGGAGCACAAGCCAATTAGATGTCACTGCTTGTTGAAGATGAACTTTGTGGTGAAACTAGTGGAGTTTCTCTACAGATGGTGCTTTAAATGTCCAAAATGCATCATTCTTTTTAATTAGGTGTCAGAAAGAGCGATGAGCAGATGATAGAGTCTTCAATGAAAGAAAATAATTAGAAATGATGGGAAAAGAAGTAGACAGGTCGTCCTGGAATCAATTTAATATTACTGCAAATAAAGAGGCATAAATCGCCCACTTATTTAAGCCTCGAACTTTAAGAAGAAATATTCAGCAGATGGTGTCATGGACCCAAGACTTTTATGAAATACTTATCAACAAAAATGGCAACTTAAATCCGACCATCTTCAGTTCTAAAGAAGCGTCCTTGTTCACAGAGAGTACTTCCGGTTGATCCACTGTTGCAGTAACACCTGCAATACAGGGCATCACTAACACAACTTTCCAGAGACCTGGGGTTGCCCCTAACCAGGATGAAAAGGAATGTTTGTGTCAGCAGGCTCCCAGGTTACCGTGTAATTGCTGACCTTATGCATGTGAAACGTCCCGCGTGCGATACGTCACATCCGTCAAACCTTATCTACGTGCAACCCGAGTCCAGACCAGCTGGTCACGTAACACGTACAGGGTTCAACGTTGTCAGTGCCGGGGTGCACACACATATGTCATTCTCCGCCTTACCCAGGTCTCACAGTGCTTCTTCTTCTTCTTCTTTTGCAAGTAGGAGCCAAAAAGCTATCTCACAACAAGCACAGACATGTTCCACTCTCTCCACAGCTACATGAAAGAAATACCGCATGATACTTATGAATCATAAGTGCTATAAATATCTAAATATTGTAGAAAAAATGTAGGCAAGCAGTGTAGACTGAGTGCACTTCACAGAAAATTGCCTGCAAAACACATCACCACAATATCAGTATATTAGCAAATTTTTTATTAATTTGTAGTCTGACATAAAACACAACTCTTTCCATTAAAAACACTCCCTCGTAATATTTTTTTTTTCATATTTTTATCTTCTTCCATTTTCAAACACTGAAGCCATTTCTTCAACTTTTTTAACTTTTTTTTTTTTTTTGCTTTTGTTTGTTTTCACTCTGGTAACCTCTATCTCACGGACAGCAAGCATATCTTAATGAAATGCCAGATGAGTCATTTATTGTTAAAGGTTTTTTTTGGGAGGAGGAAGGGTATTTATTTTTGCCTCAGAAGATAATGGCTGCGATGACAGGTGTATGTTCTCGATCCAAGCTGCAACTTTTTGATCAATGCGAGGAGTACGATGCTGTCAAAGCTGAGAGAAACCTTAAAGGTTACATGAGCCAAAAAATCAACTCTCTGACGTGAAGACGGGAAAAGTAGGGGAAAATGATATAACATTTGCCTAGAACCGCAACGATTATAAATACAATCAAGTGAAAATAGTATTCGAGGATTAACTGTCAAAAACGGGTCTACGGTAAGTACGATCCAGGTTCAAAAAAAAAAAAAATTCCAACGAGGAACTGAATCGCTGTCATTCCTACAGCAATTTGTTTTTTCTTTTTCCTATCCTTTCCCTCGTTTTTGTTCATTGAACTTGTGGTCTTATTTCTCTACTATTAATAATTGAATGTGCATCAAACAGTGAATAAGCATGAAGTTGCGTGCAACCCGTTCTCTGATACAAGTTAATGCACCCTGGGTATGCATGATTTAGGTAAATCTTAGGTATAGAGATGTTTAAAAAGAAAGTATAGCTACCCGTGTAATCATTGTCCTATCTCGAAATATACATATTTTTTTGCTAATGAAACCGTTGTTGCTTAAATGAAACGTACAGAGACCATTTACATCAATCGCTACCAATCAGAAAAGATAGAATTAATATTTTAAACCTTGTCCTAGACCCGATGAACCGCTCCACTGGACTGGCCATGCTTGTGCTCGACTACATGCAGTTGTTTCAGCTGATCCCAGAGGCAAGGGATGTGAGCGAGCACCCGGCCCTCCTCTCCATCCTCCCCGCGACATGCTCCATCTCTGTCTCCCAGCGCCAGACATAACAACATATAGCCATGGCAATTACAGTGCTGCCACCTCGCGCGTGTCAGACGGCGGTAGCTAGAGACGCTCCGCAAACAGCCAATCAAATTCGCGACACTCCCCGCGTCCATGTTGACCGTCCGCAAGGATCTCTCTGGTCTGACATGTCTTCTGGCTCTCGTATGAGACATGTTTGCTGTGCGTAGAGGAAGCTGGGGGAGAGACAGAGCCCCACTGACAGATTGGGAGCCGTGGGGCTGTGACAATGTAGACTCTACACCGGACATTCAAACACCATGTGGTGGTCATGGTAACGGTCAAAGTTACAACAATCTTTAAAGACCTTTGTGAAAATTGTACACCGACAGAGCTACAAACTAACGATAATATTAAGAATAAATAATAGATGAAAAAAAAAAAAAGCTACATAATAATCACAAACACTTCTTTACTCATCAGAGAACATAGAAGGACATGGTCACTGATGTATAGATAGGTAAGATTATGTGAATGAGCAGGTAAGCAGACACTCCTACCCATAATTGTCAAATAATAGCCACAGCAAGTCACTTCCCTGACAGCGAAATGAAGATTATATAGTCGTAGGACTTCGAGAAGATTCATGGAAGCAATAACTTCAAAGGATGGGAAGCTATCGGAAAGAAAAGATTGATCACTCATAAGAAACTTCAGTAGGAGCTGAGGTCCTTACTCCCGGGAGTAAAGGTATCATGAGATAAGCAGTTTTTTTTCTAAACCTCGGGATCACCATGGAAATAGCCGTGACCTTATAGAGCCGGTCGCTGAAAGGTATCGAATCTGTTTTTCGCGTGCCAGACCTTGCCAGACCCAAATTTCCTTCCTGAACACAGTGACTTGTTATGGAAGAGTTGATGAGACTGGGCAATATTTACAATACTGGAGATGGGTGTGGGGGCGTGACTGGGGGAACAATTATATTTCACAACACCCAACATTTCTTTTATTTCTGAAAACATATTTTGAAAGGATATTTTAAAATGTTTTATTTAAGTGAGCACTTCAGCAGTGCGTCCTGCCAGTTCTCCAAAGGTCAGGATCTGGTCCTCAGATCATGATCTGGTTTTTTTTTCCAGTGTGTCGATATTAACCGACTTTCTCGTCTCTCTTGAGAGCTGAGGTACATTGCTGCGTTCTTTCATGAAGCAAAAAAGCACCCACAGTCATCCCACCTGTTGACTGAAACGAAAAAAATAGCTTCTGGTCTTTAGTTCAGGCCGAACAATTGGGTCTCCAGAATGTTTTCTCGTCCTGAGCAGCTAATCTTTCAGTCTCCTTCCAGTTATTCCGTCCTGCTAGCTTCTTCACCGGCTTATTTAAACAGTGTCTTCACTGACTCATTTGGCTGGCGAATAAGCAAGTAGATCCCATGTTTAATTTACAGCTTGCAGATGATGGTGTAGCTGTACGTGTTTGCAGACGATCTTTTGAGATATCTTCAGGTCCATTCCACTTCATCCCTCTGTACACCCTCAACACCGAGAAATTCGGTCTCGTGAGGGAAAAATAAAAAGTAAGTTGCACTTTGTTCATCAGAAAAAAATTACATAGGAAGATAAAAATATATCAAAACAGACAATTATGCAAATAGGCAGGCAGGCCTTTGGAAGGTAAGACAAAAGAACAAACATCAAACTTAGTTGACGACAGTTAAAATGCATTGGAGTTTATGCCACAGTGTATCACATCTCCAAGACTTTTTTCTTGACAGAAAGATAGTGAGAATATGACAGACTATATTTTCTATCCACTTTTAAAGCTTCACCAAAAGAGATTCTCGTGTTAGCAGTGGCAGGTTCGGATGACCAAAGAAGTCGTTAAGTGCGAAACGTCTGATAAAGTCGAAGTTGAAAGTGAGTTCGCCGCCTGCCTCCACAAACACACCTTGGCCACCCCCTTGCAAGACATATCTTCATGCAATCGCTGTGTTTTGGATATATGCGCCGAAAATACACAGGCATGCGTCTACAATACTCCTCCCCATTCTCACTTCCTCCGCATCACTATCCTCCATCCTTCCCTTTCCGCTGGCGCATGCGTACTCGAGAGTTGCCTGGCGAGTGTTGACCAAGGTTTACGAAGGACATACATAGGTAGATGTGTTCACTGGAGGATAGCGTGTGCAATAACAATCATTTTTTTAAAGTAACCCAGGATGATATCTTAATACGCAGTTTTCTATTCAGACTTTTTCCCAAGACTTGCAGGTTTGCGTATTTGAGTGATACGTTTATATACACGACCCTCCTGCTGCTTATCTCCAGTTTTCTCGCCTCGCCATTAACCCCGATCTATCATTCGAGCTTCCAGCTGGCTTTCTTGATACTCCATCAGCTTGGGGTCAGTCGGGCAGGTAGGGGAGTAGGGAAACATTGTTAACGGGATCAGGTACACTTCGCCGAACGATGGAAGGTGAAGTGTTGTCTCACCATTTGCTCCGGCAAACACACCTTCGGCGGCAGGTAACTAGGGGCCAGAGCAACAGGATTTTCAGTCTGGCATGTAACTAGGGGACAGAACAATCGAATCTTGGTCTGGTGTGTAACTAGGGGACTAGAACAACATCATTCTTGCCGCCAGTAAGGTGGCACGGTAATAACACCTGTCACATGACCAAGCAATTTGCGTGGTCATCAAAATACAGGTAAATCAACAACAGGTAGTAGGTCATAGAACCAGGTGACCCTGTACACACATTCTGTCGTTCAGCGATAAAATTTGCACAAGGTAAATGTTCTTTGGTGCAAACCAGCCAGACTTTCGAATTGTTTCCACATTTTTACGATTGCGTATTACTCTTTCCTTTTTCGCTTCTCTAGGTTCATTAAAGCTCACTCCACATTAATCTTTATTATAGTGTCCACCATGTTCGAAGAATATAAAAGCCAGACTTGTATTTGTTCTTAAAACTCATTTGTACTTGCAAGCGAAAGGTCTTGCTCTCTCTCTCTGTCTCACTTTCTCTCCGCTATCCCTCCCCTTCCAAGCTTTGCTTTCAGTCAACAGTTATCTCTCAAGTAAAGATGCTCTCAAGCCATACCTGCGGCTTCTTGTTGCTCGCATCTTGACTCGTCTGGGTCTGTCCTTGATATAGTTTACCTCTAATTCTCAGTTCAACCTCGGAGATAAGCAGCCACGCAACAGGTGCAGCCACCGAGGCAGACGTGGACCCAAAGGACGGGAGACCACACACGTGCCTGAGTGTTTACCGGGTGCGCACAGCATCCACCGATGTTTACAGCTCGACTTTCTCGGGGTATGTTGGTGGGGAGGGGAGCGGTAGTGATCGTAGTAGCAGAATTTTATTCTCACCTGCCTGACCTCCCAATCATAATACTCAGGAAAAACACTGAGATGGGCCAAGACGAAAGCAAGAACTGACACCTGCTCGACTGTAAACCTCGTTGCTCGAAGCTTGGAGCAAGCTTAGCTTACGGAGCAAAGATTTTAAGATCACACACACAATCCTTCCATCCCAATTAATTAGCATAGAAAAGTAATGCCCACAAGTAGGGATGATGAACTCTATGAGGTCTGATGTCGCTACAGCAGGACAACCAGATCCTGGCAAGCTTCAGTGATTGATGGCCTCGACTCTCTGACTCAAGGAAGGACAATCCGGCTTAACCGACCTTGGAAAGAACACATGATTTAAAGGAAAACTTCCTGTTTTGGAACCTTGTTGCACAATGGACCACCACCGCCACTTCTCACCATCCCCCATAAACATGCATGACCTACATGACAGGAAATCAACTTCACCGGCACTCCCAGGAAAAGGACAAGGCTGTCACGAAGCCTCGCATTGAGAAACTGATATCGAGCCGCCATTTAAAAAATTTGAGTCACAAGATCACTATATTTTTTTTAAAGTGAGAATCGCAGGTCACAGCAATGTATGCTACACAGATCGAACACCGCCTGTTGTGCCAATCAAGTTGTGAGAGGATGTCAGGAGCTGAGGACAGGGAAGTCCTCCTAGGTTACAACCATCAAGACGTCTTTGAGGAAGGGCAAGACAGACATTCCTGCGATTTTACCCCAACAAGTTTTTATTAAAACTAAGATGATTGCCAATGGGATGGCACTAACCCTGAGGTAAATATTGATCTCTTTCGATTTTCGGTCATTTAGTCCTTGTTATTGTAAGTAGTATCCTGTCAGAAGCCTGAGCGTCAACCCAGTAATGTATCAGGTGTAGTAGAGACTCTGGAGTCCCCAACCTTCCCTACGCACCACCCCTACAGACATACACTTCATCTTTGTCTTGCAACTGGTCCATAACTTAGGCTCCAGAGAAAAAGTTTCTACAAACCCTGAATTTGTAATTCTGGGTCCTGTTTGGAAAGCACGATCATCAGAAATCCTTTTTTGGCAATAGCGCGAGGTTTAGGACTCAACTTACGAATCACATCAGAAACAGTTACTACATTCTAAGCCCCAGTCGGCTTTTGGCAGAAGACTTTCCCAACTTTCTATCCTGTGCTTGGGGACATTAATTCTATACGAGCCTTTGAAGCATCCCCAGTCTCGGAGGGTCTGGATGAACTGGGTAGTCGGCCTTCTGTTGAAAAAAAAACAACCCCATGAGCCAGCGCTCTGGACAAGAATGTTAAAATATATTGATACCAGCGGAATTCCGACGTTTGATATCCTAATGGCCATCATAAACACAAACACACAAAAGCGGAAAGCAAAGACGAAAATCACTCGATGCTATCAACAAATGCATGATGTAGAAACTCTGGAGTTCAACTAGTAACTGTTGTGAATGTGTGGATGAACGACAAGTTCTGATGCACAAACTGTTTGGTAATTCCCATCTAAAATTTCTCCAATCTTCCATCACTTTTTGTTTAAATCATTCCAGCAAACGAGGCTTGTTTCTGGCACCTTTTGTTGTAATTATACCTGAGGCATTGTGGTATCGAACCATGGCACACAATTACTTTTTTGTGAGGGAGCTGGGAACATGCCTTGGAGGCAAAAGGGTTAAGGATTCTCGAGGACGGCGATTTCTCGGGAGGGGTAGTGGGAGGGCTAGGGTCACTGGTGCCACAAGATACATGGAGAAAAGGCGGGACCTCGACACAAGCGGTCCAGTAACAACGCTGTGGGAGCGAAGATTATGTCCGGAGTCCGTGTTTGCAGAGCACGACTTGCGGTCCAAAGTATTCGCTGAGGGCAACGAGAAAATATGGCGCGGCGCGCGCAAAGTTCGTGACATCTCGAGCAGTCACGCGTCTCCTGCGCGGCGGGACGAGATATTCGATGCCCACTGACTCGGTGCTAATCTGGAAAATGACTTCAGAGAATCGGTGATGGACTGCTTCCATGATGACCTGCCTCCTCCCTCCCACTTGCCCATAATCCTGCTGCTAAACGACCCATCCATCCCCTCGACCCGGCGCTGCGCTCGAGGAATCCTTACGCACAAGCAGTAAGAGGAACTCATCTGAACTAAGAGTGGGCGTCAACATTATATGAAGGGCGAGTTGATTGAAATTCGTGGGTAGGCGAAAGAAATCAATTTTCTTTGACGTTAAAGTCAGATTCGAACTTGTCCATCTCAATCTGTCTTTTGCTGTTTGCAATCCTGAACCCCTTCCACACCCACATCCTGATACTGGTGTAATGAATGTAGGTACATGTTTTCTGACAACCTAGGGGCTGAGTAGAGTGTTAACCCTTCTTGTTTACGAAGTATAAGTGTTAATACTACATTTTCAAGAAAACATCTTGATATAGAAGTGTAAACAGGGGTTGTTTGGAATACATCTTGGTGGGGATGGGGATTTCAGGTTCTTTACAAAACAGAATGAAGTGGATGTGTTAATTCTAGGTGTCTCGTGAATAATTAAGTGGATGAGATGATAGCAGGAACCTGTAAACCAAGTTGTTCTCTGCTCCTGATTTCTTATCACACGACACTCCAAGTGTAAGAGGCTGGTGTAACTGATGCACTCCGTAACCCGAGCTTTATCGCCTCTCTTTCTCTTTATTCATTCTTTTCTTCTTTCTTTTTTTTTTCGTTATCATTTTTTTCATCTTTCCTTACTTGATTCTTTTCTTTCTTTCGTCTTACCTTCCTTCATTTCATTCCTTCTTTTTCAAGATCTTAAGCATTACTCCCTTCGGCAGTTAATTCAAGGAAGAAGACGTATATCCGCTCGGTAATATAACCAGAAACGGTTGCTCGATTCTCCCTCATCTCTCTAATCTTCTCTCTATTTCTCTACCATTCCCTTTCCCT
Source organism: Pomacea canaliculata (assembly GCF_003073045.1). Lineage (NCBI taxonomy): Eukaryota > Metazoa > Mollusca > Gastropoda > Architaenioglossa > Ampullariidae > Pomacea > Pomacea canaliculata. The sequence goes on along the minus strand of NC_037602.1, from coordinate 6,208,755 downwards.
GCAATCGTCTTCGTGAAATTGCACAATCATCAGTTCTATGACTACATTTACGCTGAGTTTTCTGCTGGCTGAGAACACGAAGAGGATAAGCAGAATATTTATTGGCAACAGTTATTGATGCCAAATGACAGATCCGCCGAAAAAAGAAACATTAACAGAGAAATATAAAAAAAAACATCTGACGAACAGAGAGCAATGCGGTCAAGTTGGACGGTGGCTGAATGCATGGGGAAGGAAAAAGTAATATTTGTGGAATAAGACTGGCATGCGACACGCTAAGAGAGAGAGAAACGGAAAGAGACAAGGATGAGGGGAGTGAGAGAAAAAGAATGAAAGAGATAGAAAGATAAACGGAAGAGGAGAGAAAGAGAGTGGTTTGCGGTCTGTTAATCGCAAGGAATGATTACATCCTCCACTTAAATGACAATAAATCCAGTTCTCCCAGTTATTTAAAGATGCGGTGTCTGTAATGGGCCTGATCTTGTCCCAGGTGAAATATTTCATTTCTTCGCTCAGGAGAAAAAAACATTGTTTCTTCTTTTCTGTTTCTTTTGTTTATTTTTCTTCTCAACCCTTTGATCTGATACATATTTGGAGAAAAATAAGTAGGATACCATCCAGCAGCCTAGTGGTTAGAGGAAAGGAGTAGGAACAGAAGACGTATTCACAAGCCCGTTAGAAACTCGCAGCATCTTCTTCCACTTGATCCAGGTGTGGAGTGGATACCTGAGCGCGCCAAGGGTTGGGGAAGGTAGAGCAGCGGAGGGTCAGGAGATGAGCACCGCCCTCAGTCAGGGTTCTAACACCTCCCTGGCAAGGCCACTCGGCGGTTTCGTCAAACTGAACGTCAGGCCGCACGCGCTGTTAACGCCGACGCACGTCAGCAGTAAAATCACGTGGCACCCACGTGACATGCCAAGTGTTTCTAACCGTGTGATGCTGTGATCGTCTCTAAGAGCGCATATATGAAACCGTTGTCGTATCATCTCATCGGAGGGACATATGGCCAAAAAAAAAAATAAATAAATAAAACAAGAGGAGACGAAAAAAATGAAGGAATAAAGGAACCCCTCAAAGGATAGGAAGAAATTAGTTTGTTGATTATTTCTTGAGTCCCTCGTTTTGTGATGCACTAAAGGGAAATTTAAGCCATTTCTCAGTTTCTACTGAACTGCCGGTCTGATTTCAAAAGCTGGTTTTTCTGAGTAATACAATCTTCTCTCCAAAGCCTTATCTCTTTGATTCTTTGATGCATGTTTGCGGGCGTACAAGTGTGTGTGTGAGTGTGTGAGTAATATGAGCATTATCGTTTTGTACATGTGTGGTTGTGTGAGTGCCTTTGCGTGAGAAGCCCGTAAATGCCTGAGAGCTAAAAAGTTCCTAATTTTTCTTTTTTTGCTCTTCTCTTCCTGCTAAACAAACGGTTCCGCCAAGCTGGCGGTTCCTGGAGCTGCCGTTGAGTTAAGTGGTCTGAATTTAAGGACTTTGAAAAGTCAGCGGGAACGCCTCTCAAACTAATTGAAAATTAACTCCCTGCGGGTAGTTGTAGAAGAACAGGCACGTTAGTCTTCTCTCCTCATTCCTGCTCCTGTCTTTCATATGCCAATAGCCAAAGAAAAAAAAAAACCACATTCACAACCTTCCCTACATCTCTCTCCCCTCCTCCCCACCCCGTACTTGTGGAAATCTGTAGGCGGTGCAAATTCAATGCCTGCTTCAATCTGTCTTGTACACATTAACCCTCCCTTACCCGATCATTACCGCAGCACACGCAACAATCCCCCTCCGGCCGTCCCGTTGGGCCCCCCATTTATCACACGTATCTGTATTTCGGCCAGTGTGATGGGGATAAAGCACACGAGAGACTATGGAAAACGAGATGTCTGGAAGTATGTCGGAGTCTCCTTGCTGCCAGACGTCAGGAATACTGAAGGAGGAGGAATGGGTGGATCGGAGGGTCTAGCCAAACACCTTACTACACAACTCCCCGCCCCCGCAACTTCTTGTCTTTTGATGCCCCCAGCTTCCCCATCCAATTACATAGTCTTCTTCAGTGGACGGCCTTTCACCAAAACCTGAAAATTTTCTCTTTTTTTTTATTTTTATTTTCATTTTATTTATTTTTTTTTAATTTTTTGTTCTGTCAGAAATGTTCCTCTTTTTCACCCTATATTCTCTACAACATCCTGTCCAACTGCTGACGGAACAGTCCTAAAATAAGTACACAAAATATTTTTGAACAATCAACAAACAAAAACAAATTATTCGCAATCTTGGTTAGCAGGAACTTCAGGTCATTGTCTGTGCTAAGCGGTCACGTGGGGCCTGGCAGACCGGGTGGTTCCAGCTCATCTGGTCACGTGACCGGAGCTGGGGTTTCCAGCGTGCTGTCTGACCGTTTGTTACTCGCACAGATTGAAATCCGCACATCTCGGGTTTCAAGTCCCTTGTTTTCCAGCTTCGTGCTGCAATATTTTTTTCCATTTGCTTCCCGAGCTCTGAGGTTTATCAGCATAATCTCCCCCTCGGTACTTGTGCCACAAGCTGGCGCTCGGAACTCGAAAGGAGCAACTACCAAGCAAGTCAATAAAGACAAATTAAGGAGACTGATTAATGGGGTGAACAACACCAAGTCATTCTCTTTCCCACCCCTTCTGTCTTTCTCTCTTTTTTTTGCATTCACACACACACACCTCTCTCTCTTAAACACACACACACGAATTCTTTCTGTATCTTGTTGTCCCCTTATTACCTGAAATATTAATAACAATTACAAAATCGTACACAAGCACGCAAGCTCTGTCTGTTTCTCTCTCTCTCTCTCTCTTTCACTGAATATTTTAATTCTTTTTCTTATATTCTTTCTGCCGTCTTTGTTGTCGTGTATGTATTTCAGCGACATATGTTTCCAAAAGCTTTAGAGCCACATGGGAAGAAAGAAAACTCAAAAGATGCGAAGAGAGAGAGAGAGAGAGGGAGGGATCCCATCAAGTTCAAAACAAGAACACGGAGGAGCAATAACTACCAGAAGTCGAAAGGTTTGAAACTCTTTTGTCAATAAAGCAGGAAAGTCGAACAACATGGCGGTTCATGCTGCGCAGTTCACGAGGCCCCGGGAGCTGGCGGTAAACAACGGGCAGAGACCCAAGACCGAGAGATGGTAGGTGAGACTGCAGCCGAGAAAAAAGCTGATGAGACTTCTGATGACATGGTGATGGAGCGTGAAGATTGACCACACGACAGAAAGTGGTCTACATCTGCTCCAAAATTGGCCAAACGCGGCAAGCGGCGCGGTGTCTGCGCGGCAGGCAGTAGTGAGATGCGAAACAATGGCTGAGTGAGAGACAGTGATAATGGGGCGAGAGAAAAAAAAAGAAAACAAGATAAAAAGTGAGGGAAACCTTCTGAAGACTGCATTGGCTGATTAGCATGCATTTGTTACATAAATACACAGCTCGCTCTCACTTTGTAACCTCGCATCACTACTGTGTTGATGCACAAAGCCAAAAAAATAGAGAGAGAAACGGGAGGAAGGAGAGAGAGAAAAAAGAGAGAAATTCTATCTCCCTACTTTTTCTTCCAGCTGTATGTCCAAAACACTGCACACTGTTTAACAAGGCGTGAACGCACAACGAGCGGCCATCTCGCGGAACTAAGCGGAAAATAAATGACTTCCTGCCAAAGACAAGGGCAGTAATCACTGCCGGAGAAGTGGCGTCCAGTTCCGATTATGAAAAGGAATCAGTCGATGAGCCGAAGCAGCGATAAAGTACAGCAGATCACAGAGTAGATGATTTTGTAAAGGCGAGCGAGGGAAGACTCTCTTTCAGAAATGATCCCATAGTTAGAAGGAAGGAAAGAAGAAAAAAAAAACAGCGAGGGATGGAGAACAGCAATGGCGCGTGAGCGTGCTGAGCAATGTTGTCACGATGTTTGCTTGGTTTGTGTGCTTTGCATACGAGACTGGTTCCCGGTGTTAGGTGCGCGCAACCCTGTGCAAGCACGGGCCTTAAAAGCGATTAAAACGACAAAAGGACAGATTGTGTAGCAAGAAAGTGGACGAGTAACAAGCCATGTTACTCTTGCAATTCTGCCTTCCCGTTGCCCGCTTGGATTTCTTGTCACGAAGAATAAAATAATAATAAAAAAAAAAATACAGATGATTTCGTGTTGTCAGATGGCGTCGAGCAATGAAGTTTTGTTGCAAGGAAATTAGAGCGGCGAGTTCTGGTTGGCTTTGATCTTTCGAAACTGTTCATATCAGGTGTCCAGGATGCAAACAAGTTTGATATTAAAACCGAATACAATTCGATAACCGTTTGCCGTGCCTCTGCCATCTTGTATTTGCGCTGAAAGGAGTTTTAAGCTGAACTCTGAACCCAGAGTCGTCTCACTTTTTTTAACTTTTAATTTAATTAAGCGTTTTACGGGGAAAAAACTGTTCTGCATACGACAAGATTCAAACCAAAACATACATTAAAAATAGTTAGTCAGGAACTAGTAAGAAAAATTAACGATTTAATAAAAGCTACTCAGAGGATGTGGTCTAATCTGGATTGTACTGGCGATGAGGATGATTGATACATATATCAACAATGATTGTGTAAAGTAAAGGTCACCTCCTAACCTTTCAGGTATTTCAGAACTGAGGTATTAATGACTCATTTGTTTCCATACCACTTTAATATCTCATCTCCCCTCCCAACCCTTTATGGAATTAGGTTCCCACTCCCGACGGCTGAGTCGACTGGGGGAAGTTTTACTGAGCGACACGGGTATCGAACCCAAGGCCTCTGGCTTCATACTTCAGTGCTTCAGCCATTACGCTATCCGTTTCCCCACCCTCGTGATAGTGTTCCTGGTTGCTGCTGGAAACGATGAAAGCAAAAATAAAACTTTTTAAAACTACACTTGAAGACATTTTACTATAAATCAGCTCAAAGATGTAAAATAGACCGACTGTTAGAAGTCTTTCAACAAGTCTTCGTGGAGGAAAAAAACCAGCCCAACCGCTAGATGAACAGGCTTGAAGGGTGGGCGGGCGAGGTAAGTGGAAATAGATCTTAGAAACCTAGCTTTCTGCAAATTGACAGAAAGCCAGATAAAAGTGGAAAGTGAGTTCTCTAATGCAGCAACTGCTTGACTTAAAGGTACACTTCTGCAGAAAAGGTTGGCAGTTAAAGGTAAGGAATACGACACACAGGTGTTTCTGATTCTGAAGTCCAGGACATTTATTGGTCAGGCACGTGGCCCACATTTGCACTCGCTAGTATTTCTTTCATGACTAGCACCTGGCCAATCCCCACCCCCTAGTCCCTGGCTACTTTAAACCCATGTCGCCGCAAGTTCAATAAAGGATAAGATGTATTTGATGGCGCCCGTCGCCCGTGCAGAAGAAAGAAGGACCGGTCGATGACTTGGAGAACATTGAAGACGACTTTAAATGGAGTCTAAGTTCTCGGTATTTGTTCGCGATTCTATGTCTGTATGTGCATTGCATTCTGTGGAAATTATTGTAGAGTTTGAGAGAACAGGCCCCAAGGTGCCAGTCGATACTACTTTAATCGATGTCAGGCTGTCGAGAGCCACTACAAGAAGCGAGTGCGCTGAGAGAAAGCTGTTCCTGAATCAACAGGCGCAAGGGAGGACAGATGATAAAGAGTTGGCGGGAGGGAGGATGGTTTGTTAAGGAGACGCCATTATCTCCAAGCTTGTGGGTGAAGTGGCGATCTCTCCGGGTCTCAAGTTTGATATGAGACAGCATACATTTTCCGCCCCATGCTGACAGAACCCGTCTCAGTCTTTGGGTCAAATTGACACGTCTGCTCAACGCCCTAAGGGGAAATAACTCCCGAAGGCCGGCTTCCGCAGCCAGGATGTGGCCGTGAATGAGTTAAACTGTTTAGCTGCGCAACATGCTCGCAGCTGGAGCTCTACGGGACGAGGGCTTTTCCCCTTTTCCCAGTCTCCCACCTCGGCCCTTTTATCGCAGTCGATGACAACTCGACGATACTGCGATGGTGTGAGTGTGCCAGCCGTTAAGTGACGTAATGCGCGTGCTGATAACGGCTAACGGTAATGATGTGAACTCCTAGCTTCAGCAACAAGAAAATTTATTATTTAAGAAAAATTGTAACGAAATTAAGATTAGTACAAACAGCTGTTGGGTGTGGAGAAATAGGAGGTTAGGGCAAACAGTAGCTGAATGTGGACAAAGATAAAGGTGTGAAGAAAAAAAAAACGACCAAAAAAAAGAATATTAGCACCGAGCAGGCTCAGCTTCAGTTTGGACACGTGATCAAATATTAAAAAAAAGAAGCAGATATTCAAACAATAATTTTCCAAAGTTAAAAGTACAGAAAGTACTTCAGGGGAAATATAGTGTGACGACAGAAGACCCAAGACAAGAACAGGGAGAGTGTAGTTCGACACCATACATCACGGGCGAGAAAGCAGACAGGAGACCCGATCCAGTGAATTGATTTCACGAGAAGAGTGTTCGCCAGGCCTTCTGGGATAGGTCCCTGACCTACTAATTTCCCGTTAAGACTGGCAACGGTGACAGAGCCGCCGGCCTGAGAGACTACACAGTCTAGGAGGATGTCTATGACTGTGAGTACAGGGGTCAACTTCCACAACACCACACAATCATTTTACAGAATTAATTTACAAAGGATGACAAACGGTGAATCGAACAGACCCGAGAGATAAACAACAGCTTACCTGAGAGTGTTACCTGAAAAACAACAACATACATCGCAGAGAGAAGGAAGAAGTAAGGGAAACAATGAATTTTGACAAACTCACTAACGATCCGATGTGATACATACCTCAATAAGTACTAAAACCTAAACATCTTATTTTAAAGATGAAAGTGGCAATGGTAATGATTATTTCAATAAATTTGTTTATTTTAGGAAATTGTAAGAGTCAGTAGTTTATCTCGTCCTCTCTCTCTCTCTACAGACACAAAAATCAGCTTGACCCTGACAGGTTACCCCACAAATAAGTGAAAAAGTCTTCAGCCTCCATTCTCTCCAACCTGCAGTTTCATTGGGTGAAAAGAAGATTGCGCTGCCACCAAGCGGAATTTACAGCAGGAAAACATTTCCTATTGAGTTTCTTTTCTCCACACTTCCCTTACGAGACCTGAGGTCGATTTTTTTATGTGTCAAGCGATCGTCATGTTGGAAGCCTGCTTCCGATAAATAAGATTTGGGTTTTCGTAAATATTGTGTGTGTTATAAAAGAAATCCTTCAAGTACGGAGACCTCTGACTCACCAACTTCTCTTTTGAGATTTCCTGTTGGGTTTGGGAGAAGGATTTAGCTTTTTCGATTTGTAGTAATCGTCTTCCTCCATAGTGTGAATTTGTGTCCGTGGCTACTACATTAACATCTCCTCCCTTTCAAATCGAGATTATAGTTTTCCTCCGCTTTTAGTCTCTCACTTTTGCTCTGGAGAGTTTTTACTGCCTGGAGATAACATGATTTTTGTCATCAAGCAGGAAGATGGGGGCAAATGATATAAAGTGGACGGTCATATCATCGCCACACGCACGAGCAACCATGCTAGACTTATAGTGTGATATAGAGAGTACATGTATAATTATATATATACACATACAGTCTGAGTTGTCTCAGGGAAACAAAGAGGTCCGAGGTCTAGCTCTGTTTAGCCCTACTCACAGTTTCCTCAAGACCATCTACCAATTCTTTGACTAAAGTTTCAGAAAAAACATAGGTAGTCATAAAACCACCTCGAGAAGAGAGAAATTTTAAACTCTTGAGTCAACTAACTCACATGGGAGTTCACAACCTATAAAAATATGAATGTAGAAACAGGATAATTACAAACGCATATCAAATAATTAGCATTTTTAGAGACGAAGCCAAAGTTTCAATTTTACCTGCACCTTTCTCGACGAATCCCACAAAAAAATGTTCACAACGGAAACTCAGTCCAAGCCATAAAAACATGCTCCATGCATAAAAATTAAAAAGGGTGAGGCGAGTTTGTGAAAATGAAAGGCAAAGAGGTAAAAGAAAAGAGAAATAGAATTTTGTGACTCCTGGGATATGATTCGCACCTGACTTTGCGATCATACTCGCTGCCTGCCTCTCGGCAACTGGATGCGGGTCTGTGTTTTCATCTTCCTCTTGCCAAAATGTCTGCAGAACTGTGGTGCACAAAGCTGGCTTATCTGGCATGCACTATGCTGCTTTCCTCCTCTGGGACATCTTCAATTCGCCTTCTGGGCGATTTCGCATCCTTCGGAGATAAATATTTGACAGCTTCAAAGAAAAGCCAAGGAAGCTGTGGTCATATGCTTTTTACTATTAGTGTACGATTTATCCATTGTCTCCAGGAACCGTATCTGCAGGGTGGAGACCTTTTAAAGCTTTATAAACAATGTCGAATGGCATCTCGATGAAATAGCTGCTGATAAAATCTTTGAGAAAAGAAGTGGATGACCGATGAAAAAGCACAGACAGACCTGACAAAAATAAGTATTCAACAGGCAGACAGGGAATCACACAAAGAAAGAAGCAATAATCGAAATAAATAAATATCAAAATAAAGAAGAAAGTAGATGCTAAGCCAAATTTGATGAGAAAGTGAAAGTCGGGTAAAGATTTTCTAAATCCTTTCATCACATCGACAGGTGGTCAAGAAACGACGATGTCCGGAAAATCTTATTAACGACAGCAGAGAGGATTATTGCTGAGGGGAGGAGGAGACTTGGGGAAGGGGTGCTACTTGTCGCCGTCAACTGGTGGCAGATACACAGCCACCCGATCAACACAGACACCCCAGAACTGCCGACACACGTCAGGGCACAGGCACTATACATCGCCTGAATTAATCAATGTTTACTGGGTTCCCCCCGACCCAACTTTCCTCCACATTCAATATTTGTTAGTCCTGTTTGCCTACCCGTCCTTCTGCCTACGTTGATGGTCGGTCCCTCCGTCTGAGCCTTCCAGAGAGGAAGCTGTTATGAACTGAAATTGTCCGTTCCCTAGTGTATTTTATAATTAGAAAACACACATTATCTCCTGTCTGCCATTGTCATATGTTCACATTTGCTATCGTGGAGAATATTTTCAGAGTGCTGGTAACGATAATTGAAGCACAGAGAGTAGTTTTCAGAGTGCTAAAACCCCTCCAGGCCACTAATTCTCCAGCAGCTTCTTCCATAAGCAATTCAGCATGGCCCTCCCGTAGGATTTCGTAAGAAAACAAGAAAAGGTGGCGACATGATTGCATTAGTAATGATCTTCGTTAGAGAGAACAACCTGGCACAGGGCTTTGCCTTGCTGGCACTTGGACTTGTGTGTACTTGTGTGTACACCCGAGCTGTCTTGTCCTCAATCTGCCTCCGGTTTTTTCTTCAAGGACAGTTTTCTAGAGAATTATTAGCAGAAAAATACCAACAAAGAATATTTCTATGTTTTAAAACACATACACACACGCGCCGACAAATATGTAGCATTATAAGAAATCATCCGAATCACCAAAACCAAGCTGTGAAAATTCAACACCATCCATCAACCAGACGAAGCTGGTTAATTGTTTAATTAACAGTGTGTGACATCTCACGGACAGAATAATTGTGTCATAGTTCCTCCTTTACCCTCACCTCCTTCTCTTCATCGGGTGGGCCATCTGTCTGCTGACTGTGCAGCAACCACAACAACTATTACTTCTGAAGTGGACATGGGAAGCACTCCATATAACTTTCATTTCACTGTTTTATTCCTGGGTTGGGGATCACAGTGTCAGAGTAATCGAAATCTTCTCGGGATTGGTTTAAAACCGCGAATTGCTGGAAGTAGCTGGACAGCGAGATGAATGGGTAGACGGCAGGCGGGCGAGAGAAAAGGACAGTTGTGGGTGGAAGGTTGGGACTTCCGGAGCGAGGGCTGCGAGAATGAAAATAAAGGTAGTGGGAAAGGAAGGAATGTTCGGAAGGATGGTTAACGACTTGGAATTTAACTTGACAGAGTCTGAACCGCTGAAGAAGCCATTTCAGAGAATACAGATGATGGGGCAATTTTGGTAGATGTCAGCAGCGGGGTTGGTAACCATACGACAAGGATCCAGGCATGTTGTTGCTGAGTAGGATGCAGTGCAGTGAATAAAATGCAGGACTGGCATTCCTATGGCATAATTTTTCAGGTTCCCCGTTAATATGACTTTCTTTTAAGCCAAAACTGTCTTTCTAAATACCAACTTCATCAGTTGGAGGATCCAGTGAAGTGGGATTGGTGAGCTTGGAACTAGCGAAAGCAATTATATAAACCAGACAGGAAGTCCTGCAGAGAACATCGTCCATATGGCTTGTGTAAAAATGTGAAGTAAATAACTCAATAAAAAAATAATAATTCCCTACCCTCAAAAAAAAACAAGAAAGACAGGAAGGTGCCTCTGAAAAGCTAATTGTATCAGGAGTGTCCTAACGACAAGCTAATTGCAACAGCCTTAAACAATGCAATAAATCTGTCCGCTTACAATCGACGAGCTTACCTGGTGAGCCAGTCACTCCCAATGGATGCTGAAGTGAGTCGCTCAACCGGCGTTAAAAATGCCAAACGGCTTCTACGGGATCCCTGGTCTGCTCGTTACGTCTGCTCGCCGTGAGGACGTGACGCGTGACGAGGGTTTACGGCGCGACACGGAGGCGCACGAGCAGACCCCACGCTGGGAGAGTTATGGGCGAGGATCGTAAAAGAAACTTTTGGGGGTTGCAGCTATTCTCCGATTAGATTCGAGATAAATTTCAAGTGTGACAAACTGCTCCGAAAGGATAAGTTGATTGGATGAACCGAGTCACGTGGTGTTAATCAAGTAAAAAAAAAATCACGCTTTGGTTCAAAATGGTTTTGCGAGGGAATGTATTTGCCAGTGGATGTGATTTGCTCCAGAATGTATATACGCTTGGGTGGTACTAGCTAGCCACGATGTAATAAGTTACATCAAGGTATAAAAAGAGATTTGCACAAGGGAAACACGTTTCAAAAAAAAAACAAAGAAAAACTTCACAAAAATAATCGAACTTAAAGCCCAATCCTAGCGCAAAATTTTACGATTTCTAAGTTGATATTAAAACCTCACAAGACAACAAACATTCTGTTGTCTTTTAGGCATCTAAAGAATCGGTCCTTCCGTCCTTTTTGCATCTCCAGTGATTGATTACCAATAAGCAAGTCGCCAGAAACATTCTACATCAGTAGTGGCAAACAGTTGACTGGAGTTTATGGTAAGACTTTTTATTGTAATCCGACGATCCCTCCCTCCTTAATTCACTCCTTCTCTAGCTTCCTTCTTATCCCTTTCCTTATTCTCAGCTTATCCCTCCATTCACCACAAATCTCGATGGGTAAACACCTTCCATGTTATTCATGATCACGCACGGACTGGATTCTCGGCATAAGGCACAGCAGGTGAGAATGTGCATCATGCTGGTCCGCTGAGCTGTGTGCACGCACGCACACACGCACGAACACACACACACACACACACACGCACACGCACACACACACACACGGGAGCAGTTGTGCTTCACAAGCTCTAGCAAATTCGATTAGCACTCAAAAGCAAACTCGGAAGTCGGCTTGGCTCGCCCAACGTAAAGAAAGAAAGAAGGAAGGAAAGAAAGAAAGAGAAAAAAGAAAGAAAGAAAGCGGCGATTACTATTTTTAAATCATCACTTCATGATCGTCTTCAAGCAGCTCGTTTGGCTCACTCAACAAAAATACAATTCGTGAAATGTTCTTTGAGGCCTTAGCAGGAGAGGCAACCACCATGTGGTTTAGTGTTTGTTTTGCCGAGGTTGGAATGAAAATGCTTGGCTACTTCTGAGCACGTGACGAGACAGACACGACAACACGCAGACAACCATGCTTGTCGCCATAGTGACCGATTGACCAGTCAACCGTGGAAAACTCTGACTGCAACAAAGTACAGACGGTGGATAGTCTCCGGGAGGCAGAAAATACATCATCATCCAACCCTCCATCCGGCACTCGTCTCTATATTCTCCTCGCACATCTTCTCCTGAGTGTTAGTAGAGTAGAGTACCCGGACGTTACTAGTAACCCCAGTCCCCAGTCCCCAGTCCCCCGCCCCTTGCACCTTCCCACAGACCCAACTGTAATATTGCAAATGGGAAACGTCCCACGAGATGGGAAAATTTGCATACTTGGCGCGCGGGGACTGCTGGGTAGGGCACAGAGGCAAATGAAAAGTACGGTTAGCTAATGATATTAATAGAATTGTGGCGTGGCGCTAATATTGTTTCAGACATCTCTGGTACTGCAGGTGGCAGTGCTCAACACAAAAATACACCTACAAGCGGAGTAATGAAGGCAGGAGAGTAGATGAAAACACGTGGTGACCTAGTCTGTATCAGATCATGGTTGCGTGCATGCATGCTTGCGGTATGTCAGTGTGTGCGTTTGTCCACCTGTCCTCTTGCATAACTAGAATACAGCAAAAGTGAAAAAAGTTACCTCTAAACAATAGGAATGACAGGTAGAGGAGTTCACAGTTAAGTCATCTCATGAAGTGTTTTTATTGGAATTCAGGGACGATAATCGTATAGGGGGCGCAAGCATGTGAAGGTAAAGGGCGATAATTTTAGCGAGGTGTCAGAAGCATCCGAGGCCAGGCCAAAGTAAGCCATCATGAGACAAAGCAGTAACATCTCCTTTGGGATTGTTTTCCTTTCGTTTGTCTCTCGACTTTAGAGTCGATAATACTTTCGCTTATACTGTGAGGTGTGGGGAAGATATTAGTGCAAACCTTTTGTAACCTGTTAATCGATGCTGCCAATAGGTGGCGCTGTAGACGGCTTGGGAAGTTATCATGTTACCTGTCGACAGTAAAACCCGGTATGACAAGTATGTTTGACTGCTTGCTTCTTATATGCTTGCCAGTCTCCGTTTTTGTTTGTTTGTTTTTTGTTGGTTTTTTTTGTTTGTTTGTTTGTTATTTGTTGTTGTTTTTTTGCTTCGGTTTTTTTATTTTTGTTTTTTGTTTGGTTTTTTAAAATCTTGTTCATTTTTGTGGTATTTTTAAAAAAACTATTTTTGTCGGTAACTCTAGATAATTCTCCTGTTATCATGTTTTTGTCATCGTCATCAACAACCGCCACTAGCAGCAGCAGTAAGAACCATGGAGGAAAACCCGGAAAATCTTCAGCAGCCCAAGAAGAGAGAGAGCTGTTAAAAATTATTATTGCTGCTGCTATTTTTACATCCAAAACGTCAACATACTCTGCATCACTGTAAAGCAGGCAGTCCTGTAAACAAGTGTCCGGAGACGAGATCCGACCCTAGGACATCCAGCCCTCATGACATCAGTGACAAGCAATTATCCGCTACACCACCGGACTCCCGAAGAGGGGGAGAATCAGAACTGCTCTCCACGGTCAGATTTACTGCCAACTTCCGTCGTCCTCGCAGCTAATATGACAACGGATGGCCGTTATTAAAAAGTGCTTATCGTGTGTTTTGCGACCGCCCCTTCACCCATAATGCCCGCCTAAAAATTAATTTAGTCGGCAATTTGGAGTTTTCTCCTTCGCTGCGCGGGGGTCTCTGGCTCCGATGAAAACCCGGGACTGTCGTTGCGTCTGCACGTACGGTGCGCCCTCCCAATGGCGAGCAGCACGTGCTAATCGCCGGCCTCATCTCACGCGCAGCACGAGCGAAGCATCAGCATTGCCAACCCTGCGTCATGGGGAATGAGGGTCGCGTTCCAGCGAGAAATGGATATCAAAGCGAAACGAAAGCTGAGCGGGATGTAAAAAAATATCGTGTATAACATAACAGTGAGGTTTCGAGGGAGTGTGATGGATTCTTTATTAATTTTTTTTTTATTTTGATTTTTAGGCCACCAATCGGATGAGAGACCCTGCTGCTCCGATAGCATCCAGGATTTTCACCCATCGCGGTGCTTCCTGAAGAGAGCGGGGTATGAGAAGAGATACGATATGATGACTGCATTATCAGGCACCCGTGTGTGGTATAAATCAGTCTGAATGAATCTGAAAGGAGAGGGGTGGGCTTGCAAGAGCGCTGCACGTGGTCTCGTGGCTGTCATGTGACTTTCGAGACTTTTGAATTTTCAAACGTTCGCTGTTCGCAAGATGCGGTGCAGGGGTGAAGATTCTTTGCTGCGGGAGGATGGAAGTAGAAGAGCTTCTTCTGCATACTTTCCTACTTTCATAGACTTCTGGAGGAAGCGTGATGATTCGCGTGTCAGTGGGCTTCCCAGCATGCCACAAGAGGCTGGAGGCTATTTCAACAGAAAGTCCCTCAAGCAGTAGCCGGCAATGTGATTGATGTCAACACACACAGGCCTGAACTTCATGCATGATGATTCACCTGCTGAGAATAACCAACATGGATCAGTCCCAGATCATGGATGAAAATAATAATAACATTTTGAAGCGAAAATCATGATCTCTTTCTCACACTATCTCTATCCCTCTCCCTCCCAACTCTTCTGCTGGCGAACTCACGATGTTCTTAAGAAGACAAAGTGGCAAAGGAATAAACTTTTAAAGTGCATGGACAAATGAATGAATAAACAATGATATGGCAATTACTTCGGGATTTAGGTTACCTTCGTGACCAAAGTTCCAATACACTTCTCTCCCACCCCTCCATCACCTCCCACCCTGATTCCAGCCGCAATATGAGATGCTGATGGACAACAACATCATGCACGGGAAAACTTGCTTCCACGCTATTCCTCTCATAAATATTCTTCCCTCTTTCATTATTATCCCCTATCCTGGTATTACCATACTTGTTATATGTACAGTGTCCTCCATCCTATTGTTATTGTTCTCTGGCATTCATCCTCCCCGGGAAAACATTTTACTATGAATGGCAATGCCATGATGATGCAGACTTATTGCATCGTAATTAGTTCCTCCATTGTACACGTGACAATCGTTCACCAGAGGCTGAAGCACATTTATCTAAATGTCCAGCTAAGCGCCGGCACAGCAGCTAAGAATGATGATAAAAGGTGGAAAAGAAGAGAAGCAATTCACTTTCATCGTAGTTCATTGCCAGGGCAACTTCGTGCAGCTGTTTTCACAAACACGGGGTCATGCACGTGCGTTCGTGGGTCTGCGCGCTGGAGGTTGTTGGCGGGTGCCATCTGCACGCAGCCTGTCAATTTACGGGTGGCCAATGTTTTCGCAGTTTGTACTTTCACGCATGGATGCACCAGAGCCTTGCTGGCCAATCGCAGACTAATCTGACTCCGATATTGAAAAAAATGTTTTTGCTGTTGATCAGCGTTATGTTTCGTTTATATTAATATCCCCTTCCCCTGCTGTTTGCCTGAAGCCACTGTAAAGCAAATTAATGATTGTCACAGTGAGGGATGAAAGAGATGACATTTATTAATGGAAGCGAGTAGACAAAAAACAAATTAACTGCGTTGGGTATTACTCTTAATATGGATCGGTGTAAATGATGATGATGATGATGATGTAGTTTTATAGCGCGCCAATATCCGCATCACAAAGATGCGCTCAATGCGCGGTGATCCCAGCAGCCACCAAACTGCAGGTCAAATGAAAACTTCAAAGTTTAAACAAGTGAGTCTTCAGATTTTTCTTGAAAGATCCAATACTATCAGACTCCTTGGTCGAGAGGGGAAGCGAGTTCCACAAAAGCGGGGCTACATTGGAGAAGGATCTGAAAACCCGCAGTCTTCTTATTAGCATTCCCTGACTGAACACTCGGTCGTTCAAGTCTGAAGTGTGCTGCTGAACGAAGGTTCCGCTGGGGTTGGTAACAGCGAATGAGTTCTTGCAGATAGGCAGGCGCAAGGTCGTGAAGACAGCCATAGGTTAAGGTTAACCAATTTATGCTCAATTCGCTTCTCCACAGGAAGCCAATGTAGGTCACGAAGTACAGGAGTAATATGGTCAGTTGTTTTCTTTCCTGCCACTATCCTCGCAGCCGTATTTTGCACTCGCTGTAGCCTCGACAACTCGCTCTTTGAAATCCCCAGAGGCAGCTGTTGGCATAGTCTAATGTAGAACCGATGAGTGACACAGCAACTGCATTTGCAGTCTTCTTATTAAGACTGGGTCGGAGTCGTCCAAGAGTGCGGATATGGAAATAACATGCCTTGACTACAGAACTGACATGATCAGACATAGTTAGAAGATTGTCAACATAGAGTCCAAGGTTCCGTACGGAGCTGGAGAGAGGAATTCTAGCTTGACCCACTTGGATGGAATCTAGAGAGACTTTACTAAGGCTAAGCTTGGAACCACATAGCATCGCCTCTGTCTTCTCATCATTAAGCTTGAGTTTATTCCTCAGCATCCATGACTTGACCTCTAAGCAACAATCTTCTACAGCACAAACTGCCGCACGCACCGACTCACTGTCAGTACTAAATGAAAAATAGAGTTCAGTGTCATCTGCAAACATCTTACGGTTCACATTATGCTTCTCAATGAGAGGACCAAGCTGAGATGTGTAAATAGAAAATAGACCGGGCCCAAAACAGAGCCCTGCGGGACACCGCACAGCAGTGGAACTGTCACTGAAGAAGCTTGATTGACCATCACCCTTTGTGTGCGATCACTGAGGTAGGAATGGAACCACTGCAAGGCGGAACCACCAATGCCCACCTCCATCTGGAGACGAGTCAGAAGAGTGGAGTGATCAATGACATCGAAGGCCGCACTCAGATCAAGGAGGACCACAAGAGTCACTTTCCCTGCATCCGCACTGCACAGAAGATCGTTCATAAGACGCAGAAGGGCTGTCTCACAGCTGTGCTTGGGTCTATACGCCGACTGGAATTTATCCAATAAGCTGTAGCGGTCCAGGTGGAATGTCAACTGATGAGCAACGACACGCTCCACAAGTTTCGAAACAAAAGGCAAATTCGAAACAGGTCTATAGTTTTTACATGAGCTCGGGTCCAAGTTGTGCTTCTTTAAGATAGGCTTGATCACAGCTGTTTTAAATTGTCTGGGTACAGAGGCAGAGAAAAGGCTAGCATTGACAATGCGAACTAGTACAGGAAGTAGAATGTCAAGGTGCTGGAGAAGAACACTAGTGGGGATAGGATCATCCACAGACGTGGTTGGGCGACAACGCCGAACTAATTTTAATAGTTCATCCTCTGTCACTGGTTGAAAGTTAGAGAGGGGCGTGCCACAAAACAAGTCACTGGTTTGCTCCACAGTAGCAACCGAGTCACTGAAGCTGTCCATGATGGTCTTTATCTTGTCTTCAAAGTAAGCACTTAGTGTACTGGCAGCGATCTGATCATCCATCTCTGGAAGAACAGGCTGAGTCACATCTTTACCCAGGAGACCATTCACAACTGCGAACATCTTTGCGAGAATCAGAAACTGCAGAGCTTAGAATATTCATAACATACCGCGACCTAGCTTTGACAATGATGGCTGAACACTGGCTCCTTGTATGGCGATAAATCTGACGATCCACCTCCAGTCTACTCTTACGCCATCTGCGCTCCGCCTGACGCCTGACCTTCTTGGCTCGGCGTACCTCTGGAGTAAACCACGCGGTATCAGGACGCTCAGTAATGCACCTCTTTTTCACAGGCGCAAACTTGTCAAGAAGAGCAGTCAGGGTGCTGTTGTACAGAGCCACAAGCTCATCCACATTGTCAGGAGGGGAGACCAGGAGAGCAGAACGCTGGAGTTCAGTACGAAAAGAATCAGAATCCATGCCCCGCACATTTCTAGTGTACACAGTCTTTCTCGGTAAGCCAGGCCTTGACATGCTGGTAGTAAACAACACAAGAAAATGATCCGAAAGTTGCAAGTCTTCCACAACAATAGACCTAACAGTGTGATGGCCAGGTCTCGCAATAACCCAGTCCAAGGTGTGACCCTTACAGTGGGTAGGGGAGTTGACATGTTGAACAAGATCAAGGGATCAAATCAAAGGATTGTAAACAAATGTAATATTTTTTTGCGGATATTTAAATAAGTTGCTGCAATCACCATTGATTCCTCCCACCATTGGAAATATTCATGAAGGTGACGGGATGGGAAGGGAAGGAGGGGTGAATTCTGTACCTGAGAGATTTTTTTTGAATTTCTGTTGCTTTTTTTTTTTGCCCGGCATCACATGCTTGTTTTTGTTACCAGGAGACGGTGAGTAGGGACAAATCATGAAGCTGGTGGGATCCATTTTTAAAGTTCATGGTATGATGGGTAATGACAGAGAGCTACTTTCTTTGCTGTGTTTTTTTTTTGTTTTTTTTAACCTGCCTTCAGATCCTTCTTAATTGGACAAATATAGACAAATGTTTACACACGTTTGGCAAAGATTTTACAAAGCTGCCAATGTTGGTCTTATCTTCTTCACGACCTTTACTGTACTCGCATGCATAAACAAGCAAAATCAAGTTATTTTAAGATAATTATGTTTCTTCCTATTCCAGCCATTTTATGTATTATCTTTGTTCCTCTGTGTGTGTGTGAGAGAGAGAGATAGAGAAAAGAAAGTTTTCTAACTTGCTAGGTATGGTAAACACTAATAATTTTTGCTTTATGTTATTTTAACAAACATGCTAAAATTCCTCCTACTCCCCAGTGCAATATTTTCTCACTTTGGACTTTCTAATCCATCTCCTTTTCCCTTGCGATTTGATAATCCTACCTAAACAGTTATGAAGTCTTGAAAGCCTCCTGTACCCAGTAGCTGTACGGTCAGACTGGGTAGGGAGGGGGAGTGCAGGGCAGGGGTTGGACAGTCTATCAAAAGACTGACGCCACTTAGGCCAGAAGAAGTTTCCAGTAAATCTTTCCATCGTCGGCGTCGGGGAACAAGCATGCACTCTAGTCAGGCCAGGTCATGTTAATGAATCACTTCCGGCTCATCCAGGCTCAGCAGGACAGACGGCGGCGATTGCTGACCCGAACTCTAGTCCAGGTCACTTGGCGAGCGACCGGAAGAGCGAGGGCGCATGCGTAAGCACACGTGCACTGATAGGGCATGCGCACTTCTTTACCAAAAGACGATGGACGATGTCTGCTACTTAGGTGTAGGGATAAGGCCTAATAGGTCTTCGATTTTTTTCCCTTCCTTTCCACTTCATGTTATTTCTTGCTGGTTCTTTCTTTACATCTTTCTTTTTCTGTCTTTCTGTCTCTTATTTCTTACTATTTCAGTTATTTCTTTTTCTCTCCCTTTATTGTTCTTTTATCCCACGAAATGAGTTTTCCAGAAACGCTGATCATATTTTTATGGGGATTAGCAGCGCGTGAGCCTGATGCTGGGGGTAGAGATGTGAGTGTGAGCTACCCCCCAACCCTGGCAGCTACCCGGGTCTACAGCCAAAGTCAGTGAATTCCGAAAGCTTCTTGTGAAAGGGAGTTGGCCCTGTACCTGTTTCTTTCAAGCCTTTGTGCAAGCATGATTTATTTATTTGATCTTGAGAGCTGACTGACTTATTTCTGTTCTTGGAAATTGACTTATTTATCTTTGATGACGAGGGTTTTCCTGACTTCTGCTCTAAAGGGCTTACTTTCTTATCTTCGGTATTGAGAGTTTGTAAGAGAGAGCTGTCTTTTTGTTTTCTTTGTTGACTGAGCTGTACTCAGACTGAAGAACATTTGTCATTTTTAGACAATCTTTTTCGTTTTCCACTTGTCGTCCTCCGCCTGATGTCATACCTTGTGAGGCAGATGTATCCAGAGGCTAAATCCTCAGACATCAGTACAGCCTGCCCATGTAAGCTCCAGATGGAGTATCCAGCGACATTTCCCCAACAGGTGTTCCTCCACCTCTCTTGCCCTACAACCTATGGCTAATGAAGCAGCTTTTCCGCTCACCTCTAGCCACAAGGAGGACAGGTAAACACGCCGGGAGGTCCTCTCCCTCCCACCTCTTTCACCTGTTTCACCTAAAAGTAAATGACACACTCGCAAAGCCCATGAATAAAACTCCGGGGAGCGAAAGGAAGTGTGTGTAATGGTGAAGGTGGCAGAAAATAGCGACCTCCACGGTCAACAGCCGGAGTGTTACAGTGTGGCAAGACAACCCCAGCTAGTGTTTGATGCAGAAATTGGAGCTTTCTTCAACTTTCATTCGATGTTTCAAAAATAAAGACGGTGGGAAGGGTGTTTAAAATAACTTTTTTTTCGCAGGTGGAATACAATCTTATAATGTCCGCCATCTGTGTTGATAATAATATCTCGTATGACATACAAAACCTTTTGAAGGTCTGAGCTCAAACATCACTAATCGCAAAAAGTCCACAAGACGAGCAGACATGGATACGCCTAAAGCTGTCAAAACAACATCCGAGTTTATACCAGAGGGCAACATCAGAACATGGAATAGTTTATACAAAACCTCTTCATTTTTGTCTCTAGGGGCCACAGTTATGAAGCATTATGAACTACAGTTACCCCTGGGTTTTTTTCCCCTTATCTCTCTCAGTTTATCAGCCTAGAAAAGTCTTTGTCGCAGTGGTTGTGGGGCATAAGAAGGGGACTTCTAGATATTAGCTAGCCTCAAAGGTTTGAACTTATTTTTAATGCCAGGACCCGCAACACTTGCAGTCAAAAGTTAATCTTTAGGTAGCCTTACCCCTACTTCGTGACGACTGCCCAACATGAACGAGGAAGCAGAACGGATTTGCCAAAGGGAAGATGAGATATATCAAAGGAACAACGGAGATGATGATATTAAGTTTCATTTGTAATAGCACCCTAACCCTGCTTTTGTGAGATCTCACAGCGCTTTGCACATAATTAAAAAAGAAAAAAAAGAAATAAAAGGAAATATGAAAGAAAGGAAGCAAGAAATACAGACAAATGTACAGAAAGGAACAAAAAAATACATAATTTTTTTTTTATATATTTTAAATAGGTTGAACTACTTGTACTTTAAAAGATGAGATTTCAAGAGGTTTTGAACATGTCTTCAGTCTACATTAAAACTAAACAAACAAACGACCACAAGAGACGCATGCGATCGTTAATGTCAAGATTATCTCGGCAAAAACCGTCATCTTGTCTTCAGTGCTTTTATTTCTATATTAAATAATAATGTTATTATTAAATGCTGCTTTCACATGTGAGACTTGGCTAAAGCCCTCGACTGTACTGCTCAGGGTTGAAATGTTGTGTCTGTCAGTGCTGTAGTACCCTGATAATACCCGAGTCACTCCGCATGCCATGGATTGCCCGGCATGCCTTTCACTCTAATGTTTCCGACGATAAGGACTGGGATACTCGGGGTACATGGTGAACACCTTCTGCAAATGATCTTTTGTACCATGCCGCCTCCTGTCAGCAAAAATGTGTGGAGTCAAAAGTTCGAACACATTGCAAAGGTGTTTGAATCGGTGGATAAGGCAATAAAAGGTAGTAGGGCTGGTTTTTTTCTCGGGGTGGGGGAGCAGAATATTCCAGTCAACAAAGTTCTCTCTCTTTTTTTTTTTTCTTTTGATAGTCGTTAACATTTTAATGGTATTTACAATATTAAATGGCGCTTGTGTACACGACACATCGACCATTATTCAAAGATTGTGGAGAATGGATTTTCGATTGGTTTTCGATTATTTAACGGTTTTAAGTGACAGTTTAATGTAAGTGCTGATAGGTAAGATAGACTTTAAATGGAAATCGTCTTATTGAAATCGCAATTCAATCCATAACTACTGCTTGATACGTTTGATAAGTATTTTCCACACGTCCTGTGTGAAAGTAGTCCTGGCCTTGTATTCAGACAGCCCCGACATGAGAGTGTGTGAAAATTGGGATGTACATTCTTTTCCTCCACACCTACAGGTAGGCAACTATCGGGCTACCTGTATACAAATCATGATCTGTGATATGTGTGTGTGTGTGTATATGTGTGTGTCGGAAAGCAATGTGTTTGTTAGGGGAAAGGGTTCGCTCGCGCTGGGTGAGAGAAAAGGTGTGTGGGTGAGTGACTGAGTAAATGAGTAGGCCTGAGGTAAAAAATGTTCAGCTATCTTTCTTTCCTGCAATTTTTATCTTCTACCTTCTTTTTTTTCCCCCGTAATCAGCAGCCATAACATGTTCTTCTCTGGGAGGCAGTGAACCTCACAATGTCTTACTCAGCAATCAAGGACAGAGAAAGATACCGAAGACACATGGCGATCCACACACCTACACTCCACAAGACATACGAGACACACCTGTTCATACGAGGGCCAAGAACAACAAATGCATGCAGTATCCAAGAGCACGAGTCACCTCACAATCTTAGTGTGTGAATGAGGGAGCGTCCGGACATGGATGGACGAGCAAAGTGAAAGGTTGACACCGGCGACAGGGAGATATTCTATCTTGTGCTTACCTTTGAGTGTCATCTCTGTAATAGTAGAGGGACACATGATAAAATGACATTTTCTTGCTGTAGTCTCAATGACACACACAAAAACAGACTGGCAAACACCGAGATAAACTAAGATACAGCCAAAAATACACAAAATGGGAGCTAGTGAATTTTGTGTGTTTAATTTATAAGACAGGTGACTTAAAAATAATCTCGACGAGAAACACAAAATAAGGCAAATAAAGACACAAGAACTTTGTTCTTACAGATGTTTACCGGAGGTTCTAATATCACTGTGGATAGAGTGGAGC
Source organism: Pomacea canaliculata (assembly GCF_003073045.1). Lineage (NCBI taxonomy): Eukaryota > Metazoa > Mollusca > Gastropoda > Architaenioglossa > Ampullariidae > Pomacea > Pomacea canaliculata. The sequence goes on along the minus strand of NC_037602.1, from coordinate 6,186,101 downwards.
AGCAAACTGTTAAACACGGTTACAAGAACACAGTCAGCACTCTGATATAATCCCTTGATTTCCCCATGGATGTCACAAAATGTTGTTCATTCCCTGGCTTCCGCTATTCCCTTCGAAACAAATCCGGGCCTGGGGGATAATTCAGAATCTAATAATTATTGTGATGGTGATGATGCAACATAGTCTAGTTCTGCCTCAAACATGAAAAAAAACCCGTTATCACATGTTGATATTTCTGATGCACACACACACACACATATTTCTAAACAAATACAAACTTTCGTCAACTTTTGACACCTGCATTAACTTCTGTCATTTATTTAGAAACTTGTACATTAACTTCTGTCTCCTCCGTATTAACTCCTGTGTGGACTTCACTCACATCAGTATTAACCCACTTGAGCTGGGAAGGTCCCCGAGGCTCCTGGGGGATCAGTTTTCGGTTGCCTCCACATTCAGGCCACATTATTATTATTATTATTATTATTATTATTATTATTATTATTATTATTATTATTATTATTATTATTATTATTATTATTAGCCTACTAATGCCCCTAACACCCCGGCTCAACAGCTGTGCAATATGTTCTTCAACAATAAGATTGATTTCGGCCAAAAGCAAATAAAGCAACATTAAGTTAATGAGATTCCAGGGGACGGAATGAAGGCATCAAAAGAAAAAAAAAGACAAAAGGAAAGTGCAGCGGCAATATAGTTATGGCCGCAGTAATGTAGTTATGACAACATGCTGACTCTCAACTCAGCAGCTCGATTCACGAGTAACGCCTCACTGATGTCAGGATGACAGCCGTTGTTCACACGGTTATCGGTGGCAGTTAGAGAGACATTCACAAACTAGTGAACGTGAGAGGAGTTCACAATGAGGGACCTGAGGCGAGTAATGTATTTTTCATGCGCGTGCGTGCTCATGTCCGCGCGCAATACAGAGGGGGGTGGACTGGGTGTCGGGGTAGAAGGTGGTGGGGGAGATTTAAATGTGAGTTTGTTGTCACGGCTGGTGGTAAGTGCGATGAACTGTTTCAGTTTCTGTATCTGAGCTTCTATTGTGTTTGTGTGTGTGTGTCGGTGGATGGCGTCGGTTGGACACACAACGCAGCTCATTATAGACTCTGCGTAAACAAAGAAAGAAAAACAATGATAGGAAAATGGAGAGTGAAAACAAAAGTCCTGTAATTAACGAAAAACAAGACTGATGAAAATAAAGCAAGTTACTTCTGTAACTAAACAGCAGCTGATCACTCGTCAAACGCACCTTATTTCCATACCTGTCGAATACCCATCCCCTCATCCACTTTATGGACAGGTAAAAATCCGTTTTGTTTTGTCCAGCGTGTTTAATGTGCAACTCTTCGTCCAGATTACTGTATTGTCAACTGTGTGCCAGAAAGCTAAGCGACCATGCCATTGTGTCTGAGGATCAACCAGCTAAAGTCACGTGTGCGCCGTGTTTTGTCACGGTCTACAGCACTCAGCAATGCTCTATTCCTAAACAACCAAAGACACTTCGCCATACCTTCTGACACAGGCTTAAACTCGACTTTTTTTCCCTCTTTTGAGATCGACTGAAACACTATTGTTCATTTTTCATTCCCTCGCCAATACTCCTGCCACCCTTAACAACCCCAACCCCACCCCGATTGACTGCCTGGCACGTGGGGAACGAAAAGGGTAGGGGAGTGGGAGGAGTGTGGGTGGTGATAACAGCAGGACAGAAAGCGGCTCACCCTCCCTTCCTCCCAGCTGTCTTCCTGTCTCACCCACCCTCACCTCCCCCCTCCCCTACAGGTGTAACGATTTCCGATGTCATGTGACAGCTACAGTTGCGGCCTGACGGCGGCACGTGACAGCGACGTGACGCTAACAACAGCTACTGCAGCACCGCCAGCAAGCACCACCAGCAGCAGCAGCAGCAGCAGCAGCAGCGACCCATTGATAACAAGTTACATAACCTTTTAAAACTATTCCTGATAGTCGCCATGATGATTTGAGTCCTTACCAGTGTCACCTTTGACCTCTGCTTACATTTCTGTTGTTTAATGTCACGTTTCCGCTTATTGTCTTATATTTGACCCTGTGTTCGGTGTAATCTAAAAATAGAATCCATTTGGTGTCTAAAAATACTATCTACAACTCTGCAAATAGTTCATGTTTCTTTGATATTTACCGTTCTAAATGATATCGCTGTTTTGAGATGTAAAAATACTGGTTATTATACAATATCATTATTCATGAATTATAATTCGAGATGCAGATAAGTTAACAATCGATCTTCTTCAACTGAATGTTGGATGCCTCTTGTGTACTGAAATAAACCGAATATTGATCCTCAGAAACTATCGTTGTCATTAGCATCATTAGGAAAAGGAGGAAAAAACCCAATTTTGACCAAATGTGTCACTCCATACTTTTTTCAGAAACCTCCGCTTACATTGTAAATTGATTTCTTAACATTGTTTTCGCCTGAATGCACACAGCTAGCTTTTAAAAAGGACCGAAAACGAACTTTCGCATAATGAAATATTTTGCTTTTACGCTTGTGTGGCTTGACAAAGAGGACAGACCAGTTTTTTCTAAAGTGCATAAAATTTAATGATCGTGACCTGTTGCGGGTCGACAGCAGCTGTTTTATGTCAATATGCTAGCGGGGCATTGGGTTGGAAGAACAATAACTTTTTACTTTCTGAACTCCATTTTTTTTCATTTTTACGTGAAAGGCTGTATTTGCATTGTCTTTTTGTCCCTAAGGAGACACGATGTTTTTAATCTTGCCGTTTGGCTTCTAAACACAGTCGTGGATGCTGTTTCAGAAACAGCTTTCGCCATCTTGTTTGTTCTGAGGCTGAGGAAGGCAAGGAAATGGGCCTCCATTTGCAAGCTTTCCACCAAAATGTCAAAGTGTACATGTGTATGCCATCCAAAACATGCGAGCATTTTAGAAGTCTGCTGACAGGAAATCTGGACATCATAGGGCCCCACATCTGTAAGGTCTACTTCGAGCTATCAAAAAAAAAAAACTACAAACGTTGAGACCTACTTCCTGTTTGATAATTGCCCCACTGAAAAGGATCGGACCTCACATCGAACTGACAGAAGAGAAATAAACTGCTTTTGGCTCTGATCATGGGGAAAGTTTAAAGCTTGATTTCAACTCTGATATTAAATTAGTTACCTTTAGACTTTTTTTTTGCCATCCGCTTTACACCCGAGTGCAGCAAAGGTATTTTGTTGCCTAGCAACCTTTAAGGTACATTCTGTTCTTTGTGGTACTTTCTCTAGGATAAGAATCAACCTGCACATTGAAAATGTTAGTGGTGGCGATAGCTTTCAGCCCCCTACTTGAACCTCTACAATTTGTCACTCTAATATTCAGTATCCGAAGCTCATTATGTCTGCAACAGCTGACCAGCCTGATATATTAATTAATTTGCTATGACAGTGGAGAATGAAACACATCCAACAAGAAGAGCCAGGCAGGACAGATGGGATTCACGCGAATGTCGAACTTGATTATCAATAAATTGTGTGTTGTTTACAGGACTGACAGATGTTTTAACTCGGTAATAAATGCCGTTAGATGGATTTCTCTGGCTACACCTTTTGTCAGTTTGGCAAACCGCCTATTTTGTAACTTATCTGTTTGTTAGAACTGGGCTCTCGGCTAGGAAACGTGTTTCTTCCAAGAAACTGGCATCCGAACCCGTGGAATCTTGGTTCGATACCCGTGTTGCGCAGTGACCTTTTCCTCAGTCGATTCAGCTGTCGGGAGTGGATACCTGACTCCATAAAGGGTTAGAGAAAGATAAAACAGTGAAGAAATAGCAGCCACTCTAATATAAACATATAGCATTCTTTGTACTTTAAGATGCCAACCAACCTAAACTGCAGATGCACCCCCAATACCCCACGATCCCAATTTATTCTTGCTGTTCACTTCATCAGAAGAGGATCTCGTCGAAAATATCTTCAGGCAATGCTTCAATATATTCTTTTTTTAAGACTACATTTTGTTAAAATAAAAATAATTTTAAAAAAAAACACGTCTCCTACCTTCAAGGATTTCAACCGACCACACACATAATTCACAAAATCTTTTGTTGCACATTTCTCGCAATTAAGAAGAATCCTATAATAATGCTCGGTGTTCAGAATGCACAAGTGGCACGATTTCCGTGTCTTTCATGCACTGTGCATGTCTTTGGATTTCTTTTCTTTCTTTTCCGGCAGTAAGTTTCCTTTCTTTCAAGCTCCTCTTGTCTTTATCGACAGGTCCGGTTGCTGCACTGCGGGGCCCACAGCATCCGCCCTCGTCTGTCAGAGTCGTCGTGTATTGGCGTTTTCTCACCACGAGGTCTTGAAACATGCCAAACATCAAAGGGCGGCACAAATTGCCTCGTTTTCGACCTTTGTTCGACATTTTGACATGGCTGTCCGATCTATCTCCTCCAACATCCCCCCTCAAAAAAAAAAACAAAACTCACGTGTTGTACAGATGTGATAATGAGGAAGGAAAGAAACCATATTTACATTGTTTGTTCAAAATAAATGAATATATATTGTTGTTTATGTTAGGTGTGAGTTTTCATAAAGGAGTAATGCCTCACACATTCCAATGTGTTACAAAAATACATATTGGCTGTAGATATTGTTACACAGAACTACTCCAGGATTTCAAACAAATCTTCTGCACAGACCTGCTTTTCATGCACCCACAGTTCAAGTTAAATATTGAATGATGAAATGTTTACTATTATGTTATTAAAATTTTCGCACAGAACAAGCTAGTATTTGAGAAAATAACTCTGTTTCTATAAATTCAGCCCACGAACACCAGCATCAAAAGGTCTACTGTTATGTAGGGAGGGTAGGTCGTTGCCCTCGGTCAAGATGAGATAATTAAGGGCAAGCATCTTGTCTCTGTAGTACTTACCAAGCGTAGGCGAGGCCTCGTCGATATGATACCTTACCCCAGGGTATCTTTACCCCTGGTTTATCACTACATCTACAGAAGAAAAGCAAGATATGTGGAGTCTGGACACCGCTCGATGACTACAGAGACAAAACTTTAGCCATAGCTACAGTCTTTTGGAGAGGACATGAGAAGACAATGGTCCTACTTCCAGAATGGTGTCTTCGCGATTCGTAAAGCATCCACGTAAGATAAGTAGTAATTAGGACCCACTTCTGGTAAAGACACTCATCTTCCTCCCTTTCTTCTCCAGCTACGCCTTCTTTCTTCAAGTTGGAAGTATCAGGGGAAAAGGGGAAAAGAAAAAAGTAAAGACATGGCTGCGGCATGTACATTTTGAAACAGGCAGTGGGGAGGTTTTGTGTGTTTTGCTAAGATTTCTTTTAGCGCCACTTGTCAAACCCATGGCTGTGAATCATACACCCACAGCTCCGGCTTAATGTCTCGTGTTTTGACGTCCCTCGCGAGACTGCGAGCAGCAGCTTCTGACTGATGGCAAGAATATGCAATAGTTAGTCTCAGCATCAATGGCCATGTGCCAACACCTGCACGTGCTCGCGCGCACGCACGCAAACACAGAAAGAGAGAAAGATAAATATAAACAGAGACACATAAAAAAATACGTTCCACGCACGAGAGAGAGTGAAAGAGAGAGATGGCAGATAAGTAAACAGAAATATATTAATTTAATCATTGTTTTTATGCTTCATGAACACAACACTCCGTCCGTTATGATCTCTAACAGCAACCGAATATTCCCTATCATGAAAACATGTCATGACAGTTATTTTACTCTAATATAACCCACAAAACAATGTGTATTTTTTTTTTCTTTTTTCTATCAAGTCGATCCCTTCTATGTAGTTTCACTTACTAACCATACGAGTTGACTTTTTTCATCACCAAAATCTCAATTTGTTTAAGAACCTATGAAACACTGAAATCAGTCTCCCGAAACCTCGATGGCGACCAGTAAAATATTTTACCGCTGTTTAAACCAGATGGTAATCTCTTGTTAACTGAACTGATAAATTACATCACAGGTGTTAAAATCCTACAGACAACTCTGAGACTGGAAGACTAGTTCCAGCGAGGTATAGCTTTGTAGGTGAGGAGACAAATGTGAAGAAAACAAGCTTCTGGGCAAAACATAAAACAGCTTGATTGTACGCATCTGCTGAATACATATTTTACAAAAAGAAAACGAAATGAGTTAAGAAACCTACTCTTTTTAAAAAAATTAAGCAGTTTCAAGAAAATGACTGACCGTATTTTTTTAACCATTCGGAGGACGTGTCAGTCCTGGCAAAAGTGCGAAGTAACTTGAGCAGAGAAGCCGACAAAAAGAATGAAAAAGGGGAAGTTTGATCGATGGCTTCCTTGTCAAAAATAAATCGTCGTTTAGGAAATATCAGAGCTTCTCTTGTCTGTTTTAGCCATCAAAGCGATGTTTCCTCGTTGACATCCGGCCAGACCTTCATTCAGCGCTTGTCTCTCCATCTCTCTGTCCTTCCTTTGCTCTTATTCCTCAACTCTCCCGTCTTATCTTCTTCTACAGCAAACATTGAATTATCCTCTGATACACATTGCTACTGCTTATATTGAAGTGAATCAGAAAATTATTATTGTTATTATTCTAGAATTTTCGTGATAAATTTTCATATTTCGATTTTACGTCTGGATGTATGTCTCCGATTCAACGATCCCATGAGCATGAGTGTCTGGGAGATCGCCATCCTCGGACAATGGTTGGAAAGGGATTTGCAAGATTGTTAGATGGGTATGGGAGGGGTTCAACAGTCTCTGGGATTGTGGATGGGTTAACGGGCTTTTCACGGAAACTTTGTTGTGCCTTCGGCGCCGAGGCGGTGCGACCGCTGCTGAGGGCAACGGGACTTGCATGGGGGAGCGAGTGGGATTCCGGAGAAGAGAAAGTTAAGGAATCGCCCCTTTCTCTTCCTTTAATATGTGCCATACCTCTCTAGCAATATTTCGTTTTTATTTGGCAGACTTTTACGTGCATATTCCTGTCTGGTTGAATGTCTGCTGAGCATCTCTATTTCTCTCAGCTGCCAACCATTCTACAAACAAAACCTTCCACAACACACCCACTACGTGTATATACGAGTAAGTGGTGTGTGTGTCAGTGAGAATATGAGAGAAGAAAAAGAAATAGAAGAATCAGCACCTCATCAGGAGATTAAAGTACTAAAAGACTTTACAACAGTAAGTGCCTTGTAAGGGGAGATAAAAATCCTATAACTACCAGCAAAATGTTCTCTCTCTCTCTCTCTCTGTCAACCATTGAACAAATTACTTTAACTGCTTTCTCCAATGTTCAGTTTTGCAACAAATTCCTATTCTTTAAAGCTTTCTGGTGTTGCCCAATTTTTGTTCAACAATAACATTGTGTTAAGACTTTGGTTTAAATGCTACTTGCAAACACAAATCCTTTATTATCTGCCCATTGAATGTTGAGACTGCTGACTGCGTGGGTTTTAAAGGTCAAAGGTAGCTGGATGTGGATGCTGAGCTCTGAATAAATCCCCTTTCATCTTTCCTTCACCTACTTGATGTCCATCGATTTTTACTGAATTTCATCTGCTGAAAATGATTGCCTGGCGTCTGAGCATAAAAACTGTAAGTCTGGATTAGTTCAGGATGGAGTGGAGAAGAAACGGCCAAACAAATTAAGTGACTATCATGGGGCAGGATGTTAATACACTACTTACAGTTTTTTTAACCTAAGAGAAGCATCTTCTCAGAAGCTTATTTTAAAGCACAAGAAACTACCTGTTGTTGAATAATGAAAAGTTTTTTATTTGGGTTAAACTGACAAAACGTCCGCGCGTGTGTGTTTGTGTGTGTGTCACAAAGCATATCACCAGTTCGTCCATTACAATGAAATTGTATCAATCACACTTTTGGTCACAGAAATGGAAGGAGCCACACCGAATCTTGGTCAATCTTGGACCGATCAAGGCCAAAAAGACTTATTTCACGTACATGTGCGAAGCTTCCTTCTTTTCAAATATTTTTTCTCTCAAATAAAGAAAAAAACTCAACTTCGTGCTCAGCTGACATCACGAAACAAAAGGTCAAAATTGTGACCCCGCGAATGTCCACAAATAAACCCAATTAACACATGGTCCCAACTCTACCCCTGGCTGTAAAAACCTAAAGGTCATCTCCCTAAACTTGTTCAGGTCGTTGGGGGAGTGAGGTGTTAAAGATCTCACTTGTCTCAAGACGAGCTTTTTGTGAGGGCGGTGCCATTTCCTCCCCTCGCATCCTGGCGTCTCTCAACCCGTTCCTGGCTGCTGAGTCGACTGGATGAAGTTTGCTGCCAGCCTGTGGGTTGAGGATGATCTAACCACTCGGCTATCCACATCCACATGATGAGAGTATCACGCACACTCCTGACCTCAAATTATTTATAATCGCTTCGTCACGTGACTGTGGTTGTAGGAGTGTATCTCGGAAAAGGAAGGAAGTATCCACTTAGATTTTAAGAAATGCTTTGTTGTACTTAGTCAAACGAAAAAAGAAATATTGGACTTTAGTAAACCTTTAATCGTAAAGCACTTTGGCCGAGGAAGCGAGTGTTGTGACTGTATGTACTTAACTAGTCATTCTGTGTAATAAAGCAAACACACAGACATACACACAGACTCACTGACTTTCATCATCGAATGAAGAATTATGATACCAACTGTTAAAATTCGAAATAGTAATAGTCAGAAATACACTGTGGGCCCTTTTAGACCAACCCTTGCTGCGACTAGGGTTCATGGTGACAGTCTGTTCTATCGCGTGTCCGCTCGTTTGTTTGTGTGTGTACAGTATTCGTGCTATTCTGCCGCACGTATGTTTGATGTATGTGTGTGTGTGTACATGAGTGTTTTGTGTGTAATTACAATGAGAAAGGTACACACAGACTGAAGTGACAGATTAAGGGACACAATGGCTGTGCAAGAAGCATACAGACACTGAATGGAGGGCACACGATGAATGGACGAGCGCACAGTGTGTGAGCGACTGAACGACAAACAGTTGCTAATCTACATTTCCTTCGTTTGGTATTCATTCCATTAAGAAAACCAGGGAGATAAAAAGTAAAAACAGACAACAATCAAGCAAAAGAGTCAGAAAAAAGGAATATAAATATCAGATAAACAATAACCAAGTGCATGCGACATGGAATGAAGAAAGAATGAACAGTTTATTTGTTCGATCTGTTCTCTGTTCTCCGTGGTTATCCTACGTTTACTTTCAAACATCACTTTATCGTCAACCTACAATGATTCCACTACTTTCTTCGACAGACAAAGGTGATGTTGTCATGACAGATTCCATCCGAATCACCCAGAGAATCTTCAAGTCTCTCTGTCCTCAATCCCGAGACAAAAATAATCGTTGGTGAACTTTTAAAACCGTTTTTCCTCCTGCAACGTGTTAACACTTATCATTCCAACAGTCAAGCTGACAACAACAAAAAATCCGAGAGATATGCAGACAGATATCCAGACAGACAGACACAAAAAAATAGTATTTTTTTTTTTCTCTTACCGTGACATGTCCCGAAGATGAAGACCTGAAGAAAAGTCAGCCGGACAACCAGAACCGCCAAACATCCCTGATCCATTTTACCACCACGCTTGTCCTGGTGAATAATAATAATCCACAGAGTTTTCACAGACTTTGGTCTCACATCCTTTTTTCTCCCCTCCCCACCCTTAAACTTTCTCCAAGTCTTTTATTCTTCTTTCTCCTCCTGCCTCCTTCTTCAAAATTTTTACTTTCTTTCCTTTTTTTTTGGTGGCTAAGTCCTCTGTCAGCCTCGCTCCATCACAGTAAAATCCCAGACCCAGGACCGACCAGACGGTAGCTGTGTGTGAATACGAGAGATCCTGCAACTCGTGTTGCCGTGTGTGAAGGGACTTGCGGTTAATCCTCGCGCCTGTCGGAAGGAAGGAGAGTAACACACTCCTGTAGTCACAGCAAGGAGCAAGTTTGCCGACTTGGCTTGTACCGCCGGGTCTTCCTCCCTATCCCCCCCAAACAACTCTTTTGCCGCCAGTCGACCAGTAGTCGTAATCGGGGTGTTAAACTGTCGAGGCGGTGCACCCACACACACACACGCACAGCACCACACTGCACGGCACGGCACAGCACTGTGCAACCTTCGCACTCGCCGGCTAGACTGAAGAGTGAAGACAGCACGTACACGACGAATAAAAAACTCTCTCCGCCCAATGATCTTGTTCACGAGAGAACTAAACACCAGCTACAAATAAAGGTGAAGCGACGGCGATTGAAGAAACGAGGGAGAGAGGTAGGAAAGAAATGTTACAAGATGGAGGGAGAGAGAGAAGAACAAAAAAACACACCCAACTGTATAATAGAGCCGCCAGCACGCGATTATCACCAAACGGTCCCCCACTTTGTGTTCTCTTGTATCCTGACGGCTTGTAGCAGTCAATACCCCACCGTTGATAATAATGAGTGCGCCCCTCCGATAGGTGCAGGCCGGGTGGAAGAGGGGAGGGAGCTAGCTGGCGGGCGGGTGGGAGCGGCTCGCGTCACCGAACTTTGGCAAGTGGCGACCAAGTTCCGCGGGGTACAGGGGTGTGTGGGTGTGTGTGGGAGGGAGGGAGAGTGGTTCACGCGACTTTGCACACGGCACACAGTGTGGGACGCTCCCCTCTCGTCCTCTCAACGCGCGTGTGTGTGTGTGCTCGCGCGCGCGCGCGCCGGCATTGTTGTTTGTTAGGGCCGCGTGCTGTCCCCTACAAGGGCCCGAGCGCCAGTGCGGAGCGTGCAGGCTCGCTTGACTCCCAAGCATCCCAGTGAAAGTTATCCAGCATCCTGTGAGGTGGGGTTGACAACTCTGTAGGCGCCGGCGGCTACGCAGGAGCACACGTGCGCTACCAGGTAGTCATCAAGCGCGCGCATACTCTTGTACATAGGTAGTCCCTTTGTTATTTAGATAATATATACAGCCATACATATTTAACAACGTCGTTAGTTGTAATATGAATGTATGCACATACTTTTCTAAATACATATAATTTCTCTTTTACATGGTAAAACAAGGTTTACTACACACACACCAATCCATGCTAGCGTGAATCATACACGCACACACACCAATCTCTGTTAATTTACACACTAAGTGAAAGACGTATAATTAAAGATGCCAGCTGTGATCGAAAAACAAAAGAAGACCTTACACAACTAGTTCTTTCTTGATTTCAAGAGGTAGCCACCGGCGTTGCGCGAGCATCTACTTCCGGCAAGCCTTTCATCCCGAGTCTGCTGCTGTAGCGACACGTAGGGCACGTACAGAGCCTATACACATAAATACTTCAAACACCATGCTAAATTCGCACATTTCGACATAGAGAATAGTACATCCATGAAAGTAACTTATAGAAGTGTACAACGATAAGAAAGTTACATTTTAGAACGAGATAAGTATCTCCAATGTTTAAACATTTACAACCCTACTTTAGAGGCCTGAATAGACCGATGGTTTTTGCACAGACACGAAAAGGGTGGGATTCATTTTTTTTCAGCAACAAAACGTAAAAAAACATGTTTGTCTACTTCAGCAGCGTTCAGATCATGAGCCAAGCTGAAGTCCACCAATCAAGTGAAGACCAACCTCACATCCTTGTTCACTCAAAGACCACATGACTGGAAAACGGAGTATACAAACCGAAGTTTCCTGTTTATAATTACAAAATATTGTAAGGGTTAAAGACAATATTTCATATGCTCTCTTCTCTGCTTCAAATGATTGTTTTGAGTGTGATCATTTATTAAAATTATTACAATTTTAACCCCAGTTGTCATAATTTCAAAGACTAAAGGAGTCAACAAAAGACCACAAATAACTATCAGCCAATAACCAGCCAAACAACTACCACGAGACTAGTTGGTCCTTCAGATGCCAGAAGACATGAAGATTCTGTTAAAACATTTGCTGCCAGTTTCTGAGACATCCGTGCCTCTCTTGCAATCACCCTGCTTTTATTTTTGCCCCATTGCATGCCTTCTCCTGTTTCTTCTAGATGACATTTTTGTGGTGGCTGTGGCGGGCCCCCCGGTTGGCTCCGCAGCCTCCATGGTACTCGGAGGCATTCCTTGGAGAAATGAGCGTGCCCTTGAAGGTCAGACGACAAACATGCTTTAATGTGTCCTAAACACTGGCGAGGGTACGGTAAACCTAGCTGCCAGCTGACAAGCCATGACAGCTCGTAATAGCCAAGCGGCGCACGGCGGCAACAGCGCTGCAAAAATTAGGAGGCGATAACCCGCACGTCTGGCACAGGAAAAGGGAGGTAAAAGAAAGTTCCAGAGAGCGAAGCTCTGCGAATGATTGGTACACGTTTTGGTGTATAAATAGTTATTGTTGTGAAAGTCTCCGCTGTGGATGAGGGAGCTGAGATTATATGTTCATTAAGGATATTTGTGTACAAGCGTGACGTCACGGTTTGATATCTTTTCGTTCACCGGGGCGTCTCGACAGAAACTAAGGAGACATACATCCAGATTTTGGAAACTTGTATCTTCCAGGCATGACGGTAACATTACGAAATTAAAAATTTAGTAGTTTTGATCCTGGTGTACGCGTGATAAAGTTTATTGATAGAAAGAAAAAAAGGACTGAAAGGAAGAGGCCGACTGACAAACAATCAACAAATGTCACGAAATGTCAACAAATGTCACGAACGAAACCCGCGTGAACAGGAGGCAGGAGGGAGAGGAAGGAACTGTCTCAGAACGGTAGTGGTTCCTGGGGGAAATCGTTCTTGCAAGAACAATAAATATCAAGCGAACTACCCCTTTGTCCGCAGGCTGGAAAAGCCCGGGTGCGGCAGTACCCTGTGTGTGTCACCCGTCACCTTCCGATGACTCACTGTGACAGGTCACGCGCGCTGAGTGCACACGACTCAGGGACACTGCCTTTGAAGCTTGGCAGCGACGAATGGAAATTCCAGTCGTTAAAGTACAATATGAACTTCCGGCAGCAGTCCGGGTGGAGGCGCTGAATTTCAGCAATCAGAGTTATCTTCCTTTGATGCTTTTAACTGCGTGAATCCCGGCCAAACCCACTCTGGCTTCGTGGGGGATTTTTTTATTATTATTGCTATTTGTTCTGACAGAATCTATCGTACTGCGCATGTCACGAGTTTCATCACTTCCTGTTGTTTCTGCCCTGCAGCAAGAATTCAGAAAGATGCATTGCATACACAAAAGTATGTTTACAAACCCACGTGTGCGCGAGAATGCATGCGAGATCGAGAAACTGAGAGAGAGAAGGAAAGAAAAAAAACTTTGATGGAAAAATATGGATTTCAAATGCATTGTCAGATCAAAGCTTTGGATATGGTTGTTCTCGACTATTTCAGGCTACTTGAAAAAGAAGAAAGAAAAAATAACAAAATAAACAAAGAAATAAAGAAAAAAAAAACAAATAAACAACCATACGTTACAGACGTTTGTCAGTTTGAACAAACATTTATCATGTGTGTACACACATTTCTAATGTGTCAAAGCATGATCATCTGCGCAATCACACGTCTGCCATCCGTAATCACATGCTTGTTATATGTAGACACAGCTTGTTATATGTAAGCCCACGTTTGTCATGAATAAACACATTCTTGAAATGTAAACATGCATTTATCATGAGTAAGCACACGCGTCGATAGCATAAACACGTGTGTTGTGTAAACACAAGTTCTCCAGGCACAAGAATGTGCTTATTGTGTATATGTGTCTATGTGTATATATGTGTCTATCTGTATTAGTATATGTGTATGTTTCCTTTTCCTCTGATGCTGCTACTTTCCCTGTTTTTCTTGTGCTTTTTTTTTAGAATTCTTTAAATCTTACTTCTTTGCTGTTTTTTTTTTTTTTTACTTCTCGGGAAAATACGCTCCCATCTGAATTAAGTGCACTACAGTGTAGGTTGATGGCACTTATCTTTGTAATTTTGTAAAGGACAAGGAAAGTCGACCCTTGCAGCAAATCTTGATGTTAACACGACATCACTAGACAAAGAATTTTCTTTGACAACAGCACCGACGAGGGCTTAGCACCCCCGTGTTTGTGACCAAGGCGACCCATTTGTTGAATTAGTTCGGGTTTGGTCTCACCCGGTGTATGAGCACTAAAAACACGACAAGGGAACACTACAAAAACAATATGTGATGGTGAATTGGGCGAAACCCTTATTAACAACGACATTGCATCCCACCAGCAAGCTGCAGAGAGGAGAAAGCAAGAAGTTTGCTACTTGAGCCAAACCACCAATAAAACTGTCAATGGTACGTGGAATGTCCGCACATTGCACCAGGGCGACAAGGGGGAGGAGAGAACTCATGAGCTAGAATGATGCTGGTAGGACATTACTGGGCTGGCACAGGTCAGATGGCCAGACTTTGGGGAGAAAACAATGGACGAGGGTCGGAGGATCTGGTGTAGTGGGGAGGAAACTAGACACCAGCATGGCGTGGGCTTCTTCGAAGTAGACGGACCCGGCATCAGCTGAACCATTTCAGGCTGGCTGCTCTCCATTCTCATCTCTACCATTGTCCTCGTCTACCAAGTTTAAAGATGGTAGGATGGACAGGATCTGGCTCTGCAATGTTGTGAGGTTTGTTATTAGTTACAGACTGCATGTCACTCATAGTTTTCATCACATGTACGGATGTGAGATGAGGACTCTGCTTACTGAAACGGATAATCCAACCATTCGAGAACAAGTGCCTGAAGAGACTGTTCTACATAGAAGGCCAATGACATTGTATGAACCACAGTTGTCAGCCTAGTGAAGCATCAGAAATCATTTCTGGCAACAGTGGCGTGGACATAAGCTGGTCTTGTTCAGTCATGTGACCTGGCACAGTCTTTCATTGAAGCTTGCATGTAGCCAACCCTTAGTGGACAAAGGACGAACTCGCTGGTAAACAAGAGCTGGTCATTCTTCGCAGAACCTGCTTACTACCGCTCAAAGCAACCCTCGTCACCCGTTCCATCTATCCAGTTCCTCCTCTCCTCTCACCCAACCCCGGTGGACCAGCATAACCGTTAGTCAACTGGTACTAATGAAGGAACTCCTCCTTCTTATTTTTCTTATTATTTTTTTCATTTTTCTTTATGTCTTCTTCTTCTCTTTACTTTTTTACACTGCTCTGGCCTGCTGGAAGACAAGATTTGCTGGCCCTGGTAATCAATACAAAACTCCACAGTCTGTCTCAACACATACTTACCAGTTACATAATAACTCATGTACTAGACATGGACAGCCATCAGTGATGGATTGTTGCAGCTGTCAGTGCTGTACTCGCACGTCTAGAAGGCGGGTGGTAGGTAGTTAGCCGGGACTTGACCAGAACAGGTTGTTAGCTAACTATCAGGAGAGAAAGCAGACATTTTGGCTCCACGGTCTACCTGTGTTAGAGACAACCCATTAGGCTCTGTGGCCCATTACCTAAATTTCTATATCAGCAGGCTCAAAGTAAATTACCCATCTACCAATAATGGATTTTTAAATGACCTGAAACAAAGTTAGAAGATTGGATTAACACAACCGGAAGAAAAGAAAGATTAGACTAGCGTATTGTAAGACAGGAAATAGTAATTAGTTATGAAACTTTCAATGTAGAAATTGCATTTGAAAATTACCAAACTATGTTGTACTTCATTATATTTGTTTATTTTTAAAAATTGTTTAAATGCGCGTTCATCCCCTGTAAGCAGCATTCATAAAGGGAGACAACTTGAGAATGTTCCCGGCTCCCTAGCAAGATGGGGTAAAAAGGATTTTTCTGTTTGTCTCTTACTCGTTTTTTCATTTTCTTTTTTTTTTTTTTAAAGAGGAGGACGACTGTTCCCTGCCCCTGCTGACAGCGCCCTCTGGGAGCTTGCTGACTGTGGGTGCGTCCCACGCCGAGGATGCTCGCTTTGTCAGGGGTGGCGTTGTGAGAGGGGCGATGGGAGATTTTGGGGTGAAACCAGTGAATGTCAAATATTTGTGGCAAGCTGAACATGCTGAGAACGATGAGAGGTTTGCACATGTCAGCCTCGTGGCCAGCATGAACACAAATATTAGAAGCTGGCTGGCTAAGTGCTCAATGGCTGATTTCTGGCCCGCAGATAGAACAAATGGCGCAGGGGACCGAATGGCCACGTTGCTTTTAGCGATGAATGGCTTTACAGAGGAGAGGTCATTTATTCATCCGTACCTTACTTCCTTCCGTTCATACCTTCATTATTGATTCTTCGCTTCCTCTGAATATTTCTTCTCTCTCTTTCATTCTTTCTTCTTTCCTTCATAGTACTCCTTTGTTTCCTTTTATTCCTACTTTTTCTCTCTTTTTTATATTTTTTTGGTATGGATAGATGCAAAAATATACGCTGTATGTATTAATTTTCATTATTGTTCTCTCTCTCTCTCTTGAACTATTTTCTACTTTCTCTCTTTTTCTCATCGTTATTCCATTTTTCTAATATTTTCTTTTCCTGTTCCTTTTTCGCACCATTTCATTTCCATTTTTCTGTACGGCCATGTACAATTTTTGTTTGGGAATCGCCGCAGAGGTAGGTTTGTAAGAAAACAAGCAGTCTGGTAGATACAGCATGCAGTCAAGCGTGTACCACCAACACCACTCACGCCTCACCCTCAGAGGTACCCAGCTACTTGTTGCGCTAAAATGTTTACTCTTGTAACTTTATCCACCTACCATCACTTCCATTTTCCCTCGCTCCACTACCCCGATGCAGCAGACACCCTAGAGGGGAAAAAAATCACTTTTGCTTGCGGTGACCGTAACTCAAGCACAAACACGCGTATTGAATCATTCTTTCAAAAGTTTTACACAACATATACTCTTAAAAGCATCGCATATCCCTACTCCAATTTTTCCCCTGAAGAGTAAAGCCACTGCACTCGCTGCCTCATTGCTTTCGACTTTCTTTGTGGCCATTCGTATGGTGTCGGTGCAATGAGGTCCTCTGTGGTGCTTACGATACATTGGAGAGATTGAAAGTGTTGTAGGTCTGGAACAAGACAGTGTCATCGATGTCCAGGTTAACCTCTGTTAACCTTAAGATGCAACTACAAGACATCACAAAACCATCGAGAAAGTGGAGACGACTCTTCTTCCCCATTTTATTATTTAAACAAATAATTTAAGGGACGAGAGTTGCGAGAGCTAACGTACAAAAGGACGAAGGTACACCCAAGTTCTGGACAAATAAAATTAAAAATATATTACACGTGAATGTATTTGTGACTGATATGAACAGTGGACGATTCCGTGTTCAGTTATAAAGGTTTCATGGTTGTAGCAGACAATGGTGGCACCACTGATATTCATTTATATTGATAACTTTCTAGGAGCTTTATAACAACGCACTGGCCGTAAAAAGGTTCCTCCTTTGCACAACAAAAATTCCTGTAAAAGCTTTGTCTGCACGTGACTAGACTCTGCGCCCGCCATGTCAATATTTTAACCGAAATATTATTCAAAATGGACGAGGTTTAAATATAGCACTACTCGTGTTGGAGTACTGATACAAAGTACTAAACCTTGTGAATAGGTTCACAACAGAGAAGGTGATTGGATATTCAACCACTCCTAGAGTCTTTACCATCCTGTCTATCACACACACACAACACGTACACACGCACGACAGGAATGAGATTGCCACTGTCAAACCACGAGCCGGAGCACTCCCATTCATCTTGTGGACAAACAGGGACTACACACCGTGAAACGGTTTGGCGCATTCATATCTGTGGTCTGTGCAAGCTTTTGTAAGCTAGTGACGGGTGGATACTGGAATACTACACACGGATAGTCTCCGTCTCACCCTCCTTCTCTCTCTCTGTCCTGACACCCAAGTTCCTGTCTTTCCGGAGGTGGGCGCGAGAAGATGGCGCATCTTATTTCCCAATGACTGTGAAGAAGCGGCAGTACAGACGGACGCCCACAACTCATTCACCACAGGGACTGGGACAAAGACACGTGACCGTCCCTAGTCCTACCCACAAGGCGCCATGTTACCCCGGACTTTGTTGGCTGGATTGGCGAGGGCTGATAGCGCTCCGTGTCTCCACACGCAAATGAGTTGCAGAGTCAATACATCAGCGAGCATGAACGCCTGTAGACAGGGAAAATGCATATTGGAGGAGTTTATGTATGGGACAGAAATTTGAGGCGCCTTGAGGGTTTGAATTTTTATGGAATGGTGATATTGTGATTGTAGATGTTTGGGAGCGGTAAACGGGTAGGTTACTATCGAGCGTTCAAAATTATTTCTCCTAAATTATCGGTTTGTTTTTTTACTTTGCACTATTTGGATCAAATGACAGCCAATAATGCATTAAATATTAGCACTGTATCTTATTATTTGAAGGAAAAGTCCAGAGCGCAGAACAATGTTTTCTTACAAACCTCGCACGTAAATATTCAATTTCGAAACGTTAATTCGGGTTAACACAAGTCCCCAGACTACGACCAGCTATCAGGAGACCAAATGCCTTCACCCGAGTTTCCATCCAATCGCATGACTCGGGCTGTATGAAGGGAATCTTTCACCTGGACCACCCACCCTTCCCCAGCGGATCGTTTGAAAATGTTAGTTCCCCAGTCTGCATCATCGCGGTTTAAGCTCGTACCTTAGCAAGCGTTAATCTCTAAACTGCCCAACTGTTGGACAATAAAATTAACAATTTTAAGACACGAAGTCAGAGGAAATGAATTGGAAGATTACAGAGATGAAAGCTTTAAAAGACGGAATGAGAAAAAAGTCGGGAAAGAAATAAGACTACAACAAGGAGGCGTGCGTTGAGGCCATCGACCCTCTGGGGAGAATAATGGTGACACATTGAGTTAATCGACAGGAAACTGCAAACGGAAATCAATCCATTTCCACGAGACGAGGATCGTATCTCCCCTCCCGATAGACACCGAAAATGTAATCTCAATATATGGATACCACTATATGCGATCTAAAACTTAAAGCGTTGTGACATGAGAGAATGAGCACAAAAGAAGCTCATAAAGAATCGTCAGATATCGACACAACGGTGCGGTGAAAATTACCAATATTATACAAACAACATCAATGTACGATTACTTTTGTTGGATACAGACCTCTATCATCCCCACAAAATGCTAACCTATCTCTAATGTAATAGTCAAACCTATTAGGCACAGGTCTCAAACCTGAAAATATTTTGCACTTAAGTAGACTTTTGTCCCAGTCAAAATGCTCTGGTGAGCGCATTCGTGTAAATAGCACGTACAAGTATGGAGAGATAATTGGAGAGGATGAAGAACGTTCTC